>NC_057804.1:255893454-256241659 GCF_018294505.1 Triticum aestivum | reverse complement strand
AGCGGTCAACTGTGACTGTTGACCGGTCAAACTGACAGGTGGGGCCCGTTCGTCATTGTCTTAGACTAACTGAGCAAGTTTAATTAGTTTAATTAAGTCATTAGGTTAATTTAACCGGTTTAATTAAGTTAATTAATTATCTAATTAATTAATTAATATTTTTCTAATTAATTTTCTAATTCCTTTTTTTTAATGGGGGCATGGGGCCCAGTTGTCAATGGCAGAGGGGGTTAAACGGGTGGGCTATCGGGTGTGGGTGCACGGGCGCCTGGACCCGGGGACGCGGGGGCGCGAGCGCCCGGACTGGGCGCGGCCAGTCAGTGCCACGGTGAGGGGAGGACGCCGGCGCGGCGCCGGCGTGGCAGCGGCGAGGCCACGGCGGGGCAACAGGCACTAGGTGAGGCCGTGGCCGGAGAGAGCAGCAGCAAGGGAGCTGGGGCGCGGGAGCGAGACGGCGCGAGGGGCCGAGCAGGGTCACGGCGGCAACGGCGTTCGGCCGGCCGGCCGCGGTAGGCGCAGGCGGGCACCGTAGCTGGGAAGGCCGGTGCGTGCGGTGATGGGCACGGCTTCAGGCAGGGCGAACGCGAGCAACGACGGGAGGAGGGCAAAGCCCTGGTGCGTCCGGGAAGGGCGCAGACAGCGCCGGCGAGGACGCCACGGGCGCGGGGTCAGAGAGGGGAGAGAGAGAAGGAGGGGGTTTCCTCACCCCACGTTGCAGGGGAACAAGCGGCGAGGCTCGATGTGGTTCGGCGGGGAGGAGGACGGGGACGGTTCGGCGACGTAGGGGACGCAGGCCGGCGGGGAGGAGGACGGGGACGCGTCGATGACGGAGAGGCGAGCGGCGTGGTTCCGGCGACGGGATCCGGGGAGGCACGGCGTCGGGCGTGCGGTGAGGGGCGCCGTTGCCCTGGGTCGCTGGTCGGGGAGGAGGTGAGGACGGGCGGCGTCGGTGTGGCGGCGGGGCAGCACCGGGGCGTCGAGCCCGAGCCCGATTGGATCGGGGGAGAGGCGAGTCAGCGAGCGAGAGAGGTGGGGAGGTCGCGCGCGGGGCTCTCCCCTGGCGGCGCTGGAGGAGAGGGTGGAGATCGTGGGGAGTGGGGGGGGTGTGCGGTCGGGTTGGTTAGGGTTTCGGTGCCCGGGGGGATAAGGCAGTGCGGGGGGGGGCGGCTGGGCCGGCCCGTTCGGGCGGCGGAGGCCAGCTGGGCCACTTGGCCCAGCAGGGTAGGGGGTTTCTGTTGTTTTATTTTTACTTTTTTATTTATTCTACCTTTTCTGTTTTATTTCATTTTAAATCATTTAGGCATTTTATAAAAATGTGTTTGCTTTATTATAATTACCCTTGTAGTATTCGGCACCCACCGAACATTTTTGTTTCAACTTTTGAAAACTTTTATTGTTGACACTAATTTAAATTTGAATTTTTAAAACGGTTTCGAATCAACCCGAGATTAGTAACAGTAACTGTGGTGACGTGGCATCATTAGCGGAGGATCACTGTAGCTTAATTACCCGGGCGTCACAATTCTCCTCCACTACAAGAAATCTCGTCCCGAGATTTAGGAGCGGTTATAAGGGGGGAAGGGATTTGGTTACGAAATTCTAACGAATCTTCTCGTCTTTGGTTGCTCTTCTCGAAGAGGTGGATCCATTACGTTGAAGTCTTCATTCCTCTGCTTCAGGTCATCAGGATGAAGTCCGCATCCTTTCTTCGGGATCTTCATTGTATTTAAGAATAGGTAACGAGGCAGATCAGCAACGACAGAATGCTATAAGGGTAATAATCTGGGATTAACCCATGAATGAGCATATGAGTACCTCTCGAGTTGAACAAAATAAAACACATCGAGAGTAAAGTTGGAAGGTACAATAAGAAGTTTCAAGCAGCCAGGCAATCGTTCATTGCCTAGGCAGAAGGTGAAAAGGGGTTTCAAGCAACGGAATAATTATTGTGTCCGATGCCAGAATTGACGATCTCATTGGAAGGTGGCTCATGAATTACATACGAGTCCACGCGGGAGGAATAACTTTGGGAACAGGGGGTGTACAGGAGAGTCAGGTTTCGATCCTGTGGAACTGTGGGTTATGGGCCCACCATGTGGGTTAAAGGTAGGAAGGGCGGAGACGTCTTGCGTGATCATGCAAGCAAGGTATGTCAGAGGATAGCCTATCAGTTATGTCGGCAACAACATCAGTACCAAGGACGAGGGACGAAGAGAACCATTTTCCTGCTCGTTGAACGAGGCGGACCAGTAGGCAAAGTTCTCGTCCATCGGTGGTTACCGAAATGTCACCAACAAAAGTAACAGGGTCTCACTGGCAGAGTTGTACACCGAGGTGTTTACATAAGCAGGAGAATATTACTGCTCGGATCATATAGATCACAAGAAAGGTTAAATCAACAATGGCAGGAAAACATGATCATCAGATTAAACAGATCAATGGAAAGGAAAATAGGTTTAAACACATATTTCAAGGGTATATCCTTCCCAAGGACAAGCAGAGCATGATATCCATGTCAGGATATAATGTAGAAAACTCTTTAGGTAGGGGAGAGGATTTTTCATGACATTACCCATACAGCGGTGTTTGGATAATTGGGCAGGAAATATTTAGCATTGGGCTTCAATGTACTTGTTGAAAATCAGAGTACCACAAACATGCTTCGAGATAGCATCGACATGGTCTTCGAGCAAAGGTCAGACTTTGGAAACATGAAGGATCCATCAGGAATAACTTGTAGAATAAGTCTTACAATTTCCTCATGGATGAAAGGATAACCTTGCTGAAAAGGAATCTATAATGATAGGTCCTCCAGCAGGGGGGGGTGCTAGGCATGACATCATGTTACCGGGTCATCAAAGGATCAACGTCATAACTCTTGGAAAGTTGTCCCAACCATCATATCTGACCGAGATTCAGATCCGATTGGTGTCAGGATACATCAGACTTAGGATACTTGAGAAGAAAAGGTGCAACGCAAATTGACGAGATGACATTGTAAGATTCTCGGGGAAATGAACTATGAAGTGATTTCCGTTAACAAGAGTCCATCATTAACCCAAGGAGAGGACAAGGAGGTGTCTGGTGAACCCAATGACAATTCACCGAGATTCCCCAAAAGATGGATTTCCACCATTAAGTGAACAAGGAGATAACATTTGCCAAATCAAATGATATAAGGAAGTATGCGCGAGGAAAACATACACAAATAAACATTGGTTGAAATGTGCGCCCGAAATATGGGTTGGGTTGCACGACCAATGTCAGAATGGTGATTCAATTAACGAAGGACTTAGAATGAACTATCGCCCATTCACTTCAAAGCAATAGGGTTGCTAGGAGTTTAGAATTCACACGTCATAGCTCCAATGTCGGTATTCCGGTTGAAAACAATACGAGGACCAAGGAATGAACGAAGATGGCAAGAAGTATTATGATATCAAGAATTATTAAGAGGTGGTGAAATCCTCACCACATTCTTGACAAAAAGAGATGGTAATACTTCCGAGGTAAGGAAGATCAATTGCTGGACAGCAAGGAACTCAAGGTATAACACCAAACATGAACAAGCTTGTGTTGGTGGGAAGGCAATAAAGTGGTCGATGATAATACAATTCATCGAGGCAAGGATGGTATTTCTTATCATGAATCCAACTGATATCCTGGATGAGCTCAGAATGTTGACGATCTCGAAACCTTTGTCGCGAGAGTTCATGAAGATGTAATCGATCGGCGATGACAACAAGTCAAGTAATGATAAAGTGAAAGGTTATTGGAACCAAGGGTACGACACAAACTCGAACTCAAGCTTGTTGGTTAAGGAGAAAGGATATGACGAGGAAAATCGACGTAAGGTTAGTTCATCGTCGAAAATTGGTGCTCCGAGAATAAGGACCAGGTAGCACCGTTAGAATCGTCACGACATTGATATAGCCAAACAGGCTAGGAATGGCGTGATCGGGTACAAACTCGTACTTATAGAAGCTTACTGAAGAGTTGTTGAACCGTAGTGCGGTCTCGGTTCATTTATCGGTGTCTTTGAGTGTTTAATAACTCAGAGCCCGTGAAAAATTGGAATCAGTGGGAAGGTAGTACTTGATGAAGAGCTCATAAGAAGTTATGCAGTTCCATGATAATCTCGAGATACCAGGGGTAATACTCGATGACATATCAAAGTAGAGGTTGGACGGGGGTTATTGCTCTACAGAAGACAAGTGCTAAAACTTGCACGAGAAATGGTATTTAAAAGAGAACATGGTCGGAACCACGATTGCAAAAGGCCAGATCCTAGATATAAGATGAACTTATACCGAAGGAATAATTCATTTAAGAGAAGCTTTAATGATAAGATATACATCGTGTCCATGGGCATGAACACAAAGTTCAAGGTCGACTCCCACTTCTTCAATGTATAACCTTCCATTCACTTCTCGCTTTGATAAAGGCATTAGTGTTGAAAGTTTTACCTGGTGAAATACCAGATGAGTATGACTAGTGAAAACTTCCGAGTTCACACATATAAAGGAAGGAATAGGTTCAACCCGTCAGGGTATCATGGAAACATATACCACAAGCTTCAGTAGTAAATGCCACCAGCTCGAAAGCAGAGCATGGTTGGCCAAGCAGAGGATACAACTTAACAAAGGTATTATGTATCAGGGGAAGAACTCACAAAGTGATCAAGTGTGAAGGTCATTGTCGGATAACAATCCAACAAGGGACCTGATGGTCCACAAAGGATCCGATATGAGTATCGATACTCAACCAGAAGAGGAAGGAATGCAGATGCAACAGGTTATGGAAGCATCTGACTAATTACAGCTTAAATGCAAAGGAATTATGATTTCCAAACGAAGGATCAGAAGCAATGCTCTGATTAGGGGTGGATAAGTTGAATAGCCTTAGGGTACAATCAACAACAATTGGATTGGTCGAGAACCAATTCCCGTTAAAAGAATGGCATCTCAGCCAGAAAGGTAATTTATAAGGATCAATGATGATTGCGGGTATTCGCAAACATATTGAGTCAACAGACTCAAAATGATAATGACAAGGAATGTCAATATGACTACGAGACTTATGGGATTAACCATAATGCAAGCAAGCAAGAATTTCAAGAGCCAAAGGCTCCAGAGGATTTTCAGAAGATCGAATTGTATTTTGAAGACTTTTGTGACACATATGAACAACTGGGGTTGAGCGGATACTCGACAAGTGCGAGGATTTATTTGAAGGGGTATTCATGTGGCAAAGAACTACTAGGCAGTAGGCACAAAGTATTCTCGGAACAATAGAGAAAACTTCGGGGTATCTTGTAATAACAAGATCAATGGGGGATGATCGTATGAATGGCAAGTGTAAGTAGTTATCCATACGGATTTATCGGTGGTCAGGAATAGCAAAAGTGATGGGCACAAAGTCTCGAGAGAACATCAGAGAGTATCTCCGAATCTTCTGGTTAGCAGGCGATCATCTGAAGTGAGGGGCTCTCCGGGAGAAAGTACTTGCGAGAACCTAAAGTTAGTTTTGTTTTTAGCAAAATCGTTTAACCCGAATAGAAGAGAGTTCAGAATCCCAGAGTAAAGGTCGAGGAGTAAAAGATCCTAATACCACCCGATGGCGACGTGGCCCGTAAGGCACACAACCATGTTAGTAAAAGTTTTTGCAATGTCTAGACTCGACTTCGGCCAAGGAGTTGGAAGGGGGATTCCTACAGGCAGTCGGCTCTGATACCAACTTGTGACGCCCCCGATTCAATCGTACACTAATCATGCACGCAAATGTGTACGATCAAGATCAGGGACTCACGGGAAGATATCACAACACAACTCTACAAATAAAATAAGTCATACAAGCATCATAATACAAGCCAGGGGCCTCGAGGGCTCGAATACAAGTGCTCGATCATAGACGAGTCAGCGGAAGCAACAATATCTGAGTACAGACATAAGTTAAACAAGTTTGCCTTAAGAAGGCTAGCACAACTGGGATACAGATCGAAAGAGGCGCAGGCCTCCTGCCTGGGATCCTCCTAACTACTCCTGGTCGTCGTCAGCGGGCTGCACGTAGTAGTAGGCACCTCCGGTGTAGTAGGGTCGTCGTCGACGGTGGCGTCTGGCTCCAGGGCTCCAGCATCTGGTTGCGACAACCAGGAAGAAGGAAAGGGGGAAAAGGGGGAGAAAGCAACCGTGAGTACTCATCCAAAGTACTCGCAAGCAAGGAACTACACTACATATGCATGGGTATATGTGTAAGGAGGCCATATCGGTGGACTGAACTGCAGAATGCCAGAATAAGAGGGGGATAGCTAATCCTGTCGAAGACTACGCTTCTGGCAGCCTCCGTCTTGCAGCATGTAGAAGAGAGTAGATTGAAGTCCTCCAAGTAGCATCTCCAAGTAGCACTCAAGTAGCATCGCATAGCATAATCCTACCCGGCGATCCTCTCCTCGTCGCCCTGAGGAAAAGCGATCACCGGGTTGTCTGTGGAACTTGGAAGGGTGTGTTTTATTAAGTATCCGGTTCTAGTTGTCATAAGGTCAAGGTACAACTCCAAGTCGTCCTGTTACCGAAGATCACGGCTATTCGAATAGATTAACTTCCCTGCAGGGGTGCACCACATAGCCCAACACGCTCGATCCCATTTGGCCGGACACACTTTCCTGGGTCATGCCCGGCCTCGGAAGATCAACACGTCGCAGCCCCACCTAGGCAAAACAGAGAGGCCAGCATGCCGGTCTAAACCTAAGCGCGCAAGGGTCTGGGCCCATCGCCCTGAGCACACCTGCACGTTGCGTGGGCGGCCGAAAGCAGACCTAGCCTAGTGGCGTTCCAGTCCAATTCGGCGCGCGCCGCTCCGTCGCTGACGTCTGAAGAGCTTCGGCTGATACCACGACGTCGGGATACCCATAACTACTCCCACGTAGATGGTTAGTGCGTATAGGCTCGTAGCCAGACTCAGATCAAATACCAAGATCTCGTTAAGCGTGTTAAGTGTCCGCGAACGCCGAACAGGGCCAGGCCCACCTGTCTCCTAGGTGGTCTCAACCTGCCCTGTCGCTCCGCCACAAAGATCCACACAGAGGGCCGTCGGGACAAAGGTCCTTTCAGCCCCCAATCCGTGAATCACTCGCGGGTACTCTTCGAGCTGACCCGACTTTAGTCACCATCTGTATAGTATGTATGTATGTATAGTATATACCCGTGATCACCTCCCAAGTGATCACGGCCCGATAGTATAGCAAGGCAGACTGACAAGAATGTAGGGCCAATGATGATAAACTAGCATCCTATACTAAGCATTTAGGATTGCAGGTAAGGTATCAACAGATGTAGCGATCAATGTCAGGCTATGCATCAGAATAGGATAACAGAAAGCAGTAACATGCTACACTACTCTAATGCAAGCAGTATAGAGAAGAATAGGCGATATCTGGTGATCAAGGGGGGGGGCTTGCCTGGTTGCTCAGCCAAGAGAGGGGTCGTCAGCTGACGTAGTCGAACTCGGTGGCACAGCAGCGTCGGTCTCGTAGTCTACCGGAGAGAAGAGGGGGAAGAAATAATGAATACAGAGCAAACAAAGCATCACAAAATATAACAAGGCAATACGCGGTGTTCGGTGTGCCCTAACACGGTAGTAGGTGATACCGGTGAAGGGGGGAAAACATCCGGGAAAGTATTCCCGGTGTTTCGTGTTTTCGGGCAGAGGAACCGGAGGGGAAAGTTGCGGGTTCGATAGGTTAGGGGTGTGTGGCGGACGAACGGACCGCGTATCCGGATTCGTCTCGTCGTTCTGAGCAACTTTCATGTACAAACTTTTTCCATCCGAGCCACGGTTTATTTTATATGATTTTCTAAAGTTTTAAATTATTTTTAGAATTTATTCAATTAATTTAATTCGACATTATTCAGAACAGTGCATGCTGACATCAGCATGACATCAGCGGTCAACTGTGACTGTTGACCGGTCAAACTGACAGGTGGGGCCCGTTCGTCATTGTCTTAGACTAACTGAGCAAGTTTAATTAGTTTAATTAAGTCATTAGGTTAATTTAACCGGTTTAATTAAGTTAATTAATTATCTAATTAATTAATTAATATTTTTCTAATTAATTTTCTAATTCTTTTTTTTAATGGGGGCATGGGGCCCAGTTGTCAATGGCAGAGGGGGTTAAACGGGTGGGCTATCGGGTGTGGGTGCACGGGCGCCTGGACCCGGGGACGCGGGGGCGCGAGCGCCCGGACTGGGCGCGGCCAGTCAGTGCCACGGTGAGGGGAGGACGCCGGCGCGGCGCCGGCGTGGCAGCGGCGAGGCCACGGCGGGGCAACAGGCACTAGGTGAGGCCGTGGCCGGAGAGAGCAGCAGCAAGGGAGCTGGGGCGCGGGAGCGAGACGGCGCGAGGGGCCGAGCAGGGTCACGGCGGCAACGGCGTTCGGCCGGCCGGCCGCGGTAGGCGCAGGCCGGGCACCGTAGCTGGGAAGGCCGGTGCGTGCGGTGATGGGCACGGCTTCAGGCAGGGCGAACGCGAGCAACGACGGGAGGAGGGCAAAGCCCTGGTGCGTCCGGGAAGGGCGCAGACAGCGCCGGCGAGGACGCCACGGGCGCGGGGTCAGAGAGGGGAGAGAGAGAAGGAGGGGGTTTCCTCACCCCACGTTGCAGGGGAACAAGCGGCGAGGCTCGATGTGGTTCGGCGGGGAGGAGGACGGGGACGGTTCGGCGACGTAGGGGACGCAGGCCGGCGGGGAGGAGGACGGGGATGCGTCGATGACGGAGAGGCGAGCGGCGTGGTTCCGGCGACGGGATCCGGGGAGGCACGGCGTCGGGCGTGCGGTGAGGGGCGCCGTTGCCCTGGGTCGCTGGTCGGGGAGGAGGTGAGGACGGGCGGCGTCGGTGTGGCGGCGGGGCAGCACCGGGGCGTCGAGCCCGAGCCCGATTGGATCGGGGGAGAGGCGAGTCAGCGAGCGAGAGAGGTGGGGAGGTCGCGCGCGGGGCTCTCCCCTGGCGGCGCTGGAGGAGAGGGTGGAGATCGTGGGGAGTGGGGGGGTGCGGTCGGGTTAGTTAGGGTTTCGGTGCCCGGGGGATAAGGCAGTGCGGGGGGGGGGGGGGGGCGGCTGGGCCGGCCCGTTCGGGCGGCGGAGGCCAGCTGGGCCACTTGGCCCAGCGGGGTAGGGGGTTTCTGTTGTTTTATTTTTACTTTTTTATTTATTCTACCTTTTCTGTTTTATTTCATTTTAAATCATTTAGGCATTTTATAAAAATGTGTTTGTTTTATTATAATTACCCTTGTAGTATTCGGCACCCACCGAACATTTTTGTTTCAACTTTTGAAAACTTTTATTGTTGACACTAATTTAAATTTGAATTTTTAAAACGGTTTCGAATCAACCCGAGATTAGTAACAGTAACTGTGGTGACGTGGCATCATTAGCGGAGGATCACTGTAGCTAAATTACCCGGGCGTCACAATACTCATGTACAATGTATATTCAAATGTACCCCTCCATTCCAAAATAATCGTAGCTTTAGGATTTTCAAGAGTGAAGATTTGTGAAGTTTGACAAATCCTGAAAGTTCAATTCAAGAGAACCGAGAACGTTAGTGCTTATGCTCCCAAATATTAAACGAAGTGCCAAATAAGCCTCTGGTCACCCGAAACCACGTGAGACTAATGTTTGGTGGTAGGAAATTACTGTCCTGACTCTGGCCCGTGTAGCCTATCGGCCCCATGTCCTAAGGTCTAAACCGGGGTAGGTTTGTAACTTCACCAAGACACCAGCCTCAACCGCCTTCGAGAAGCATTCATATGCCGTGGGCGCCTAAACACCCATGCGCTCGGCCGACATCTATGCTGCCCACATTTGGGACACCTGAGATTACTGTCCTACCCCCAGCCCGCAATATGTCCGAAATTTAAGATGGGGGAAAGTTTGTAACTTTTCCCAAATTTCAAACAAGCGCGTCCCAAACCGAAACATTGTTCCCCCTTAGTTCCCTCCTCCCTCTGTTTCCCCATTCATACTCTGTGGGTGCCAAAACACCCTCTCCACCAGCCGCGAAACCATCCTCCTCCATCCTCCACCCCATAGCACCCAATCCACCGCCGCCCTCCTCCATCACGCCGGAGCCGGTACCCCGACATCGTCGTCCAACGTAGCTGGAACCGCAACACTCTCGAGGACTTAGCAGCTGAAGCCGAGGCAGAGCTGCCTCCACGACGCGACGCCGACATGCGCCGTACCAGAACCACTTCGACCACGCCATCCTGCGCCTCACCGCTGCCGCTCCACTATCACAACCGTCCACCGCAAGGGAGCTGTTCCCGCTACACCGTCGTTCGCCGCCTCGGATCTGGTTCCCCGCCGCGGACAGATGGCCATCGCACCACACTCGACAACTTGTCCATGGGTTCGTCCAAGGCTCCATCGTCCTCCACACCTTCTCGTTTCCAGCAAACCACAAGAAGATCGTTGGAAAAACAGAAGGAGGACAGAACACTTCCAGTAGAAAGATGTACTCCTCTTCCCTTATTCGTGCAAATCTTACGTCTCTGCTCACACCGTATTCATCCCACGAAAGAAACTAGTTGAACGCTTCTTACTGCATCTTATTCGTGATACTAAAGGCACATGGTTTCCTCCCTTTACTATTTCACCTATGCTAGAGGTCAGTAGCCCGCCTGGATTTCAATTCAGGGTCAGTTGAACCGCAATTAAAAGAAGCAGCACCCGCTTAGGTGCGTGGAGCACCTAGTCCGCCTGTTCGCCGGGGAAGCGGCGAATCGGTGTCTATCATAGGGGTGTGGGGCGCAGGAGCTTCTTGCGCCTGATCTGGAGGTCGACGGGGCTTGAATAGATGGCCGGGGGTGGTGCCAAACATGGCGGTGCGGTGAGATCAAAGGGAGGGCGGAGGCAGGGGACTGGGCCGGTGGTCGCTGGCGTTTCGAGGAAGATCGTCAACACTAACTGGCTGGAGGTAGATGAAGGCGATCTGTCTATTTTTTATACATCGGACGGTGGAGAAAAAATGTACTGACCTATTTGTTTTCAGTCGACTGTTATTTTCATAGAATCCTTTAGTAATTTAGTGTGCCATGCATGTTCTAGAGCTATCATATGTATCCCGTCATTTATTTCTCACTGACCTGCTATCTGCTACCTTTACACTGTACTAATTGTGCACACACTTCACCCATACTCACACTATGTTTTATGCATGGGTATTTCAGAGTCTGACGCAGTGTTGATGAATGTAGAACAGAAAAGACAGAAGTTGCTCCAGTGTAATTCGAAGATAAGCACTAAGCGTTTTAGCGCTCTAAAGGGTGCAGTGTCAGCAGTTGGAGATAGTAAACGTAGCTCTGGAGTTGATGATCTCAATTGCCACACACAACCATCCCAGGTGCTTGCTTTAACTTCGCGCTGTCAAATGTGCTTACATGTTGCATATGGTGTCTAGCTTGTATTGCTTGCAATTTGGTTAAATTGCATCTGCTTACTTTACACATTATATTTTGATAATGACATGCCTTCCTGTTTTTGATACATACTACATATGTCTATTAACCATGTCCGTACATCAAACTAATGCTCTATTGTATCCCTCATCAATCACTTATGATGAGACTATCACCCCAGTGGGTTACTGTGAGACACACTACTCATTTAAAGAGTGCAGTGTCATCCTCCCCACGTGATTCTCAAGAAACAACAAGGCTAAATGAAGATAGTCAATGTAGCTCTCTAGTTGATGACCGCAATTCCCCCACACCACCATCGCAGGTGCTTGATCTTACTTGGCAGTGTGATATGTCGGTGCATGTTTCATATGGTGTCTACTTTGTAATGCTTCTAATTAGGGTAAATTGCATATGCTTAGTTAACACATTATACCTGTGAATATGACATGCCTTCCTATTTTTGGAACATACTACGTCTTTCTATTAACCATGTTCTTACATCAAACTACTTTTCTTGTGTATCCCTCATCAATCACTTTTGACGATACACCTTCAAGTTGACATTGTAATATTGGTTGCATCTTGCATATCATTTCAAACATGTATTGCCTCTAATTTGTTGAAGTGCAACTTATAATGAGACAAATCTAAATTGGTAGAGTGATTTTGGTTGGATCTTTCATATGGTGTCTAGATTGCATTGCTTCCAATTTGTTCAAATGCCTTCTTCTTAGCATTGTTCATACATATTCCATCCTCCTACAATGTGGTTACCATACATAAAAGTTGTGTTTGTCAGTATCATGCATCAACGAATTTGGAAATGCGAATTTCATTCCTTTTTCTTGTGTGTTTACTTGACAAGGCAAAATCTGAAACGACGAAGGCATGGAATGATGGTGGTCCTCTGGAGCAACCAAAACAAATGATCTCTGCAGATTCTCCTGCTACTCCTACTGCAGTGCAAGTTCCAAATATCATCTACCCTACTCCACAACCATAGGTGCTTGCTCTAACATGGCAGTGTGATATCTAGTTGCATGTTGCATATGGTGCCTAGCTTGTATTGCTCATAATTTGTTAAATTGCATCTCCTTAGCTTACACATTATACATGTGAATATGACACGCCTTCTTGTTTTTGGTAATACTACATCTGCCTATCACACCATGTTCTTACATCAAACTACTGTTCTTGTGTATCCTACATCTATCGCTTATGATAAGACAGTCACGCCCGTGGGTTAGTATGAGACACGCTACTCTTATAAAGAATGCACTTTCATCCTCTACACATGATTCTCAAGAAATAGCAAGCCTAAATGAAGATATTGAACGTAGCTCTGTACTTGAAGACCGCACTTCCCCTACACCACCATCACAGTTGCTTGCTCTAACTTCATAGTGTGATATGTGGTTGCATGTTGCATACGGAGTCTAGCTTGTAATGCTTCTAATTAGGGTAAATTGCATCTTCTTAGTTTACACATTATACCTATGACTATGACATGCCTTCCTATTTTTGGCACACACTACATCTATGTGTTAACCATGTTCTTACATGAAACTACCTCTCTTCTATATCCTGCATCAATCACTTACGATGTGTCACCTTTATTCGTTGCATATTGCATATTATTTCTAGTCTGTTGCCATGTATTGCTTCTAATTTGGTCAAATACATATGTTAGGGCACCCTTTTAATTTGGCAGAGTGATATTGGTTTCATCTTTCATATGGTTTCTAGCTTGCATTGCTTCTAACAAGTTCAAACACCTTGTGCTTAGTTTACACTTTATACATCATACATGTCAATATGTCACGTCGTCCTGTTTTTCATACATATTCCATCCTCCTATCATGCGGCTACCTTACATGAAAGTAGTGTTCATCAGTATCATGCATCAATGAGTTCTGAAGAGGAAATTTTATTCCTTTTTCTTGTGGGTTTGACTTGACAAGGCAAAATCAAGAAAGGGGAAGGAAAAGAGTAAGGAAGGCGATGATGGTGGTCCTCTGTAGCAACGTAAATGGAGCATCTGTATGGATTCTCCTTGTACTGGTAGTGCATTACAAGGTCCAAGTCTCCGCTCCCCTACTCCACCATCCAAGGTGCTTGCCCTAACTTGGCAGTGTGATATCTGGTTACATGTTGCATATGGTGTCTAGCTTGTATTGCTCCTAATTAGTGTAAACTGCATCTGCTTAGGTTACACATGATATATGTGAATATGACATGCTTTCCTGTTTTTGGTACATACTATATCTGTCTATCACACCATGTTCTTACGTGAAACTACTCTTCTTGTGTATCCTGCATCAGTCACTTATGATGGGACACCTTTAAGTTGGCAGTGTGATATTGGTTTGCATCTTGAATATAATTTCTAGCATGTATTGCTTCTAGTTTGATTAACGCCACCTATGACGAGACAGTTTTAACTTGGCAGAGTGATATCGATTGCACCTTCCATATGGTGTCTAGCTTGTAGTGCTTCTAATTTGTTGAAGTGCCTTCTGCTTACTTACCACATCGTAGGTGTGAATATGTCAAGTCGTCTAGTTTTTCGTACATATTCCATCCTCGTATCATGACTTTGCCTTTCATCAGAGTAGTTTTCATTTGTATCATGCATGAATGAGTTCTGAAGAGCGAATTATATTCCTTTTTCTTGTCGGTTTGACCTCACAATGCAAAATCAATAAAGCCGAGGGAAATTGGCAAGGCATTGGATGATGGTGGTCCTTCTGAGCAACTGAAACGGAGGTTCTCTACAGATTCTACTCCGCCATCCTCCCAACAAGATTCGCAACACAATGCAAGGCTAGACAGTCAATGTAGCTATGTAGATGATGAGCACACCTCCCCTACTCCACCATCATAGGTGCTTGCTCTAACTTGGCACTATTATATGTGGTTGCATGTTGCATATGGTGTCTAGCTTGTATTGCTTCTAACTTTGTTGAATTGCATTCGCTTACTTTACACATAATGCCTGTGAATATGACATCTGTTCCTGTTTCTAGAACATAATATATCTGATCACACCATGTTCTTACATCAGACTACTGTTCTTGCATATCCCGCATCAGTCACTTATTATAAGGCACCTTTAAGTCGCCACTGTGGTATTGGTTGTGACTTGCATATGATTTCTAGCATGTATTGCTTCTAATTTGTTGAAACGCCATAGAGTTTGAACTTGGCAGAGTGATATTGGTTGCATCTTTCATATGGTGTCTAGCTTGCAGTGCTTCTAATTTTTTGAAATGCCTTCTGCTTAGTTACCACATCATAGGTGTGAATATGTCACGCCATCCTATTTTTTGTACATATTCCATCCTCGCATCATGTGTTTGTGTCGGCATTCTGGGAACGGTGGTCCCCAGACTTGCCTGCCTGTGGCCCGCGACGTGGCTCCGCCAGTGGCCCAATACGGCCCGACTTCAACAACCAACACTCAAGACCCTCGCGAGGGGCCAAGCCTCGCAGGGCGGACGACACAAGGCCTCCTCAAGAGCGGCCTCACAAGGCAGGCTCGCAAGGGGGTGGAGAGATCAAGGCAAGGGGTACCTCACGAGGTTCCCGTGACACAAGCCATGAAGACCAAGGCCAGGCGGGCTCCAGCATGCGCAGTGTCCTCGTTTCCCCTTTGGTGCTAAGGGGGCAAGCGCAGGCACGGAGTACCGAGGCATCAGGAAAAGGTTTCCATATCGGTGCAACAAGACCAAGACCAGTAGGACAGCAGGACGGAGGTCATCGTGGAGCCCAAGACGGCGTCATCACCAGCGCCTTCGACAGGCGAAGACCACCTTTAGTCAGGATTGCTTGTACTAGTTGTCCCTCTTCGAATTGGCAGTTGTTGGATCCCTTCCCGCTCAATATTTGGGGAGAGGACCAGGGCCTCTATAAATAGGACTAGCCACCACAATAGAGGGGATCGATCAATTCCTCCCCGAGCAACCACACCAGCTCAAGAACACCTCTCCTTAGGACGCTGTTCTTCCCTTGTATTGTTCATCATTAGCCCAAGAGGCAATCCACCACCACCACACAGGAGTAGGGTATTACACCACAACGGTGGCCCGAACCTATATAAATCTTGTGTCTCTTCTGTTGTGAGTTCGTCGATTAAGCTTAGGGATCGCGGCCAGGCTGAGAGCGAGATTTGGTAGGGGGAAATCTTTGTGCGCACCCCAGTGTTCGAACATCAAGGGTTTTGCCAGAACCCGAAATCCAACATTTGGCACACCAGGTAGGGATGCGCTGGAGCTCTTCCTTCCGTCGACCCGCACTCCGCCAACACCGCGCTTCGCCCTCATGGCGGACATCACGCTTCCGGCTCCGGCGACCGACACCAGCGCTAGGGCCAGGGGGCTCCGTGCCTTTTTCCCCGCCTTACGGCAGGTGTAGTGGCCGCACAAGTTCAAGCCAGAGATGCCGCCACGCTACGACGGTGCGACGGGCCCGGCGGTTTTCCTGCTGGCGTACGAGGAGGCCGTCCTCAAGGCCCAGGGCGACGACAAGGTCATGGCCAACTGGCTTCCCATGGCCCTTACTAGCGTCCCACGCACGTGGTTGCTCAACCTGCCGGCTTCTTCCATGGCCTCCTCGGAGGAGCTGCGCGACCTCTTCCTCGCCCACTACGCGCCACCGGTGCCCCCGGTCGTCGTAGCTCTCCTCGACGGCTCGCAGGCGCCACTGATATGTCTCCAATGTATCTATAATTTTTGATTGTTCCATGCTATTATATTACCCGTTTTGGATGTTTCTGGGCTTTACTTTACACATTTATATCATTTTTGGGACTAACCTACTAACCGGAGGCCAAGCCCGTATTGCTGTTTTTTTGCCTATATCAGTGTTTCGAAGAAAAGGAATATCAAGTGGAGTCCAAACGGAATGAAACCTTCAGGAGCATGAGTTTTGGAACGAACGTGATCCAGAGGACTTGGAGTGGAAGTCAAGAAACAACCAAGGCGGCCACGAGGGTGGACGGCGCGCCCCCTATCTCGTGGGCCCCTCGGGCGTCCACCGACCCTCTTCTTCCTCCTATATATACCCATGTACCCCGAAAACATCAGCAGCGACTACGAAAAACTATTTCCACCGCCGTAACCTTCTGTATCTGTGAGATCCCATCTTGGAGCCTTCGTCGGCGCTCCCTCGGAGGGGGAATCGATCACGGAGGGCCTCTACATCATCTCCAAGGCCTCTCTGATGAGTTGTGAGTAGTTTACCATAGACCTTCAGGTCCATAGTTATTAGCTAGATGGCTTCTTCTCTCTCTTTGGATCTCAATACAAAATTCTCCTCAATCTTCTTGGAGATCTATTCGATGTAAATCTTTCTGCGGTGCGTTTGTCGAGATCCGATGAATTTTGGGTTTATGATCAAGTTTATCTATGAGAAATATTTGAATCTCCTCTGAATTCTTTTATCCATGATTAAGTTATCTTTGCAAGTCTCTTCGAATTATCAGCTTGGTTTGGCCTACTAGATTGATCTTTCTTGCAATGGGAGAACTGCTTAGCTTTGGGTTCAATCTTGCGGTGTCCTTTCCCAATGACAGCAGGGGCAGCTAGGCACGTATTGTACTGTTGCCATCGAGGATAAAAATATGGGGTTTATATCATATTGCATGAGTTTATCCCTCTACATCTTGTCATCTTTCTTAATGCGTTACTCCGTTCTTATGAACTTAATACTCTAGATGCATGCTGGATAGCGGTCGATGTGTGGAGTAATAGTAGTAGATGCAGGCAGGAGTCGGTCTACTTGTCACGGACATGATGCCTATATACATGATCATGCCTAGATAATCTCATAATTATTCGCTTTTCTATTAATTGCTCGACAGTAATTTGTTCACCCACTATAATACTTATGCTATCTTGAGAGAAGCCACTTGTGAAACCTATGGCCCCCGGGTCTATCTCGTATCATATAAGCTTTCAATCTACTTTTATTTGCATCTTTACTTTTCATATCTATATCATAAAATACAAAAAATATATTTATATTATCATATTATCTCTATCAGATCTCACTTTCGCAGGTGGCTGTGAAGGGATTGACAACCCCTTTATTGCGTTGGTTGCGAGTTCTTGTTTGTTTATGTAGATGCGTGGGACTTTTGAGGAGCCTCCTACTGGATTGATACCTTGGTTCTCAAAAACTGAGGGAAATACTTACGCTACTATTGCTGCATCACCCTTTTCTCTTCAAGGAAAACCAATGCAAGCTCAAGACGTAGCAAGAAGGATTTGTGGCGCCGTTGCCGGGGAGGTCTTCTCTCAAGTCAAGACATACCAAGTACCTATCACAAACTCATCTCCCGCACACTTACATTATCTGCCATTTGCCTCTCGTTTTCCTCTCCCCCACTTCACCCTTGCCGTTTTATTCGCCCTCTCTTTCCCAATCTCCTCTCTCTTTCGCTTGCCTTTTTGTTTCCTCATGTGTTGGATTACTTGTCGCGATGGCGCAAGATAATACCAAGTTGTGTGACTTTTCCAATACCAATAATAATGATTTCCTTAGTACTCTGATTGCTCCTCTTAATGATGTTGAGTCTTGTGAAATCAATGGTGCTTTGCTGAATCTTGTTATGAAAGATCAATTCTCCGGCCTTCCTAGTAAAGATGTCGCTACCCATCTAAACAACTTTGTTGATTTGTGTGAGATGCAAAAGAAGAAAGATACGGGTAATGATATTGTTAAATTGAAGTTATTTCCGTTTTCACTTAGAGATCGTGCTAAAGTTTGGTTTTCGTCTTTGCCTAAGAATAGTATTGATTCATGGAATAAGTGCAAAGATGCTTTTATCTCTAAGTATTTTCCCCCCGCTAAGATCATCTCTCTTAGGAATGATATTATGAATTTTAAACAACTTGATCATGAGCATGTTGCCCAGTCTTGGGAAAGAATGAAATTGATGATTCTCAATTGCCCTACTCATGGTTTGAATTTATGGATGATCATACAAATTTTTATGCCAGATTGAATTTTGCTTCTAGAAATCTTTTAGATTCTTCCGCGGGAGGCACATTTATGGAAATCACCTTAGGAGAAGCTACTAAACTCCTTGATAACATTATGGCTAATTATTCTCAATGGCACACCGAAAGATCTATTAGTAAAAAAGTGCATGCTATAGAAGAAATTAATGTTTTGAGTGGAAAGATGGATGAACTTATGAAATTGTTTGCTACTAAGAGTGCTCCTATTGATCCCAATGATATGCCTTTGTCTACTTTGATAGAGAATAATAATGAATCTATGGATGTGAATTTTGTTGGTAGGAATAATTTTGGTAACAATGCTTATAGAGGAAACTTTAATCCTAGACCGCCCCCTAGTAATTCCTCTAATAGTTATGGAAATTCCTACAATAATTCTTATGGTAATTATAATAAGATGCCCTCTGATTTTGAGAATAGTGTGAAAGAATTTATAATCTCTCAAAAAGAATTTTAATGCCATGCTTGAAGAAAAATTGCTTAAAGTTGATGATTTGGCTAGGAACATTGATAGACTTTCGCTTGATGTTGATTCTTTTAAACTTAGATCTACTCCTCCTGAGCATGATATCGATGAGTCTCTCAAAGCTATGAGAATTTCCATTTTTTGAGTGCAAAGAAAGAACCGCTAGATTGCGTGCTAAGAAAGATTGCTTTGTAAAAGCGTGCTCTTCTAGTTTCCATGAAAATAATGATGAAGATCTTAAAGTTATTCATGTGTCCCCTATTAGATCTTTGTTTTGTAATATGAATCTTAATAATGATGGGATTCGAGATGAGTCAACTTTAGTTAAAAGGCGTCCCAATGATTTGGAGTTTTTAGATCTTGATGCTAAATTTGGTAAAAGTGGGATTGTAGAGGTCAAGACTTTAAATAGCATTGAACCACTATCTTGGATTTTTAAGGAATTTAATTATCATAATTGTTCTTTAGAAGATTGTATTTCCTTGTTGCAATCCGTTGTGAATTCTCCTCATGCTTATAGTCAAAATAAAGCTTTTACCAAACATATTGTTGATGCCTTAATGCAATCTTATGATGAAAAACTTAATTTAGAAGCTTCTATACGTAGAAAATTTTATGATGAGTGGGAACCTACTATAAAGATTAAAATTAAAGATCATGAGTGTTATGCTTTGTGTGATTTGGGTGCTAGTGTTTCCACAATTTCGAAAACTTTATGTGATATTCTAGGTTTCCATGATCTTGATGATTCCTCTTTAAATTTGCACCTTGCGGATTCTACCATTAAAAAACCAATGGGGAGGATCAATGATTTTCTCATTATTGCAAATAGGAATTTGGTGCCCATATATTTTATCGTTCTTGATATAGATTGCAATCTTTCTTGTCCTATTATTTTTGGTCGACCTTTCCTTAGAACGATTGGTGCGATTATTGATATGAAGGAAGGGAATATTAGATTCCAATTCCCATTAAGGAAAGGCATGGAGCACTTTCCAAGAAAGAAAGTCAAATTACCGTATGATTCTATCATGTGAGCTAGTTATGAATTGAGTGTCAAAGATGGCACTACTTAGATCTACCCTCGTTATTATGCCTAGCTAGGGGCGTTAAACGAAGCGCTAGTTGGGAGGCAACCCAGTTTTATTTGTGTTTTTTGTTTTTGCTTCTGTTTAGTGATAAATTTTGCATCTACCTTCTGTTTAGATATGTTTTCATGTTTTAATTAGTGTTTGTGCCAAGTAGAACCTATAGGATAACCTATGGTGATAGTTAATTTGATTCTGCTGAAAAACAGAAACTTTCCACGCACGAAAATAATTTTAGTAATTCACAGAAACGAGATTTGGTGTTGATTGTTTTTGCTGTAGATCAACAGAGAAATTTCCCAGGACTTCCTATTTTGGTAGGATATTTAGAGTTCCAGAAGTATTCGAGAGGTACAGATTGCTACAGACTGTTCTGTTTTTGACAGATTCTGCCTTTCGTGTGTTGTTTACTTATTTTGATGCATCTATGGCTAGTATGTAAGGGTATGAACCATATAGAACTTGAATTACAGTAGGTTTAACACCAATATAAATAAATAATGAGTTCATTACAGTACATTATGTGGTGGTTTTTCTTTCTTACACTAACGGAGCTTATGAGATTTCCTGTTGAGTTTTGTGTTGTGAAGTTTTCAAGTTTTGGGTAAAGATTTGATGGACTATTGAATAAAGAGTGGCAAGAGACTAAGATTGGGGATGCCCAAGGCACCCCAAGATATTCAAGAATATCCAAAAGCCTAAGCTTGGGGTTGCCCTGGAAGGCATCGCCTCTTTCGTCTTCGTTTATCGGTAACTTTACTTGGAGCTATATTTTTATTCGCCACATGATATGTGTTTTTCTTGGAGCATCTTGTATGATATTAGTCTTTTCTTTTTAGTTTACCACAATCATCCTTGCTGTACACACATTTTGCGAGAAACCCACTTGATTGAAATTTATTAGAATACTCTATGTGCTTCACTTATATCATTTGAGCTAGATAGTTTTTGCTCTAGTGCTTCACTTATATCATTTAGAGCACGGCGGTGGCTTAATTTTGAAGAAATTGTTAGTCTCTCATTCTTCACTTATATTATTTGAGAGTCTCTTAGAACAGCATGGTATTTTCTATGGTTATAAAATTGGTCCTAGAATGGTGGGCATCCAAGTTGGGTATAATAAAAACTATCATAGGAAGTGAATTGGATGCTATGATCAATTTGATACTTGATAATTGTGTTGAGATATGGAGGTAGTGATATTAGAGTCATGCTAGTTGGGTGATTATGAATTTAAAGAATGCTTGTGTTGAAGTTAGCAAGTCCTGTAGCATGCACGTATTGTGAAAGTTGTGTAACAAATTTGAAACATGAGGTGTTCTTAGATTGTGCATCGTTATGAGTGGCGGTCGGGGACGAGCGATGGTATTTTCCTACCAATATATCCCCTAGGAGCATGCGCGTAGTGCTTGGTTTTTGATGACTTGTAGATTTTTGCAATAAGTATATGAGTTATTTATGACTAATGTTGAGTCCATGGATTATACGCACTCTCACCCTTCCATCATTGCTAGCCTCTTCGGTACCGTGCATTGCCCTTTCTCACCTTGAGAGTTGGTGCAAACTTCGCCGGTGCATCCAAACCCCGTGATACGATACACTCTATCACACATAAACCTCCTTATATATTCCTCAAAACATCCACCATACCTACCTATTATGGCATTTTCATAGCCATTCCGAGATATATTTCCATGCAACTTTCCATCGTTCCGTTCATCATCATGACACACATCATTATTGTCATATTGCCTTGCATGATCATGTAGTTGACATCGTATTACCATGCATAATTTTTCATACATGTCACTCTTGATTCATTGTCCATCCCGGTACACCGTCGGAGGCATTCATATAGAGTCATATCTTGTTCTAGTTTTGGGTTGTAATTCATGAGTTGTAAATAAATAAAAGTGTGATGATCATCATTATTAGAGCATTGTCCCCAAATAAAAAAAAGAAAGGCCAAAAAGAAAAAAAGGAAGGCCAAAAAAAAAGAAAAGAAAAAAAGAAAGGCCAAAAGAAAAAAAAAGAAAGGCCCCAAAAAAATAAAAATATTAAAAAGGGGGCAATGTTACTATCCTTTTCCACACTTGTGCTTCAAAGTAGCACCACGTTCTTCATGTAGAGAGTCTCATAGGTTGTCACTTTCATATACTAGTGGGAATTTTTCATTATAGAACTTGGCTTGTATATTCCTACGATGGGCTTCCTCGAAATGCCCTAGGTCTTCGGGAGCAAGCAAATTCGATGCACACCCACTTAGTTTCTTTTGTTGAGCTTTCATACATTTATATCTCTAGTGCATCCATTGCATGGCAATCCCTACTCCTCATGTTGACATCAATTGATGGGCATCTCCATAGCCTGTTGATTATCCTCGTCACTGTGAGACTTTCTCCTTTTTTGTCTTCTCCACACAATCCCCATCATCATATTCTATTCCATCCATAGTGCTATATCCATGGCTGAAGCTCATGTATTGCGTGAAGGTTGAAGAAGTTTGAGATTATTTAAGTACGAAACAATTGCTTGGCTTGTCATCGGGGGTGTACAAGATGGGAGCATTTTTGTGTCACGAAAATGAAGCATAGCCTAACTATATCATTTTGTAGGGATGAACTTTATTTAGCCATGTTATTTTGAGAAGACATGATTGCTATGATTAGTATGCTTGAATTATTAATATTTCTTATGTCAATATGAACTTTTATTTTGAATCATTTGGATCTGAACATTCATGCCACTATAAAGAAAATTACATTGAGAATTATGCTAGGTAGCATTCCACATCAAAATTTCTGTTTTTATCATTTACCTACTCGAGGACGAGCAGGAATTAAGCTTGGGGATGCTTGATACGACTCCAACGTATCTATAATTTTTTATTGTTCCATGCTATTATATTACCCGTTTTGGATGTTTATGGGCTTTACTTTACACATTTATATCATTTTTGGGACTAATCTACTAACCGGAGGCCCAGCCCGTATTGCTGTTTTTTTTGCCTATTTCAGTGTTCCGAAGAAAAGGAATATAAACGGAGTCCAAACGGAATGAAACCTTCGGGAGCGTGATTTTTGGAACGAACGTGATCCAAAGGACTTGGAGTGGAAGTCAAGAAACAAACGAGGCAACCACGAGGGTGGAGGGCACGCGCCCCCTACTAGGCGCGCCCCCCTATCTCGTGGGCCCCACGGGAGTCCACTGACCTACTTATTCTTCCTATATATACCCATGTACCTCGAAAACATCAGAGGCGACCACGAAAAACTATTCCACCACCGTAACCTTATGTATCCGCGAGATCCCATCTTGGAACCTTCGTCGGCGCTCCGCCGGAGGGGGAATCGATCACAGAGGGCCTCTACATCATCTCCAAGGCCTCTTCGATGAGTTGTGAGTAGTTTACCACAGACCTTCGGGTCCATATTTATTACCTAGATGGCTTCTTCTCTCTCTTTGGATCTCAATACAAAGTTCTCCTCGATCTTCTTGGAGATCTATTCGATGTAACTCTTTTTGCGGTGTGTATGTCGAGATCCGATGAATTGTGGGTTTATGATCAAGTTTATCTATGAGAAATATTTGAATTGCCTTTAAATTCTTTTATGTGTGATTAAGTTATCTTTGCAAGTCTCTTTGAATTATCAGTTTGGTTTGACCTACTAGATTGATCTTTCTTGCAATGGGAGAAGTGCTTAGCTTTGGGTTCAATCTTGCGGTGTCCTTTCCCAGTGATAGCAGGGGCAACAATGCATGTATTTTCTTGTTACCATCGAGGATAAAAAGATGGGGTTTATATCATATTGCATGAGTTTATCCCTCTACATCATGTCATCTTTCTTAATGCGTTACTCTGTTCTTATGAACTTAATACTCCAGATGCATGCCGGATAGCGGTTGATGTGTGGAGTAATAGTAGTAGATACAGGCAGGAGTCGGTCTACTTGTCACGGATGTGATGCCTATATACATGATCATGCCTAGATAATCTCATAATTATTCGCTTTTCTATCAATTGCTCGGCAGTAATTTGTTCGCCCATCGTAATACTTATGCTATCTTGAGAGAAGCCACTAGTTAAACCTATGCCCCCCGGGTCTATCTCTTATCATATAAGATTTCAATCTACTTTTATTTGCATCTTTACTTTTCCTATCTATATCATAAAATACCAAAAATATATTTATCTTGTCATATTATCTCTATCAGATCTCACTTTTGCAAGTGGACATGAAGGGATTGACAACCCCTTTATTGTGTTGGTTGCGAGTTCTTGTTTGTTTGTGTAGGTGCATGGGACTTTTGAGGAGCCTCCTACTAGATTGATACCTTGGTTTTCAAAAACTGAGGGAAATACTTACGCTACTATTGCCGCATCACCCTTTCCTCTTCAAGGAAAACCAACACAAGCTCAAGGCGTAGCAGCTACCCTCAGACCACCACGCAAAGCTGTTCTTCCTCCGGATCAGCACCGTCCTCCCGCGACAAGGAGCTCCCCCGGGTTAGGTGGCGCCCAAGGCCGACCTGACCTTTGACTCGGAAGATCACGCGTCACAACCGCCTGCTCGGGTGCGCTCCCGATGCTCTGCATGCCCACCATCTGCCAAGTGGCCGTCACTAGAACCCAGATCGATGGTGGTGTCGGTCTCAACATGCTCTCAGTGGAGGCCTTCAGCCTCCTCCACGTACCGCTGGAGCGGCTCTGACCCAGCAAGCCCTTCTCAGGCGTCGGAGGCGGTTCATCTAGTTCCCTGGGGCAGATCCACCTTCCCGTGACCTTCGGCACCCGCGACAACTACCGCACGGAGCTGGTCGACTTCCACATTGCTCACACCGGCCTCCCGTACAACGTCATCCTCGGATACCCATCCCTGGCTCAGTTCATGGCAGCAACCCATCTGGCCTACAACCTCATGAAGATGCCCGGGAGCGACGCTGTCCTCACCATAGCTGGAGATACCAAGCAGGCTCTTATGCGCTCAAGCTGGCCCTCAAGGCCGCCGCGGCGGTGCAGCCCGCCAATGCGGACGCCTCCAAGGCCAAGGAAGTTGCACCAACCGAAAAGAAGAAGATGTTCACTTAGGATAAGGCAGAGACCAAGGAGGTGCCAGTTGAGGAAGACGGGTCCTCGGGAGCCACCTTCACCATAGGTGCCGACCCCGACCCCGACCAAGAAAGGTGCTTGTGAAATTATGGTGTGCGAACAAGGAGGTGTTCGCGTGGGAACCCAAGCAGCTAGTGGGGGTCTGCTACGTCTTGAGCTTGCGTTGGTTTTCCTTGAAGAGGAAAGGGTGATGCAGCAATAATAGCGTAAGTATTTCCCTCAGTTTTTGAGAACCAAGGTATCAATCCAGTAGGAGGCTCCTCAAAAGTCCCACACACCTACACAAACAAACAAGAACTCGCAACCAACGCAATAAAGGGGTTGTCAATCCCTTCACGGCCACTTGCAAAAGTGAGATCTGATAGAGATAATATGATAAGATAAATATATTTTGGTATTTTATAATATAGATTGGAAAAGTAAATATGCAAATAGAAGTAGATTGAAAGCTTATATGATAAGAGATAGACCCGGGGGCCATAGGTTTCACTAGTGGCTTCTCTCAAGATAGCATAAGTATTACGGTGGGTGAACAAATTACTGTCGAGCAATTGATAGAAAAGTGAATAATTATGAGATTATCTATGAATGATCATGTATATAGGCATCACGTCCGTGAAAAGTAGACCCACTCCTACCTGCATCTAGTACTATTACTCCACACATCGCCTGCTATCCAGCATGCATCTAGAGTATTAAGTTCATAAAGAACAGAGTAACACATTAAGAAAGATGACATGATGTAGAGGGATAAACTCATGCAATATGATATAAACCCCATATTTTTATCCTCGATGACAACAATACGATACGTGCCTTGCTGCCCCTGCTGTCACTGGGAAAGGACACCGCAAGATTGAACCCAAAGTTAAGCACTTCTCCCATTGCAAGAAAGATCAATTTAGTAGGCCAAACCAAACTGATAATTTGAAGGGAATTGCAAAGATAACTTAATCACACATAAAAGAATTCAGAGGAGATTCAAATGTTTCTCATAGATAAACTTGATCATAAACCCACAATTCATCGGATCTCGACAAACACACGGCAAAAAGAGTTACATCGAATAGATCTCCAAGAAGATCGAGGAGAACATGGTATTGAGATCCAAAGAGAGAGAAGAAGCCATCTAGCTAATAACTATGGACCCAGAGGTCTGTGGTAAACTACTCACAACTCATCGGACAGGCCTTGGAGATGATGTAGAGGCCCTCCGTGATCGATTCCCCCTCCGGCGGAGCACCAGCGAAGGCCCCAAGATGGGATCTCGCGGATACAGAAGGGTACGGTGGTGGAAATAGTTTTTCATGGTTGCGTTTGATGTTTTCGGGGTACATGGATATATACAGGAGAATGAAGTAGGTCGATGGATTCCCGTGGGGCCCACGAGATAGGGGGCGCTCCTAGTAGGTGGGGGGGCGCCCTCCACCCTCGTGGCCGCCTCGTTTGTTTCTTTACTTCCACTCCAAGTCCTCTGGATCACGTTCATTCCAAAAATCACGCTCCCGAAGGTTTCATTCCATTTGGACAATGTTTGATATTCCTTTTCTCTGAAACACTGAAATAGGCAAAAAAACAGCAATACGGGCTGAGTCTCCGGTTAGTAGGTTAGTCCCAAAAATGATATATATGTGTAAAGTAAAGCCCATAAACATCCAAAATGGGTAATATAATTGCATGGAACAATAACAAATTATAGATATGTTGGAGACGTATCAAGCATCCCCAAGCTTAATTCCTGCTCGTCCTCGAGTATGTAAATGATAAAAACAAAATTTTTGATGTGGAATGCTACCTAGCATAATTCTCAATGTAATTTTCTTTATTGTGGCATGAATGTTCAGATCCAAAATGATTCAAAGTACAATTTCATATTGACATAAGAAATAGTAATACTTCAAGCATACTAATCAAAGCAATCATGTCTTCTCAAAATAACATGGCTAAAGAAAGTTATCCCTACAAAATCATATAGTCTCGCTGTTGCCCTATCTTCATCACACAAAGTATTTAATCATGCACAACCCCATTGACAAGCCAAGCAATTGTTTCATACTTTAGTAATCTCAAACTTTTTCAACTTCCACACAATACATGAGCATGAGCCATGGACATAGCACTATATGTGGAATAGAATGGTGGTTTTGGAGAAGACAAAAAAAAAGAGAAGATAGTCTCACATCAACTAGGCGTATCAATGGGCTATGGAGATGCCCATTAATAGATATCAATGTGAGTGAGTAGGGATTGCCATGCAACAGATGCACTAGAGCTATAAATGTTTGAAAACTCAACAAAAGAAACTAAGTGGGTGTGCCTCCAACTCGCTTTCTCATGAAGACCTAGGGCACTTTAAGGAAGCCCGTCATTGGAATATACAAGCCAAGTTCTGTAATGAAAAATTTCCCACTAGTATATGAAAGTGACAACATAGGAGACTCTATCATGAAGATCATGGTGCTACTTTGAAGCACAAGTGTGGTAAAAAGGATAGTAGCATTGTCCCTTCTCTCTTTTTCTCTCATTTTTTTCTTTTTTTTCTTTTTCTCTTTTTTTCGTTTTGGGCCCTTCTTTTTTTTATTTGGCCTTCCTCTTTTTTTTCTCCTTTTTTTTTCTTTTTTTATAAAGTCCGAAGTCTCATCCCAACTTGTGGGTGAATCATAGTCTCCATCATCCTTTCCTCACTGGGACATTGCTCTAATAATGAAGATCATCACACTTTTATTTACTTATAACTCAAGAATTACAACTCAATAATAGAACAAGATATGACTCTATATGAATGCCTCCGGCGGTGTAACGGGATATGCAATGAATCAAGAGTGACATGTATGAAATTTATGAAGGTGGCTTTGCCACAAATACGATGTCAACTACATGATCATGCAAAGAGCAATATGACAATGATGATGCGTGTCATATGAACGGAATGGTGGAAAGTTGCATGGAAATATATCTCGGAATGGCTATGGAAATGCCATAATAGGTAGGTATGGTGGCTATTTTGAGGAAGGTATATGGTGGGTGTATGGTACCGGCGAAAGTTGCGCGGCACAAGAGAGGCCAGCAATGGTGGAAGGGTGAGAGTGCGTATAATCCATGGACTCAACATTAGTCATGAAGAACTCATATACTTATTGCAAAAATCTACAAGTCATCAAAAACAAAGTATTACGTGCATGCTCCAAGGGGGATAGATTGGTAGGAAAAGACCATCACTCGTCCCCGACCGCCACTCATAAGGAAGACAATAAATAAATAAAATTGTGCTCCAACTTCATCACAAAGCGGTTCACCATACGTGCATGCTACGGGAATCACAAACTTCAACACAAGCATTCTTTAAATTCATAATCGCCCAACTAGCATGACTCTAATATCACCATCCTAATGTCTAAAAACAATTATCAAGCATCAAATTGATCATAGCATCCAATTCACTTTCTATGATAGTTTTTATTATACCCAACTTGGATGCCCATCATTCTAGGACCAATTTTATAACCATAGCAAATACCATGCTGTTCTAAGAGACTCTCAAAATAATATAAGTGAAGCATGAGAGATCAACAATTTCTTCAAAATTAAGCCACCGTCGTGCTCTAAAAGATATAAGTGAAGCACTTGAGCAAAAACTATCTAGCTCAAAAGATATAAGTGAAGCACATAGAGTATTCTAATAAATTCTAATCAAGTGGGTTTCTACCAAAAGGTGTGTACATCAAGGATGATTGTGGTAAACTAAAAATCAAAGACTAATATCATACAAGACGCCCCAATCAAAACACATATCATGTGGTGAATAAAAATATAGCTCCAAGTAAAGTTACCGATAAACAAAGACGAAAGAGGGGATGCCTTCCGGGGGCATCCCCAAGCTTAGGCTTTTGGTTATTCTTGAATATCTTGGGGTGCCATGGGCATCCCCAAGCTTAGTCTCTTGTCACTCCTTATTCCATAGTCCATCAAATCTTTACCCAAAACTTGAAAACTTCACAACACAAATCTCAACAGGAAATCTCATAAGCTCCGTTAGTGCAAGAAAGCAAAACCACCACATAAGGTACTGTAATGAACTCGTTATTTATTTATATTGGTGTTAAACCTACTTTATTACAAGTTATCTATGGTTCATACCCTTACATACTAGCCATAGATGCATCAAAATAAGCAAATCACACACGAAAAAACAGAATCTGTCAAAAACAGAACAGTATGTAGCAATCTCTAACTCTCGAATACTTCTGGAACTATAAAAATCCTACCAAATAGGAAGTCCTTGTCAATTTATCTATTGATCTACATCAAAAAGAATCAACCCAAAATCACGTTTCTGTGAATTACTGAAATTATTTTCGTGCGTGCAAAGTTTCTGTTTTTCAGCAGAATCAAATTAACTATTACCATAAGTTATCCTATAGGTTCTACTTGACACAAACACTAATTAAAACATGAAAACACATATAAATAGAAGGTAGATGCAAAACTTATTACTAAACATAAGCAAAAATAAAAAACAAAGATAAAATTGGGTTGCCTCCCAACTAGCGCTATCGTTTAACGCCCCTAGCTAGGCATAAATGCGAGGATAGATCTAAGTAGTGCCATCTTTGGCATCTAATTCCTCAATGGAGCACTTATAATCTTTCGGAGTTTCTCCCTTTTTAGCAATGATTAAACCCTTAGGCAAGAATTCAAGAAATTTATTTGTAGCAAAAGTTTCCTTAATGATAGAGAGACAATTGGGATGAACACTTATTGATTTGAGATCCGCATTTCCCTTACTAGAAGATTCACCCTTATTTTTAGGAACATAAATTAATTTGGCAGTTTTGGTAGGAGGATTTGGATTATTTTTCATGGAAGAAAACGCCGACCCTAAGTTGGTAATGATATCCTCAAGTTTACCGATTCTCGTAGAATCTAGATCTATTCTTTCATTAACTATAGGTTCTTTCTCTTTAAAAAAATTCAAAGTAACTCCAACCCTAGATCCATATTGGGTAATTTGATTATGAATCTTTCTATCCAAATTTTCAATCAACTGAACAGTGGCAACTTTATTTTCAATAATTTCAAGCCTTTGCATCACATGTTCCAAAGTTAAAACAGTTCCATTAACCAAAAGAGGTGGTGGGCCAAACAAATCGAACATAGCATTATAAGCATCAAATGTATGGCTACTCAAGAAATCCCCTTCGGTAATGGTATCAAGAATGCATCTATTCCAAAGAGTGCCTACATAAAAATTCTGAAGAAGGACGGAAGTAGAAAGCTTCCTAGTAGATTTATTTTGAGCATTGCAAATTCTATGCCAAGCATCTTTTAAATTTTCTCCCTCCCTTTGATTAAAATTAAGAATTTCATGTTCAGGAGTAATAACAAGGATAGGAGGACTAGCCATGACAACGAGCAAACAAAAGACAAGAGAAAGAGAGAGGAGATTGGGAAAGAGAGGGCGAATAAAACGGCAAGGGTGATGTGGGGGAGAGGAAAATGAGAGGCAAATGGCAAATAATGTAAGTGCGAGGGAGATGAGTTTGTGATAGGTACTTGGTATGTCTTGACTTGAGCGAAGATCTCCCCGGCAATGGCGCCACAAATCCTTCTTGCTACGTCTTGAGCTTGCATTGGTTTTCCTTGAAGAGGAAAGGGTGATGCAGCAATAGTAGCGTAAGTATTTCCCTCAGTTTTTGAGAACCAAGGTATCAATCCAGTAGGAGGCTCCTCAAAAGTCCCATGCACCTACACAAACAAACAAGAACTCGCAACCAACGCAATAAAGGGTTTCTCAATCCCTTCACGGCCACTTGCGAAGTGAGATCTGATAGAGATAATATGATAAGATAAATATATTTTTGGTATTTTATAATATAGATTGGAAAAGTAAAGATGCAAATAAAAGTAGATTTAAAGCTTATATGATAAGAGATAGACCCGGGGGCCATAGGTTTCACTAGTGGCTTCTCTCAAGATAGCATAAGTATTACGGTGGGCGAACATATTACTGTCGAGCAATTGATAGAAAAGCGAATATTTATGAGATTATCTAGGCATGATCATGTATATAGGCATCACGTCCGTGACAAGTAGACCGACTTCTACCTGCATCTACTACTACTACTCCACACATCGACCGCTATCCAGCATGCATCTAGAGTATTAAGTTCATAAAGAACAGAGTAACGCATTAAGAAAGATGACATGATGTAGAGGGATAAACTCGTGCAATATGATATAAATCCCATATTTTTATCCTCGATGGCGACAATACAATACTTGCCTTGCTACCCCTGCTGTCACTGGGAAAGGACACCGCAAGATTGAACCCAAAGCTAAGCACTTCTCCCACTGCAAGAAAGATCAATCTAGTAGGCCAAACCAAACTGATAATTCGAAGAGACTTGCAAAGATAACTTAATCACACATAAAATAATTCAGAGGGGATTCAAATATTTCTCATAGATAAACTTGATCATAAACCCACAATTTGTTGGATCTCGACAAACACACCGCAAAAAGAGTTACATCGAATAGATCTCCAAGAAGATCGAGGAGAACTTTGTATTGAGATCCAAAGAGAGAGAAGAAGCCATCTAGCTAATAACTATGGACCCGAAGGTCTGTGGTAAACTACTCACAACTCATTGGAGAGGCCTTGGAGATGATGTAGAGGCCCTCCATGATCGATTCCCACTCCGGCGGAGGGCCGGTGAAGGCTCCAAGATGGGATCTCGCGGATACAGAAGGTTATGGTGGTGGAATAGTTTTTCGTGGTCGCCTCTGATGTTTTCGGGGTACATGGGTATATATAGGAAGAATAAGTAGGTCAGTGGACTCCCATGGGGCCCACGAGATAGGGGGGCGCGCCCAGTAGGGGGCGCGCGCCCTCCACCCTCATGGTTGCCTCGTTTGTTGACTTCCACTCCAAGTCCTTTGGATCACGTTCGTTCCAAAAATCACGCTCCCGAAGGTTTCATTCCGTTTGGACTCCGTTTGATATTCCTTTTCTTCGAAACACTAAAATAGGCAAAAAAAACAGCAATACGGGCTGGGCCTCCGGTTAGAAGGTTAGTCCCAAAAATGATATAAATGTGTAAACTAAACCCCTTAAACATCCAAAATGGGTAATATAATAGCATGGAACAATCAAGAATTATAGATACGTTGGAGACGTATCAGGGTCCCAAGGGAGGTGATTGCGCATCACCTGAATGTGTGCCCCAATGTACGCCGTGTGAAGCAGAAGGCGAGGCGGCAATCCACGGAGAAGCAGGCCTTCATTGTCCAAGAAACCCACAAGATAGTGGTAGCAGGTGTTATTCGCGAGGTTCGCTACCCCGAATGGCTGGCAAACCCCGTTGTCATGCCAATACCGGGGGAAACGAGAGCATGTGCGTTGACTTCACCAACCTCAACAAGGCCTGCCCCCAAGATCCATTCCTGCTTCCCCGCATTGACCAAATCATCGACTCCACCGCCTAGTGCGACCTGTTGTGTTTCCTGGATGCATTTTTGGGTTATCACCAGATCAAGATGGTTGTGGAAGACGTAGAGAAGACAACCTTCCTGACCCCATGTGGGGTATACTGCTACACTTGCATGCCGTTCGGGTTGCGCAATGCGGGCGTGACCTTCCATCGGCTGATGCACATTGCCTTGGGCCAGCAGCTCGGGAAGAACGCCTAGGCTTATGTCGATGAAATTGTGGTGAAGTCTCGGGAGGCAAGGACCTTAATCCAGGACTTGGAGGAGACCTTCGCGAGCCTTCGCCAGGTAGACATGCGACTCAACTCGGAGAAGTGCGTGTTCGGTGTCCCTTCAGGAATGCTGCTGGGCTTCCTCGTGTCCCACAGGGGGATCGAGGCCAACCCGGAGAAGGTCAAGGCAATCGAAGACATGAGTCTGCCGCAAACCCTCAAAGAAATGCAGAAGCTCACCGGTCGCCTGACTGCATTAGGACGCTTCATCTCCAAGCTGGGGGAGCACGCCCTACCGTTCTTCAAGCTGATGAAGAAAAATGGGCCATTTGAGTGGACACAGGAGGCTGACCAAGCGTTTCAAGACCTCAAGAAATACCTAACCAGCCCTCCCGTGATGGTGGCGCCGCGCCCTCTCTAGCCCCTGGTGCTCTACCTTGCCGCCACTCCCTACTCCGCCAGCGCAGCCCTGATGGCGGTTCGGGAGGAGTGCCAGGCTAAGGCCGTGTCCCGCCTGGCTACGGCCTCAGTCGAGGCGACACAAGGCCAGGAAGGCCACGCGAGGACCACGACAATGGCAACAGGGGACCAAGCTCAGCAGAAAGGTGCCCCAGGGCTGAAGAGGCCCCACCAAGCGACAGGCGCTGGGGGCTCCATTATCTCAGGAGGCGCCTCAATCTCCATAAGACACAGGCCACGTCAGCGCACTCACCCTCATCGAGCACCCGGTGTACTTCATCAGCATGGTGTTGCGGGATGCAAGGGCACGGTATCCCATGCCTCAGAAGCTCTTACTCACGCTCTTGGTGGCCTCGCGTAAGCTGCGACACTACTTTCAAGGTCACCCCATCAAGGTCGTCTGGGCCTACCCAATGGAAAGGGTACTCAGGAGCCCCAACTCCACTGGGAGAGTCGCCGAATGGAACATCGAGCTGCACGTGTTTCAGTTGGAGTTCATAACAACTATGGTCATTAAAGGGGCCGCCCTTGCTGATTTCGTGGCTGAATGGACGGACGCGCTAGAGCTCAAGGTGGGTGAGGATCGCTCTCTCTTCCCAGGGAGTGAGGCACCAGATGGTTGGGTCATATGTTTCGATGGTGCCTTCTCGCGGCAGGGCGCGGTGCTGATATCACCCACTCAGGACAAGCTTTACTACGCCGTACAACTCTGTTTCTAGATGGGCAAGAAGGTCTCCAACAACATAGGAGAATACGAGGGCCTCATAGCAGGCCTGAAAGCTACAACAGTACTGGGAGTGAAGCGCCTCATCATCAAGGATGATTCACAACTCCTCGTCAACTTCTCCAACAAGGTGTACGAGCCAAAGGATGAGCACATGGAAGCATATCTCGCGGAAGTACGCAAGATGGAGAAGCAGTTCTGGGGGCTGGAGTTGCAGCATGTGCCCCGCGGCACCAACCAAGAGGCTGATGACATCGCCAAGAGGGCATCCAAACGGCTGCCTCAGGAGCCTGGCATTTTCGAGGAACGACTCTCCAAGCCATCGGCGGAACCACCACTTTCAAGAAGGGCACAACCTCGGTAAGAACTCCCTCAGCCACCTGCCACAGGACACCCGACCTGTGGCCCGACCTCGGGAGCGCGCCTACTCTTGGCGCTGGAGCCTCGGGAGGGATGCTGGACAAGGAATTCAAGGAATACCTGACGCAAGGGACGCTGCCGGAGAAGGAGAAGGACGCGGAGCGCGTGGCCCGGCAGGCCACGACCTACTGCATCCAAGACGGTGAGTTATACCTGAAGTGGCCGAATGACATTTCTCTGCGTTGCATCTCCAAGGAACAGGGGAAAGAGCTGCTGACCGACATACACGGTGGAGATTGCGGACACCACTCATCATCACGGACCCTTGTCGGCAAGGCATTTCGCAGTGGGTTCTACTGGCCTACGGCACTCAACGACACGACCGAGCTGGTGAAGTCCTGCGAAACCTGGCAATTCCATGCCAAGCAGATCCATCAGCCAGCGAAGGGCCTGCAGACCATCCCGCTCTCGTGGCCGTTCGCGGTCTGGGGGCTAGATATCTTGGGCCCATTCCCTCGAGCGCTTGGGGGCTACCGCTACCTCTACGTCGCCATCAACAAGTTCACCATGTGGGCGGAGGTGGAAGCCATCCGCACCATCCCAGCCGGTTCCGCGGTCAAGTTCATCAAGGGCCTCGTGAGCCGGTTTGGGGTCCCTAACCGCATCATCACCGACAACGGTTCGCAGTTCACCAGCAATCTCTTCAAAATGTATTGTGCCAACCTTGGAACGCAGATCTGCTACGCTTCGGTGACACACCCCCGGAGCAATAGCCAGGCCGAACGCGTCAACACGGAGGTCCTGAGGGGCCTTGTCGGTGTCAAAACCGGCGGATCTCGGGTAGGGGGTCCCGATCTGTGCGTCTAGGCGGATGGTAACCTGAGACGAGGGACACGATGTTTTTACCCAGGTTCGGGCCCTCTTGATGGAGGTAAAACCCTACGTCCTGCTTGATTAATATTGATGATGTGGGTTACAAGAGTAGATCTACCACGAGATCAAGGAGGCTAAACCCTAGAAGCTAGCCTAAGGTATGATTGTTGTTCGTCTTATGGACTACAGCCATCCGGTTTATATAGACATCGGAGAGGGCTAGGGTTACACAAAGTCGGTTACAAAGGTAGGAGATCTACATATCCGTATCGCCAAGCTTGCCTTCCACGCCAAGGAAAGTCCCATCCGGACACGGGACGAAGTCTTCAATCTTGTATCTTCATAGTCTTGGAGTCCGGCCGATGATGATAGTTCGGCTACCCGGACACCCCCTAGTCCGGGACTCCCTTAGTAGCCCCCGAACCGGGCTTCAGCGACGACGAGTCCGGCGCGTATATTGTCTTCGGCATTGTAAGGCGGGTTCTCCTTCAAACTTCATGTTGTCGTCGAATAGTGTCCGGCTTCCTTATAAATGTTGCGCTCCTTGGCTTCTACGCCCAATAATGGCCCTCTTCCACGTGTCGTACGAATGCGAAAGGCTGGGGTATTTTTACATTTTACCCCCTAACCGTGCGAACGAGCCGCCTATAAGAGAGGCGAGGATCTAGATCCAGCTTACACCATCCTCCATCCGCAAGTTCTCATCGAAGCGCCTCTGACAAAAATCCATTCCATCATGGATAGTCGACGCGGCTCCTCCTCTCGCGCTCCCAGCCCTAAGCCAGGAGATTGGGGGAGATGCTCAGTTCCACACAGCGAGCTAGTGGCGCTCCAAACCGAGGGATATCTTCCCCCAGCTTTCATGGTTCCGGTTCGAGCCGGACTAGCCACCTACAAGGGTGGGAAGCAGGCGGAGAGCGTCCCCAACCCCTCCAAAGGGGAGCGGATATGCTTTGTCCCCTACCTAATAAGGGGACTCGGATTTCCCCATACGTCCGTTTCTCCGGGGGCTCCTAGAGTTCTACGGACTCCAGCTTCACCACCTCACGCCTGCCTCCATTTTGCACATCGCGGGCTTCGTAGCTCTTTGCGAGCTGTTCTTGGGCGTCGAGCCCCATTTTGCGCTGTGGAAGAGATTGTTTTGCCTCGTACCCCGTTCTCATGAGGGGTCGATATATCAAGTGGGCGGAGCCGAAATATGGCGCATCGCCGGGACCGGATATCTATCCGGCACCCCGAAGAAGGCGTCTGAAGACTAGCCTTCGGAATGGTTCTACATGGAGGACGCCCCTCTGCCGGATCCAGTTCGGATCGGCCTCTCGGAGTTTAGGAATGCTCCCTTGAAGAAACGCCTGAGTTGGCGCCCGCGGAGCCCTCAACGGGAAGATGATAGGAGCGTCCATTATCTGATGGGCCAGATTAGATTACTGGCCCACTCCGGATTGACCATGATTGGAGTCATGGCCACGTGTATTATGCGAGGGGTGCAGCCACTCCAATATAGGGGCCACCCTATGTGGGATTTCAACGGGGAAGATGACGCCACCCGTCATGGCCGCAAAGGGCCAGGCTCGGCAGCCGATCTGGCAAAGATCCTGTCCGGCTTGTACAAGGGAGAGGAGGAGGACTTCCTCCACACGAATCCGCTGAATGGATTCTCTATGAATAACCCTCGGAGCTGGGTAAGCGGATTTTCATCCACCCGATCCATACTTTCAAAGTCAAGTATCTTACTCTGTGATTTCGACGCAGGAGCTGCGCCGGGATGTGGAAGGCATACGAAGCCTAACTCCACAGCCTGAGGATCCGAAACGATCCCTTGATCCGACCTCTGAAGAGGATCCGGACTTAGCGGTGGAACTGATCGACGAGGTGTTCCACCAGCTCAGCATAGACAATGCTTTAGTCGCCATTATGGCTGACTACCCTGGTTTGTTTCCGGCCTCCCAGGTGACTACGACCAAAGTCTTGACACCATCATTTAATCTGTGCTCAATTCTGACCATCCCATACTGATGGTGCATCGCAGGAGGTGCCTTTAAGGCGGGGAGCCGAACCCGCGGTGGCCGGCCAACAAGGGTCAGTCCGGCCCAGCAGGCGGAAGAGGAGTGCGACGCGAACTGAAACGTCGCTGCAATGGTACGGAGCACCGCTATTTTTAAGGGAAGGATTCCCAGGAGGTATATTAATGCTCATAACTTTTCCAGAGAGAGCGCTCACAGGACAGTGTCCGGAGAGGTTGCCAATCAAGCCTCCGCCAGACATGCTCCAACGCATGGCCCGGGAGGGGAGGCGAATACAAGGCATGAGTCGGACGCTCCTCCGACGGAAGATGTAGATAGGCTGTCCGCCACCCGGTCTGAGGTGGAGAGCGCCATGAATCACAGGCGTCGCCGGACAGTTCTTCGTGACGCGTGTTTCTCCCCGGAGGCGTTAAATGCCTTTGATGCGGGAAACGCGCACCTCCGTGCCGCTCAAGATGGGTTAACCAGAGCCACGGAGCAGTATGTGAAAGACATACGTGTAAGTAATTTTAATAGTTATATATGCCAGTAGCCCCCGAGACTTAAAATAGTTAAAATAACTGATTTAAGGATCAATTTTTATGCAGGATCTTACGGAGAAGAATACCCATCTGTCCCAGGAGCTCCAAGAGTGCAAGGCCCAACTTGAGGCCGCACTGGCCGCCACAGGGGGAGCCACAGAGACCCCCGCTGGTAAGACGTACTTTGAAAAGATAATTAATTAACAAAGTGCGGCGTGAATCTGACAATAATATTGCAGAGGGCGCCGGACTAGATCCGGACAAGCAACAGCTACTGCGTCAGCTAAAGGCCGGCGAGAGGGTGCTTATGAAGGTGCAGCAGGAGAGAAACAAGCTCCAAGATGCCCACACCCAACTAGGAGAAGAGCTGAAGGGTGTTCGGGCCCAGCTGTCTGGCTCCGTGAAGGAGAATCAGCGGCTTCGTCGCGGCATTTATAGTAAGTGCTTGAGCAAATTCCTTTGAAAAGAAGAATTCGGCGAGGAAGTCGATTGACAGAAATATGTCTTTAGGTGTGCTCACAGGTCGCCCTGCGGAGGAAATGCCTGGGTCAACGGGTGACCAACTTCCCGAGCTGGTGCAATTGTTCGAACGTGTTCGGCAGGCGATGAGTGGCGTCGTTCAGGCTTTATGGCCATCCGTCTCCCTACCCGAGGGCCTTGGTGAGCTTGCTGAGAAGCTCAGGGAGCACGGCGACGCCTCCGTTTGTGGAAGATATCAGCCTGCCGTCAGGGCGCCAGGGAGGCCTGGGCCATGGTGAAGACGCGATACCCGAAGGCTGACCCAAACCACATGGCCGAGGTCGGACCTGCGGGGCCTGATGGGAAGGAGATCCCTGTGAGCTTGATGTACGGCCAAGTAGAACTGGCCGCGAAATATTCCCAACAGGACTGTAAATTAGACAGCCTGTTAGATGGGATTGAGGAGGAGTACAATCAGTCGGTTTGACGATGTAATTTGAAATGACATGTAAGATGCCTTCTAGCCGGATTGTAGATCGTTTGTCTTTGCGGACCGTTTCGCTTCAACCTCGGGACCCAACAGTCCGGAGTGTGTCCGAATACCCTTACGGTTATAAAAGAACCGGGGCATGCATGGAGACAAGGCGTCGGGGTCATAATTGCTTTATCAGACAAGTGCCCAACTAGTTATGTTATATTACATGGTTAGTAAGAAACATCTTCCAGGGAGAATAGTTCCGTTAAGGGTTCCTTTCCCTGGGAGGCATGCCCTAAGGTGCAATGCCGGACTGCGAAAATAGCAGAAAAAGCATCTGGGGGCAGATAAATAAGTAAGTAATAAATCATCTTTCAAGTCACCGACCGAATATTCTCTTAAGAACGCTAGCTTTCGGCTTCACCCAGTCTGAGGTACACATCCGGCTGACCCGGCAGTAACAATCGCAGAGGTGCTCCCTTTACCTCCTAGCCGAACAATCGGGAACGTAGGGGTAAGCACAGGAGCCAGGCAACCCAGCTTGGCCAAAACTTAAGTCATATCGATGCATATAATGGTGAATAAAAGGTACATGCGGAAGTATGACACATGTATTGGGCGTGAAGCCCATATGAATAAGCTTCTGGTAAAGAAGCCCCCAGGTATAATGAGTGCTAGGAGCACATCACGTGTGTGCGAACAAAGCGCAAATCAGCCTATAAAAGGTATAAAAAAAGTGGGAAGAAAGAGGGGGACAAGAGACAGTAAAAAATATAAAAAGGTGGACGGGGGAGTGAGACGAACTCTGAGTCCGGTGTTTAGGCGTAGAATCTTCGGAGACGGGCTGCGTTCCATGGGTTCGGCTCGAGTCGGTTGTCAGATGCTTTACGTAGACGGTATGCTCCGCCGGTCAGGACTTGGTCGATGATGAAGGGACCTTCCCACTTGGGCTTAAGTTTGTCCTTTTTCTTGTCCGGCAGGCGTAGAACGAGTTCGCCGACATTGTAAGTTTTGGCCCGTACTTCTCTGCTTTGATATCTTCGAGCCTGCTGCTGATAAAATGCGGAACGAGCCTTTGCCACGTCCCGCTCCTCCTCTAAGGCGTCCAAACTGTCCTGCCGATCCAACTCGGCTTCTCTTTCTTCGTACATGCGCACACGAGGTGAGTCATGAATTATATCGCAGGGCAGAACTGCCTCTGCGCCGTATACCATGAAAAATGGTGTGAATCCAGTAGTTCGGTTTGGCGTGGTCCGCAGTCCCCAGAGTACGGAGTCGAGCTCCTCTACCCAGTGCGTGTTAGATTCCTTGAGGGACCGCACTAGTCTGGGTTTGATGCCGCTCATGATTAGACCATTTGCTCGCTCGACTTGACCGTTAGTTTGGGGGTGATAGACTGAAGCGTAATCGAGCTTGATGCCCATGTTTTTGCACCAGAGTTTAACCTCGTCGGCCGTGAAGTTCGTGCCGTTATCAGTGATGATGCTGTGGGGGACGCCAAAACGGTGTACTACCCCGGATATGAAGTCTATCACCGGTCCGGATTCTGCCGTTTTAACCGGCTTGGCCTCAATCCATTTGGTGAATTTGTCCACCATGACCAATAAGTATTTGTGCTTGTGGGTTCCCCCTTTAAGGGGTCCAACCATGTCAAGCCCCCAGACCGCGAACGGCCAGGTAATGGGAATAGTTTTGAGGGCGGTGGGTGGCATGTGGCTCTGATTAGCAAAGAGCTGGCAACCGACGCATCGTTGGACTAAGTCCTGAGCATCTGCCCGGGCTGTCGGCCAATAAAATCCTGTATGGAAGGCCTTGCCTACAAGAGCCCGGGCTGCAACATGGTGCCCGCCGAGTCCGGCGTGAATTTCAGCCAGGAGATTCCGCCCCTCCTCTTCGGAGATACACCTTTGAAGGACTCCGGTTGTGCTTTTCTTATAAAGTTCGCCCTCATGGACCTTGTAGGCTTTAGATCGCCGAACTATGCAGCGGGCCTCATTTTGGTCTTCGGGAAGTTCCTGCCGAATTAAGTAGGCTAGGAATGGTTCTGTCCACGGGGCAATTACTGCCATTATTTCGTGAGCTGAAGGTGTTATTTCATTGGCTAAGCCGCCGATTGTGTCAGAATGGTCTAAGTTAGGTGATGCAGCTGGCTCCGGATTGTTATTTCCGGACTCCTCTTCCCATAACACGGATGGCTTAAAGAGCCGTTCTAGGAAGATGTTTGGAGGGACGGCGTCTCGTTTCGCGCCGATGCGCGCTAACACGTCTGCTGCCTGGTTATTATCCCGGGCTGACATTTTTAGGACGGCGTTGCGGTAAGCTGCCATTTTTGGATCTTTGGCGTCAAAGTCTCCATTTACTTGGGATATTGCGAGGTTTGAATCCCCGCGCACCTCTAGGCGTTGAATGCCCATGGAGATTGCCATCCGGAGGCCATGCAGAAGGGCCTCGTATTCGGCTGCGTTGTTGGAGTCCGTGTACATTATTTGAAGTACGTATTGGATTGTGTCTCCAGTTGGGGACGTCAGGACGACGCCAGCCCCCAAGCCAGCCAACATTTTGGATCCGTCGAAATGCATGATCCAATTGGAGTATGCGCCGTACTCTTTAGGGAGTTCGGCTTCGGTCCATTCGGCGACGAAGTCAGCCAGAACCTGCGACTTTATAGCTCGCCGTGGTTTATAGGTTATGTCAAATGGTAAGAGCTCAATAGCCCATTTTGCAATCCTGCCCGTTGCATCGCGATTGTTTATAATATCGTTGAGAGGTACTTCGGAGGCCACCGTTATGGAACACTCTTGAAAGTAGTGTCGCAGCTTCCGGGATGCCATGAACACCGCATACGCTATCTTTTGATAATGTGGGTACCGGGACTTGCATGGCGTTAGAACAGTGGATACGTAGTACACTGGTTTTTGAAGAGGGAATCTGTGCCCTTCTGTCTCTCGCTCGACGACGAGTACCGCGCTGACAACTTGATGTGTTGCTGCGATATATAATAACATAGGTTCGCCCAGGTTGGGCGCGGCCAGGACCGGATTTGTTGCCAGTATGGCCTTTATTTCTTCGAGTCCGGCTGTGGCAGCATCCGTCCATTCGAAATGTTCGGTGCGCCGGAGGAGGCGGTAGAGGGGCAGAGCCTTTTCTCCCAAACGGGAGATGAAGCGACTTAAGGCCGCTACGCATCCGGTTAGTTTTTGTATTTGCTTGAGGTCCTTTGGAATATCCAATTGTGACAGAGCTCGGATTTTGGCCGGGTTTGCTTCAATTCCTCTACCGGATACGATGAAGCCCAAGAGCTTTCCGGCTGGTACGCCGAAAACGCATTTTTCCGGGTTGAGCTTAATGTCATATGTTCGGAGGTTGTTGAATGTCACCCTCAAGTCTTCTACTAGAGTTTCGACGTGTTTGGTCTTGACGACCACATCGTCTACGTATGCCTCTACTGTTTTGCCTATCTGGGTAGCCAGACATGTTTGAATCATGCGCTGATATGTTGCGCCGGCGTTTTTGAGTCCGAAGGGCATTGTGTTGAAGCAGAATGGCCCGTATGGAGTAATGAATGCTGTTGCAGCCTGGTCTTTTTCCGCCATCTTGATTTGATGGTATCCGGAGTATGCGTCGAGGAAGCACAATGAATCGTGCCCTGCGGTAGCATCGATGATTTGGTCGATGCGAGGGAGGGGAAAAGGGTCCTTTGGACAGGCCTTGTTAAGGTCTTTAAAATCGACGCAGAGGCGCCAGGATTTGTCCTTTTTTGGTACCATTACTAGATTGGCTAGCCAGTCCGGATGTTTTATATCTCTGATGAATCCGGCTTCTAAGATTTTGGCTAGCTCCTCTCCCATTGCCTGTCTTTTAGGTTCGGAAAATCGCCGAAGAGCTTGTTTGACCGGCTTGAATCCTTTTAGGATGTTTAGGCTGTGCTCTGCCAGCCTGCGTGGGATTCCTGGCATGTCTGAAGGGTGCCAGGCAAAAATGTCCCAATTTTCCCGAAGGAATTCTCGTAGTGCGGCTTCGACATCAGGACTTAATTGTGCCCCAATGGAGGCCGTCTTTGTGGGGTCCGTTGGATGGACCTGAAATTTGACTATTTCGTCTGCTGGTTTAAAAGAGGTGGACTTGGACCTCTTATCGAGGATCACATCGTCCCTATCCACCGTGGAGCGCAGCGTAGTTAGTTCCTCTGCCGCTAGGGCTTCGGACAATGCCTCTAGGGCCAGTGCGGCTGTCTTATTTTCAGCGCGGAGTGCTGTATCTGGATCACTGGCAAGAGTGATTATCCCATTGGGTCCGGGCATTTTGAGCTTCATGTACCCGTAGTGGGGTATAGCTTGGAAGATTGTGAATGCCTCTCGCCCTAACAAAGCGTGATATCCGCTGCCGAATGGGGCCACTTGGAACGTGACCTCCTCGGACCTGTAATTGTCCGGTGAGCCGAACACTACATCTAGTGTGATTTTTCCTGTGCAGCGTACTTCTCGACTAGGGATTATCCCTCTGAAGGTTGTGCTGCTTCGCTCGATGCGGCTCCAGTCAATATCCATTTTTTGAAGGGTTTCCTCGTAGATGAGGTTTAATCCGCTGCCGCCATCCATGAGTACCTTGGTAAGGCGAAAGCCGTCCACTATCGGACTGAGGACCAGTGCGGCTGGTGCTCTAGCTGTTCGGAATTTAGGTTCGTCGCTGGCGTTGAAGGTGATAGCCGTGTCACTCCATGGATTTGCTGTTGCTACTTGGTAGACTTCGGCGAGGCCGCGGATTGTTCGTTTTCGCATGTTATTTGATGCGAAAGTCTCGAAGACTGTTAATACCGTACCGGTACTGCTGGGCTGTTTGCCCGGGGCTAAAAAGCCTTCGCCACTTTTGGCCACCTGCCGTAGTATCCAACATGCTCGAAGGCTGTGTGTTGGAGTGGCGCCCTCCGTACTATGGATTTTGCAGGGTCCGTTGAGCCAGCCCTCCAGTACGGTTCCATGCCCTTTAGGGGTTTTTTGCTTTTTGGTTTTTAACCCAGGTGCTTGAGTATGGCGCACCCTTTTACTTCGGACTAGGGTTGTAGTCAAGGCCGGACTGTCCCAAAACCTAGTTTCGGTGTTCCTGGCACTCTCCACCGCACAGTATTTTTGTACGATGGTCGCTAGGTCGACGAAGCGTGTAACTGCGCGACGACTTATGGCGTTCATGATTCCCTTGTCCGTGCAATTGTTGCAGAAAATTGAAATCGCGCTTTCTTCGCAGCAGTCCTTTATCCTGTTCATAACCAGGAGGAATCTGGCCCAGTAATGATGTACTGTTTCATCGGGCTCCTGCCGTATTCGAGATAGATCGCTTATGTTTGGGTGGGCGGGTGGAATCAAGTTCGGAACCCCGCCCGATCTGAGGCTCAAAGGCCAAGAGGTTTCCGGATTTGGAAGCTTGACTTGCTGGATGCTTTCCGACGAATCTAGTCCGATGCCTGACTCTAAGTTCAGTATTTGATTAGCGTCCGTCCCTCCGCGGGAATCCGGCTTGGAGGGATCGGGAATCCGGACATAGTTGGTTTTCAACGTAGAAGAAGGGTTGCCGCATTGTTCCTCTACCACGACAACGTGGTGGGTAGCCTGAGGAGAGTTAATCTCTCTCAGATCGGTTTTAAGCCCAATCTGATCGTAGTCTGTAGCGACTCCCAGGGCGGCGATGCGATCCAAGAGCTCGTTTACAGAGGAGAGCTCAATCGGATCTAACTGCTCGGCGAATTCCGAGCTGACGTGAAGATCGCTTTTGATGACCTGAGAGGTCATCGTCGGAGCGGTGGCCGAACAGGCGGTCATAAGAAAACCACCTAGCCGGACAGTTTGGCCGGCGGCCAAAGCTCTCTTGACGATGGTCCCGTCTTTAAAGACGGGAAAAGGCATCCTTCCTGATCGCGACGGCACAGAGGAACTCTCAATGAAAGCACCAATGTCGGGTAGGGGGTCCCGATCTGTGCGTCTAGGCGGATGGTAACAGGAGACGAGGGACACGATGTTTTTACCCAGGTTCGGGCCCTCTTGATGGAGGTAAAACCCTACGTCCTGCTTGATTAATATTGATGATGTGGGTTACAAGAGTAGATCTACCACGAGATCAAGGATGCTAAACCCTAGAAGCTAGCCTATGGTATGATTGTTGTTCGTCCTATGGACTACAGCCATCCGGTTTATATAGACACCGGAGAGGGCTAGGGTTACACAAAGTCGGTTACAAAGGTAGGAGATCTACATATCCGTATCGCCAAGCTTGCCTTCCACGCCAAGGAAAGTCCCATCCGGACACGGGACGAAGTCTTCAATCTTCTATCTTCATAGTCTTGGAGTCCGGCCGATGATGATAGTTCGGCTATCCGGACACCCCCTAGTCCAGGACTCCCTCAGGCCTCAAGACCAGGACCTTCAAGAAGAAGATGGAGGCCTGCGGCAGGGGCTGGCACGACGAGCTCCGGTCCGTGCTGTGGTCCATCCGCACTACTGCCACCAAGCCAACGGGCGAGACCCTGTTCTTCCTCGTCTACAGAGCAGAAGCGGTTCTCCCTCACGAGGTCAGGCATCGCTCCGCGCGGGTCCTGGCGTTTGATGAGGCACATCAGGACGCCATGCGGGGGATGGACCTCGTGCTGGGGGAGGAACGCTGCCGTGAAGCCACGCTCCGGGCGACAAGATACCAGCAGGCGCTGCGGCGGTATCACTATCGTAGCATCCGCCCCAGGACGCTCGAGGTAGGTGACCTCGTACTGAGGCGGGTGCTCTCCAGGGAAGGGCTGCATAAGCTTTCACCCATGTGGGAGGGCCCGTTCAAGGTCGTCCACATCTCCAGGCCTGACACCGCGCGCTTGGAGACCCAGGATGGGGTACCCATCCCGAACGCCTGGAACATCCAGCACCTCCGGAAGTTCTACCCCTGAAGAAAGGCCCAGTGCCTATAAAGAAGGCCCAGTGCCTGTGAAGCTCGCTGCCCGAAGAAAGGCCCAGTGCCTGTGAAGCTCGCCGCTTGTGACACTCTCACGTAATAATGAGTGGGGCTGCACACGCCCCGGAGTCTTAGGAGTGCCGCCCTCGGGCCTTGGGGGCTCCCTCCCACACCCAGTGGCAGCACTTAGCTCCGCGCTGGTGAGAAGACGTCGAAGACTAGACTAGGTGTCGGACGCGGCTTTTCATTTGCTTTCTGCAGTTGGCTCGCTCTTGTTTGCTTGAACCTTGATTAAAGTTGCTTTTGTTGTTGTTTGCCGGTTCTGTTCACTACAAAAAAATACACTTCTGTGATGATACGTGTTTGTCACAGTAGGTCACGTTTTTTTCATGCATGTACATCCATGACAATTTTATGACAGAATCAAGATAGTCATACCTGTGCTGTCATAGAAGTGTTCCATGACATTACCAAAATTATCATCACAGAAGTGTCCACTTCCATGACGATAAATCGCGCATCACAGAAGTGCTTTCGTCAAGGGTGACCGACACGTGGCATCCACCATAACGGAACGCTGTTAAGCTATTGGGTCGGGTTTTGGATCCGATAACCCGTTAACAGCCCCGACCAATGGGGATTTTCCACGTGTAAAATCATCATTGGCTGGAGGAAACACGTGTCGGCTAATCGTTGGGACAGATGCCATCCACTCATTGGACAGAAGGCACCTATGATATGTCGACACATGGCTTGGCCCAACAGAGGCCCATTCCTGTGAAACGGCCGGCCTGTTTGACTTTGTCAAAATGTGGCAGGCCAGCCCATGGAAAGCCTATTAACGGCATGTTCGCATATAGCCCATTTACAGCCCGCTAACCTAAGGCCCGTTACGCCCTATCCGAATCAGGCCCAGTAGCGTCATTTGGGCCATCCAATATGATTCCTGCCCATTTTCACTTCTGGCCCATGTATGGCCCATGACGTCTTTCGGCCCATATGAGGCCCTATGTAACTCTTGGCCTATTAACGGCCCATGGTGAAACTGGCCTGTAATGAACAGTGTATCACTTTACACCCATTAACGGCTCGTGGTGAAACTGGCCTATAATGAATAGTGTATCACTTTATACCCATTAACGACCCGTTATTCAGTTGGGCCGTTTCCAGCCCATGTTATCTTTCGGCCTTCTCAGAGCCCATTTATTCTTGGGCTCATTTCCAGCATTGGTTTACTTACGGCCCATTACTTTCATTTTCTGCTTGTGGGCCAAATTCAGCCCGTCGTTACAGTCGGCCCGTTTGTGGTCCGTTAATACGTTGGGCCGTTTTCATAACGTCATCAAATACAGCCTATTAACGATGGCCCGTTATGGTCGGCCCATGAACGGACGATTCCAACTCTAGCCCGTTTACGGCCATAATGCGGCCTGTTATTGGCCCATGTTTGGCCAATCGATCATACGGCCCGTATAAGGCCCATTGATGATACGGCCCATAGAAGGCCCATTGTTTCTACGACCCATAGAAGGCCCATTGTTTCTACAGCCCGTAGAAGGCCTACTGTTTCTAAGGCCCTTAGAAGGCCCACTGTTTCTACGGCCCGTAGGAGGCCCAGTGTCACTATAGTAAATATTAGCCCATGGTTATTGTGGCCTAGTTTTAAAAAATAGGTTATTGCAGCCACTAGCAAACCACAGAAAAAGAATTCCACTGACTACAAGCAAACAAATAAACAAGACAACAAGGAAATAAATAAGCAAGCAACTTATGCTAGGCTATCACGGCTATTACACATATTACATCCACTGGGCATCAAAGTTTGCCACCAGTGCAAATATAGGGAACAAAGCATCATATAAACGCCGCAGCAAAACAAGTCCAGAACTAAAACCACTTCAGAAGAGTTCAAGAAACAATATCCTGGGTATCCATAATGCTGGCAAGATGCTAAGCAAGCTTATTAACATTCTCTTGTTTGGCGCTTAAATCCTCCAACGCTTGCTGTTGCACAAGAAAGTACGCATCTGAATTCTGCAGGGACTTCCTCAGTCCTTCGACTTCTTGCCGCAGCACAGCTGACTGATGCCTTTCAGCTTGTAGCTGAGACTGAAGAAGCCGAAGTGATTCAGGCAGCGAGTTCGAAGAGCTTGTGCCAGCGGTACTGGCCAGTAACTCGAACACTACATCAACGCAGGACTATGGGGTTTTCTCACTGTCTACAAGATCGTTTTTATCACCTTTCTTGGAGACCAACAGGGTTGTCTCACTATCTTGAACGTTATCTGCATTACTTTGTCTACCATTGCATAGTGGGGTGCTCTTCTCCAATATTCTGTTTGCATACTACAAGAGAAACAAGCAGACACATCACAGGTTTAGCTTGTAGTATACGAAACTCATTTTGGTAAACCGGTTCAGTAGTAAGGTGGACATGATAACAACATGAAACAAACATATATCTATGTACTATGGTCACTGTATTGTCCATATCGTTCTAGTTTATGTTCCTAATCAACATAGAGACACAGTTCAACTCATATATTTTTAAGACACAACAGCATAGATAGAATATAAGTGTGAGAAACTACACAGCATTGGAAGCACTTGTAATGTGCATCACATGAGAACATAACTGTTTATACAACTTAAACTGAAATCAACATAGAGCAAGAAGTTAGAACAGCAATCCAGTTAAAGAAATAGGTTTAAAACATACCTGTTGTGCCATTGGAGTTTCAATTGGATCCTTCAAATTCGAAATTAGTTGGTATGAGTAAATACAGTGATGCAACGGCAAAGGAGTATGGACCATAGCTACGGAATCTGACCTGAGAACAGTTGCTCTTCTGCTTTAAACGTGGAGTTTGGGTTAGCTGTGGTGGTCTTCGTGCTTTGGGCACTGCAGTAGCTTTACAAACTGCTCGTGTGGGGGTACTCTGTGGTGGACATGGTGCTTTGTCAACTATAAGTGGGTTACTATCCGCTGGGGTTGCGGTTAGATGGGTTGTAGCTGGTTCTCTGCCCAACGGTGTAAGTGTGCAATCTGGAAGAGTCTCGATTATGTGTGGTGGGGCTAGTTTGTGGGCCAGTACAACCATGGTTCTATCTGCATCAACGGGTAGCACTGTCTTTTGTGAAGAACGGGTTTTTGCTCCCTTAGATACTGCCATCACCCCCTCCAATTCAAATGGCTAATAAACAAGAAAAGAAATTGAACGTACAGACATTGTATGATAGACAGATGTGGTAATTCACATATATGTTGTCTAACCAAACAGGACAGCATGACACAATTTCACATATATGATGCCTAACTAAACAGGATAGCATGACACAGTTTCAGATATATGATGGATAACTTAACAGGATATAATGGCATAATTCAACATATGATGAGTACCTAAACAGGATGACATGACAAAACTATATGATGTCTTTCTAAAATAGGTTGGGATGAAATAATTCACATACATGTTGTCTAAGTATACAGGATGGCATGATATAATTGACATAATTGATTCATATACTAAGCAGCTGGCACTCGCATGTATGATCTCTAAACTAAGCAGATAGAATTCAATATTGTGCATATGATGTCTAAACTAAGCAATGCAAGACACCATATGCATCATATGAGAAATATAAACATTGCAACTTAGAGCATACACCTCAGGTGGGATATAGGACTGGTCATCTGTCTCTGAATCCTCCTCTGAGGAGCTCCCTGTAACCATCGAGATATATGCTTCAACAGGTACCATTGCCTGCTCTGAAGACCTTGTTTTCACTCCAGATTTTTCCATAACCGGCTCAAATGGCTGATACACATGAAGAGTAGTTCAATATACACAGATTGTCGACAAATGGAATACGTAATGAAAAAAAGATGGCATGAGATAATTCACATATATGATGCCTGGCTCCATGGCGGTGCATAATTCACATATATGATAACTGGCTGAAAAACATGGCATTGCATAATTCACATATCTGATATAGAAAGCAAACAGGAGGCATTCACACAAAGCATGTCTAATCTAAGCAGATGGCATGGCAATGCAAGACACCATATGCATGATATGAGCAATATAACCCAGCCAAGTTAGAGCATGCACCTCGGGGGGGGGGGGGAATACGACTGGTCATCTCTCTCTGAATCCTCCTCTGAGGAGCTATCTGTAACCAGCAAGAAATCTGCATCGACAGGTAGCACTGACTGCTCAGAAGACCTTGTTTTCACTCCAGATTTTCCCATGACCGACTCAAATGGCTGATGCACAGGAAGAGTAGATGAATGTATAAACATTGTTGACAAATGGAATACATTATGGAAAAAATATGGCACGATACAATTCACATATACGATGACTGGCTAAACAGGATGGCATTGCATGATTCACGTATATGATGCCTGGCTAAAGAAGATGGCATTGCATAATTCCCATATACTCCCTCCGTTCCTAAATATTTGTCTTTTTAGAGATTTCAAATGGACTACCACATACGGATGTATATAGACATATTTTAGAGTGTAGATTCACTCATTTTGTTCCGTATGTAGTCACTTGTTGAAATCTCTAAAAAGACAAATATTTAGGAATGGTGGGAGTATGATATAGAAACCAAACAGGTGGCATTCACACAAAGCAAATCTAAACTAAGCTGATGACATATAAGATGTATAATGTAAGCAATGCAAGGCGCCATATGCATGATATGACCAACATCAGCATGCCAGGTTAGAGCAAACACCTCAGGTGGTAAACAGGCGTGGTCGGCTCCTTCTGAATCTCCATCTGAACAATTATCTTCCTCTGGAATACAATCTGGAAATGCAGGAGAGGGGGGGGGCACTTCGCCCACCATGGAGCGGCGTCTGCATGACATTATATTCGCACGCAACGGTCTTCTCTTTTTCTCTACATGTTCAGTATGATTGTGTACAATATCTGACATGCATAATAAAAAATAGTTAGATTTTGTAAGGCCTAAGGGGTGCATGCAAAAATCAAGACTGATGGTAGCAAACGAGTGGATGGATCCAAAACTAATGATAGCAGGTAGATTATAGCTTCAGTTTAAAAAGATAGACAATGGATCATCTATTGTTTGTTGCCCACCCAACATGAACCACCCAGATGAACCAGATAGTAGACAGATACTATTCGTTGCTGGCTCGATATGAGACCCATGGGCAATTCAAAACTCAAGATTGAACGATAAAGTAGCAGGTAATAATAACCGATGTATAACGTAAGCAAACACGAAAGACTGCGACCTCTCTTCCGGAACTGTGTAGTCCTCAGGTTCATCTGCTCAGTCGATGATGGTAATGCAGTTGGCGTGGCTGCCGGCAACGGGGAAGATGATCTGAGGCGGCGAAAGAAAGTCTGCAGGGGGGATCTCTGCTGCAGTGAACGCTTCTGTCGATGGTGCACCTCAGGTAGGGTGGATGATGGCACGGTAGGAGCAGGACATAATAGACAGAGTTTTCTTTGACGCCAATTTGAAAATGAAGTAAATCTGTAAGGGCTCCTTTGAATTGGAGGATTCTATAAACGCAGGGACAGGAAAAACACAGGAATAGGATAGGAATGCACGTGCAAAACAGAGCATTTGGAAACATAGGATTTCAGTCAACCTGGGTGTTTGGCTCACATGAATTGGAAGAACAGAGGAATGGAGAAACAAAGTGATGCGACGAGTGTACAACCTCTTTGGCATAGCCTTGTGGACCTCAGCATCATTGGGTTGGACGTGGAGGATGGTGATGATGCTGGTGTGATTTTTGGAGGCGGGGAAGAAGATCCAAGGCCTCTGGAAACGGCGCCGAGGGTACTGCTCCACTGTGATGGACGGTTCCGTCGTTGGAGCAGCTCCGCTAAGGTGTACGGCGACGAGGCTGAAGCATGACAAGACAGACAACGTTAATCTGAAGTGGGACCCTAATATCATCTGCAATAGATGATGTAAAATACATCAACAAAAAGTGCTAGATGTAAAACGCATTAGCCGCGCCACGGCCGCTCTGACAGATGCTGTAAGTATTGTTCACTCTGAACTTAACTGAAGAAAATGAACTTCATAGTCGAAACTGAATTTTACTGTAGAAACCAATTGAACTAGTAACAGAGCATTGCAATAGATGTTTAGCGCGTTCAAGCACTAGTAGCAGAGAAGCAGTGATCTAAATCAGCAGACGCTCGAGCAGGGAACATACTAGTAGAGAGCAAGTCGTGCAGTAGCACCGCGAGCGAGTGATAAAGCAGCAAATCCTGTAGCTGCCGGAGGTCATGCAGCAGCAGCACCAGCGCAAGCGAGAGAAAGAGCAGAGCAGCAGCATGAACGAAAGCAGGAGCAGTGCAGCAGCACGACCGATAGCAAGAACAGAGCCGCAGCGCGAGCGAGAGACAGAGCAGCTGCAGCTAGTGCTATTGTGGAAGTCGCGCCGAGGAACCAACGACATGGGGGAGAGACGTCGTGGATGATGTGGCCGGCGACCGAGCCGTCGATGGAGATGCCATGTCTGCTCGGTATCGAGCACCGGCAGCCCCGTGAGATTGATAAAAGATAAAATGCAACGGTGAGTGCAGAACCTCCTTGGTGGCGCCGAGTTGGCCTCGGCTTCATCGGAGGAATTGGCGAGGGTGCTGCGGTTCCGGTGGGGCAGGTCTAGACAGCGCTGTGGAGGACAGGGCGGCTGATCGGGCGGTACAACGAGATCGACAACGGATCCTCATCCGGTGCGGTGGATGAGGGGCGGAGAGCTGTTGCGGTGGACGACGTAGTCGGGGAAGAGTCTCTGGCTGGGCGGCGGTTGGGAAGCCGATGGAGGATCGTGGGGTTTCGCGGGTTTTGACGGCCTCGGTGTATGAATGGGGGGCGAAGGGGGAGGGGGAGCCAAGCTTAGGGACGCGCTTGTCCGAAATGTAGGGTAAGTTACCAGCGTACCCCCACCGGTTTTGACACAGCAACATGGAGCTTCATTTCCGGCTGAGGGGTAGAAGGGGGATTTCACGTGTCTGGGCTGCGGGAGCGATTTCGGATGAGGAGGGAGTTCTCGCGCGCGTCCAATTTTCGGGATAACAAGGCGCAGCGCGGGTTGAAGAAGCGGGAGTTACAAAGCAGGTGAGACAAAAGATACTCGAGCTTGAAAATTTCGGGATAACAAGGTGCGGATTCCTTGTTCGGCAGAACAAACTTAACGTGTAAAAAAACAATTCATACAAGACACAAGAGATTCATGTCCCCTTTTACTATATTGCTATAGATGCCATTGAAAAAACTACAAGAACAATGTAAAAAAATCGGGAGAACAAGATTACCCTACACAGTACCAAATCGATTCGCACTTCCCTCAACAACAACAAAAAACAAATCAATTCCCACCAAAGAAAGAGTAATGTCCCTTTTTATATGATTACAGATGCCATGATCTCGAATTTCAATTTTGAATCCACGTTATGTTGAATTCGAATATATCATTAGGTGACCTTGCGGTTTATAATTGACATAGTCGTACATTTTGATCTTCAATCATATATGAACATTTTACTCCACCATGTGAACATATATATTGTCGTCTACCATATGGACTAAATTTGAATCAATTTTCCTTATTTGAATACGATTGTTGTCAATTTATACAATAATTTAAATATTATCTTGATAACAAAAAGACATGCATATAGCAGTAATCATATTTCACTATGAACTACGTGTACCATACGCTCTCCAATTCAAATATTTGTATCCATTTTATGTTGAATTCAAATCATAGTACATTATTGGTCTAGGTAGCGAGATGTTCGGGATAATCTAAACCCTGTTTTCATACGTATAATTTTTGGCTGAATTGGGACAAGTTTTGGTATAAGCCTCTTGCAAAACCAGAGATTCTCTCAACAAGCCTCGTGGTTCCGAGAGGGCACGTGTCACCTTTGTGTGCGAAACGATATACGCTGCCTCCCCCTGATTTTATTTACAGAGGCAACATAGAACTATATGAGTGCCCTGTTAAATTTTGGAATTATTTCGGGTTCATTTGGCCTTTTTATACATTAATTGAGTTTCTGGACTTTTAATGTGCATAATCTAAATATGAATTGCATGCACATGCTCCGGTGCACCAAAGTGGGCTGAAAAATCACATGTGTGTCCTTGGTTGAATTTCTAGGTCCCATGGAAGAAATGAGAATGAAATTCAAACATCTGGGCGTCATGACTCTACCGAGAACATCGAGAAACTTAGATTTTAAATTCATGTAAATCCAAAACTCGGCTGGAAATCATGAAACTTGGCATGGTGTCATGTCATGGCACTAACATGTTGTGGTAAAAAATTGGGCCGATTTGGAAGCTCGTGGTTCTAAGAGGGAACGTGCCACCTTTGAGTGTGAAACGATATACGCTGCCCCCCCTTGAGTTTCTTAACAAAGGCAACATAGAACTACATTAGTGCCCTGTTAAATTTTGGAATTATTCCGGGTTCGTTTGTCGTTTTTATACATTAATTGAGTTTCTGGTCATTTAATGTGCATAAGTCAAATTTGAACTACAAGCACATGCTCTCGTGCACCAAAGTTGGTTGAAAAATCACATTTGTGTCCTCGGGTGAATTTCTAGGTCCCATGCAAGAAATGAGAATAAAATTAAAACATCTGGGCATCGTGGCTCGGCCGAGAACATTGAGAAACTTGGTTTTAAAAATCTTGTAAATCCAAAACACGTCTGAAAATCATGAAACTTGGCATGGATGTCATGTCATGGTACTACCATGTTGTGGTAAAAAAATGGCCGAATAGGAACAGATTTTGGTATAAGCTTCTTGCAAACCGAAGCTTCTCTCAAGAAGGCTCGTGGTTCTGAGAGGGAACGTGCCACCTTTGAGTGCGAAACGATATACGTTGTCCCCCTTGAGTTTATTTACAAAGGCAACATAGAACTACATGAGTGCCCTGTTAAATTTTGGAATTATTCCGGCTTCGTTTGGCCTTATTTACACATTAATTGAGTTTTTGGTCATTTAATGTGCATAATTCAAATTTGAACTACAAGCACATGCTCCCGTGCACCAAAGTTGGTTGAAAAATCACATTTGTGTCCTCGGGTGAATTTCTAGGTTCCATGCAAGAAATGGGAATGAAATTCAAAATTCTGGGCGTCGTGGCTGGGTTGGAAACATTGAGAAACTTAGTTTTTTAATTCCTGTAAATCCAAAACACGCATGAAAATAATGAAACTTGGCTTGGTGCCATGACATGGCACCAACATGCTGTGGTAAATTTGCAGTCCGATTTGCGAAGGCGCACACATTAACAATCAACAAAGTCATTTTGGAACAAGTGCTGTCACGTTACAATCGGAAACACAAGTATTATTGAAACCGTGGGCGTTCTACTTACTAGTACCATTTACGTGCCGCCACGCGTCCCCATTTTTTAGTAGCTACGAGGCGCCCTGCAAGGTAGCTATTTGAGTACAAGAGGCGTGCGATCAGACCCCTGCACGTGCTTATCGGGAGGAGAGCTCTTTGACCTCCATCTGCCGTCCACCTCTCTCACAAGGTCTCCATTAATGGCGCCCGAGCCTCTGTTTAATGGCGTGGCTATGTCTCACTCGACTGAGATTTATGAGAGAAAAAGGAAAATCTGAAAGCACGGATCTTGATGTAAGATCCCACGGACCTATATAGCATCTACTGCGACTTATAGCAAGACTGATGAATATATAAGGATGACTAATTTTTTTTATCAAAGAAGGGCTTGCCCCTTCCGATTTTCATTACTGAAAACCACCACAATTCATAAGAAGTTCAGAACAACTCCAGCCTAACACGAAGGACTAAAAGCTACCTGATTGAAATCGCAACATCCCAAGAGGCCAACAAAGGCCAAACATCCATGCTAGAACCCAACATTTCACAGCCGACGACACAATCCACATCCTAAACCGATTATTACATCAAAAGAAACCAGGAAACTGAAGGAAGCCCAGCAGCAACCAGAAGAATAGCAATGCTAGGGTCGCCACAGCAAGAGTTTTCTTCATTCCAGCCTTGCAACATTGATCTTCCACAGAAAGATAAGGACGATTAATTGTCTTACATAATTAGAAAGATAATGAAAAAAGCCACATGCGGCTATGCCCGAAATACACAAGGGCAAAAGAAGAAGGAAGACAAGGATCTGGCTCGCTAATCTCTACATTCTTGATGCGTTGCTGCAGGCCACAGGAACTAGTCTTCGCTGCAAGCGGTGATGAGCTCTTTCGTGTCCTCAAGACGCTTCTTGTGAACATCCACGGATTCCTCCACCAGCCTTTGGCGCTTGTTGCGGAGCATGTCATTCTCGTCCATAAGTTTCTTGACGATGACGCTGGTCCTCTTCAACAAGGCACTGGTCTCCTCCTCCTGGTCTGCACTTCGGACGATCTTCTCCCTCAGCAGGTCGCGCTTGTCCTAGAGCCTCTCATTGCCCTCCCTTAATTGCCGGATGACGCAGGTAGCCTGTTCAAACGAGGCTTTCACGTCGTCCTGCAACCTCGCCAAGCTAGAGATCTGATCCATCTGGCTATGGACTATCGCATGCATGCGCCTGTAACAGTCGTCGCCAGCCCGCGAGAAATTTTCCCAGGCCGCCGCGGCACAGCGGGACATCTCTGCTGCATTCGTGGCACGACAGGACATCTCTGCTGCTTCCGCGGCGCGGCCGGACTAGTTTGCTGCATCGTCGGCGCGGCGGGACCTCCATGCTACTTCAGCGGCGCGGAGGGACCTCTGTGCTGCTACTTCCGCGCGGCGGGACATGTCGGCTGCTCTCACAGCGAGGCGGGACATCTCTCGTGCTTTCGCTTACATGCTCGCTTCTCCCAGGTGGCAATCTCTCGACCCAAAACTCACACTGGCCATGGCATACGCAAGGGAAGGATGCTGAATGACTTGTTTGTTTTTGGGGATGAGGAGTTGAGGAGGAATGTGGAGTCATCTTGGCATACTAGTATTTATAACCGAGTACTAATACACTCCTAAGTGGGAACCCGTTTAGGTTGTGATCGGTGTGAACATGTTTCGAATTCAATATAGCGTGGTACTAATACACTCCTAAGTGGGAAACCGTTTAGGTTGTGATCGGTGTGAACAGGTTTGTAATTCAATATAGCGTGGAGTAATTTGGAATGTGACGAGACGCAAGCTCAAAATTTATTGACGGTTCTAGTTTCGAAGTGCGGCACTATTCCCGATGGAGTACTTCTTTTTCTACTCCCTCCTTTCCGGTTTTGTAGGGCTTCTCTCAAAATTTTAGTTTTTCCATTTTATAAGGCTCAATTTGGTTGTTCCCCAGCACATGTTCAGATTCCAAGGTGCATTAAATCATTGCATGCAAGTATTAAGAGAAAATTGACCAATGCATGTACTTTATGCATGCATGCATTGCAATTAATGCATTGATAAACATAATTTTTTGAGAAAAACAAGAGCATTAATTAAGTGCTTTTGCAAACTACAAAAAATATTCCACCACTCACCATCTTGGTTGGTGAGATTTTTGAATTAAGCCCTATAAACCGGAAAGGAGGGAGTACTGCTGTGTACGTGCAATAACTGGCACCGTCGTATACATATCTTACGGTTAATGGGGCGTTCGACAGGAATAGCCGTGTGGCGAGCTCTAGGCTAGTCCTTTTTTCAGACGCATTAAACCTATCTCTCGGGACTTCTCGCACGCACCATCGTGCCACCCACAAAAACTTGTACTCTGAGTTTAGTAGTACGTTATACAGGAAGAGAAGAGGTGCACACACGCACTCGTCCTCTCCCACACGCGTCTGTTTTTTCTCGAAAAGGAGGATGATTACCCCCGGCCTCTGCACCTGGGAGTCACACACGCATCCGTAGCTAAGAATTGTAGTGTTCTCAACCATCCGATTGGCTCTATCATGGATGTACCTATATACTAAAACATGTCTAGATATATCTATATTTTGACAAATGGAAGGCATGTATTGTGGAATGGAGGGAGTGCTTGTCATCAAAATGGATAAAAAGGGACATATCTAGAACTAAAATATGTCTACATACATCTCCTTTTATCCATTTTGATGACAAGTAGTACTTCTTACCCAAAGGGACTTTATATCCAACAGACACAAAATATCCGTTCGACTGTTGGAAATTACTGATCTGATGTCGAAGTAATTGCTGCATCGCCACCAAAACCCACCATTTCTTAAGCTAAAGTAGACCAAGGTAATCCCTATATTAGCATATTACTAAGATAAACAGAAGGCATTGTCGAAAAATTTAGGACGTGAGCTTGTCAATCTGAATGTGGAGGGATACAAGCTTAGCGCCGGCCAGCAACTTGGACGGAACTGTCAAGAAGGTCAGCTCCTGCACGTCGACGTCGCCGGGATCCTTGCTGCTTGTCACCTCCATTTCCACCTTGACAGCATCGGTCGTGCCTTTGGGCTCCCCCGGCGGGCCGTCCGCCCACAGCTTGGCCAGGTAGTGCGGTAGTGGGGACACCCCCGCTCTGATCCAAACGACCGACACGGCGATAGGCGCGCCGATGTCGAGCATGCCACCGACCAAGAAAAACGCGCGACGGTCCTCCTCCGCAAACAGCAAGAGCCGTGGCTCCGATAGTGGAAATTGCAGCTGGAGAACCTTGCCGTACTGGATCCTGTGCACGGGCTTGGGATGCGCGGTGCTGATGTGGTGGTAGAGTGCTGGCGGCGGGCCTTCGTAGCCGCAGACGGGCACGGGGCATTTGCAGGGCGCGAGCGGACACACGCTCTGGTGATCGGCAAGCTTGTGGTAAGTGACATAGAGCCCACAACCTTCGTGCGGGCACTCCACCCTCACCGATGAAAGGACGGAGTCCACCGCCGTGTTCCACACGTCGAAGCCACCGCCGCGCTCGCATTTCTGGCATTGCTGCTGGTTCCCGGGGCGCTCGACGTGGCAGTCCGCGCAGGCCAGGTGCCCTCCCTTGCACTGCAGAAATCAATCGAAGAGCACATCAATCAACCAACCTGCACCTTGCTCAATCAGCCGAACGTACGAGGTGTATTCGAACCTCATACATTGGAGGCATCAAGGGGCGGAGGCACAAGGGGCAGTGGAGCACGGTGAGGTCCATCGAGACTTTAGAGAGCTCCATCGTCGGGTCCTGTTCCTGTTCGGTCTGGATGATCTCGCCCTCCTCATGCACAACCATCTCTCGACTTGGGACGGGGTATTACAAAGCTTTACCGTCACATATTTTATACTCCCTCCATTCATAAATGTAAGTCTTTATAGAGATTTCACTAGGTGGACTACATACGGAGCAAAATGAATGAATCCACACTGAAAATGCATCTATATACATCCGTATGTAATTCATAATGGAATCCCTACAAAGACTTATAATTTAGGAATGGAGGGAGTACTACTTCAAGGTGCATTAAATCAACACATGCAGTTATCAAAAGAAGAGTCACGACATGCATGCATGCGTTGTAATTAATGCATCGGTAAACGCAAATTATTGAAATATATCAAGTGCAGTGCTTTGATGTGTCGCGTCAACTCGTACATCAACGAGAAGTTTGATTATCCTCTCCCTCGCGGACTTAACTGCACCTGCCTTTGGCGGTATGACAGGTTGGCCACACACCTGTCGGGCCCACCTGTCATACACGCAAAGGCAGGAGCGTCCCTCCCTCGCCCATGAGCGTGGTGGCTGGCAAGACTAGGAGAAGCTTTCGCTACACGCTCGCCCTTCCGCATGCGGTGGACATGCAGCAGTTCAATCAGTGTCAGATGGCCAGAATCGTACTGTAGTACTCCTCCAGTCCGGTAGTACTCCATCATTGTTCGACTTCCCGAAGAGGCGAAGAGCCAAGCACAGCCCGGACGCTCGTGTGGCAGTTTCATGTGTAGAGTAGTCTTGGATAGTGTGTACCGTGCCTGTAAGCTGAAAATCGCTGGGGTCGGGTCCATGCTATGTGGCCATCTTGATTTTTTTTATAAAAAAATAGTCTTCTAGCCCTACCTGTCACCCTGGTGACTGTAGTTTGCATGCTCATCTGGTCAAGACAGGAATATATGTTTTAATTTGTTTTTTTTCTAAAAGGGGGGACTCCCCGGCCTCTGCATCACAGCGATGCATACGACCACATATATTTTAATTTGTGGTGGGTAAATGTTAGAGGTTGCGGCAAATATATTGTAGACTGTGGGTCTTTCAGCCAAGTTTAGAGGCAAGCATGTGGGGCCAGTGCTATGATGTGTCGCGTCAACTCGTACAACAAGGAGAATCTTGATTTTACTACACGCCTTCTCCCTCACCCATGCGCGTGGTTGCTCGCAAACGAGGACATGCTTTTGCTTAGTAGTACTTCTACAACAAGCTATCCGTCCCGCTCGCGGTGGACGGACATACAGTAGTGGATTCGACACTGTAGAAGCAGTAGTAGTAACATCATTGTTCGTCTTCTTGAAGAGGCGAAGAGCCAAGCGCAAACCGAACGTTGCAGTTGCGAACATTGGAGCACGCATATATCCAGGCTCTTGCATGAGACAAAATTGTTATGTGAGCCCACTATTGTACTAGTACGTACAACTACTTGCTAGTATAGCCCTGTAAACCAGAAAGGAGTATTTACCCTTCTAGAGATTTCAACAAGTGACTAGACTACACCGAGACGGAGTACATATGGAGCAAAAGGAGTGAATATGCACCGCAAATAAAAACATGCTAGTTCTATCGTTTTCCTCTCCGAGGTGCACAATATTGAGTATACTGACTAGTCTCTTTTTGACACGCATTTACGTTTTTTTGACACAGTACAGACGCAAGCGCTCATATACACGCGCATACACTCACCCCTATGAACGCACACACGGACGACACTATCATCTTAAAATTTACGAAGTCACCATAGGCACCTCGTCGTCGACAGGTCCATAGGTGCTTGAATGCCATGGAGGAAGAGGGTAGCGGTTCCCTAGACGTTGAACGGTCAATGATGCATCCTCAATTACATGCAGAGGGAATTAATTGGAGAAGCAAAATAGAGCCAACACGATGTGAATGCAACAGAGTTTGGACTCTTATATAATAAAGGTGCCCCACCACTCCAATCCATCTACTCCCAAGTCTCTGCGCAACATTGCTCACTCCAATCCAAGACCAAGTGACTAGAAGCCACAAGCACCTATGGAGGCGATGGACGCGAGCGGCAGTCAGCTATGCCAAATCATCCAAGGCGCTGGCCTGCCAGCCCCTGCACCGCGGAGGCGTTTCAGACGGTGGCTGGCGACCGCAGCATCGTAGCCCTCACCGACACCGGCTTCGCTCTCTCGCATGGACGACATGATGGTCAACTCCATCCGCAAGTTCACCACCGGTCAAGAAGCACGCGGACGACCTTGTCGTACTGCTCCAGCCCGCGCGCCCAAGGCTCCTCAATTACCTGCCACCCCTCATCGGCCTACATGGTAGAACTCTTTCAAGCCCTTGGTGGCCCTGCAGGTGCTGAGAGGTCGCGACGAGAATGTGCAGCCTGAGGCGCGCTCGCCGCGCAGCGCCTCGCCATGCAAGAAACGTCGACCTGCACTCCAACGTCTACGAGGAAATCTCTACATAGGCCACTACAAGGCAAGCAAGGACAGAAAGACGTTGGCCTTCTTCCAGCGGCTGGAATCTTTGGACGCCATTGTTCAGAAGCACGTCGACCTGGCAACGAAAGCCGCTACTACTTAGGCGCCGTTCGGTGGGCCGGCGCCCTGAGTCGAGGAGGTGGACGTCGTCGACAGATGCATCTCTTCTTCTTGCCTCCTATAACCTGCACTGCATCGCCTCGTCGCCTTAATGTTTTATTAGTATAGTACTCCCTCCGTTCCCAAATATAAGTCTTTCTAAAGATTCCAGCAAGTGACTACTACATACGGAGCAAAATGAGTGAATCTACACTCTAAACTATGTCTACATACATCTGTATGTTGTATTCCATTTGAAGTAGTATCTAAAACGGCCTATATTTATGAACGGAGGGAGTATATGGCATTTTTTATTCCATTCCTAACGTTTTCACTGTGAGGTGGGGTAGCAGTTGAGCAAACCCACCCCACCCACCGTGCGTCGGCCAAGTTTAGAATTAGAAGAGAGAAACGAGGGAGGAGAGCTAGCTGTAGCACGGACGCTGTTGTCAGATGGGACTCGTGTTTGTAGAATAGGAGTACTGAGCACTCGTGCCTCTTTTTTTTAGGGAAAAATTAGTTGTATGTCTAGTACCACTAGTTGGGTGCGTGCGACCTATAGCTGTCATCACTTTAGGTCTCCTTTTCGAATCGCGGCTACGCTTCACAATACATATTTTTTCATGCATTTATCCTCCTATATGTACTCCTAGGCTATTTCCACGTGCTCCCATTCGCCGACATGTGGGACATAGAGCATTTGGGTCGTAGTGCATGCACGACTCGGAGCATATGCCGGGGTACTTTACATTTCAGACCTCACGAATTACATGCAAACCCCCCGCAGAAGAATAAATAAATGAATTTTCTCAAAAAAAGAATAAATAAATGAATGAATTACTACATGAAACCAGATTATTTTCGTGGAAACCGGAGTACGTTCATTAAATTTTGGACATAACACGTTTATAAAAAATGACCGGACCTAAACCAGTCTAAGGGCCTCTTTGATTTTTCCCGCAAAATAGGGTCTCTTTGATTCGCAGGATACTGAAAACATAGGAATGGGGAAAGTATGATGGCGATGAACCGAGACGAGGAGAACTCTAACTCAGTTAGAGGTTAGAGTTAGATTCTAACCCTGAACTAACTCTAAACCAAAGAGGTGTATGGATGGTAGGGTTAGATTGACAATAAATGCTCTATCTTAATCATTTGACTACTTTGGACCCTATTTTTAGTTAGACTAAAATAAGTCCCTTGGATCCAAGCACCCTCTTGGTGTGGCCGGCTCTTTTGTGGCCTCCTCCCGCTCACAATTGACATAAATGAACCATCTATACAAATCAAGCATGCAAAACATGATAATTTTTACTTTTTCCATACAAATGAGATATCCCACTTAAACATACAAGTCGTCAGTCAAGCTTCACAAAATAAAAAAAAACTTCATGAAACAAAGAATGAGCTAACTCATCATGGAAGTCATTCACGATAGGGAGGGAGCCCGGAGCCCCTCACGCACCGAGGAAGGAGCTCGCCATCGTCGCTCTGGAGGAAGGCTCTATAGAACCCAAGCCCCAGGAACCCCTCCGACGCCGGCCCATTGCGAGTTGAGGTCGACACCGGCATGGGTAGCAGGGCCGCTTGCCGCCGACTGGGAACTTAACCATTGGGCCTCTAGAAATAATACAAGCATGTAACTAAAATACCTAGAAAGGTGAACTGAATCTTTGGGCCTCTAGAAATAATGCAAGCCTGAAACTGAAATACCTAGAAAGGTGAACTAAATCTTTGGGCCTCTAGAAATAATGCAAGCCTGGAACTAAAATACCTAGAAAGGTGAACTGAATCTTTGGGCCTCTAGAAATAATGCAAGCCAGAAACTGAAATACCTGGAAAGGTGAACTGAATCTTTGGGCCTCTAGAAATAGTGCAAGCCTGAAACAAAAAGACCTAGAAAGATGAACTGAATATTTGGGCCTCTAGAAATAATGCAAGCCTGAAACTGAAATACCTAGAAAGGTGAACTAAATCTTTGGGCCTCTACAAATAATGCAAGCCTGAAATTGAAATACCTAGAAAGGTGACCTGAATCTTTGGGCCTCTAGAAAGATTTATTACCTCCTCCAGCAGCATCAAACAATTCCATGCGTGCACCACAAATCTATAGCAAGTTTGATCAGGATCTACTTTTCCAAATCAGAATTAGCGCTAGAGCAAGCAAGATCAATGATATGGCCGTGAGATAGAGAAGGAACGAACAAACTCACCCCTCTCGCGACCTCCCTGGTAGATGTGCCGCCGTCGCGCACGACAGAGGGAGAAAAATGATTGGTGAAGGGGGAGCAGGGCGACCTTCGAAGGCCGGAGGGAGAGGGCGGCCGGAGTAGGGCGGCGAAGCCCAGAAGGAGAGGGCGGCCGGAGGAGAGAGAGGGCGAGCGGCGCTTGGGCGGGCGGCCCTATGGGGAATAGAGAGGAGTCGTGCGAGAGGGGGGGAGCGATCTGGTGCGGGCAGGTGAGATTTTTTTAGTTCTCTTTTAGTGGGCCCGAGGATAACTAACCCAATTAGAACGTCTCCACCGGGCTAGTTTTTTTAGCTGGGTTAGAACAAACTAGCTCAAACTAACCCCTCTTGTTTCGATAATTTGAGGCTATTTCAACCCAAACTAGCTCTAACTCAGAGATTCAAACAAAGAGGAGTGTTACTGTACATGCTATAGTGTGGACCGTAGCAGATTGTTTTTTATGGCCATATCACCACATTGTTTTCTACTGCTGGTTCACTGGGCTACCATGGTTCGCATTGCTGGTTCACTGGGCTGCCGTGGTTCGCACTCCTCCGATCTGAGTAGTACTAAGTAGGAGTAGTATAGTACTAGTATATACCGCATCATTCTTTGCTCCTTCTTACTACTCCGACATGTGGGAGAGCCAGCATCCGGGTTGACGTGTCATGCACCAGATTAGAGCACAGAACAGAAGGGGGGCATCACCCTGGTCAGAGCGCCAGTAATTCATGACTATAGTGAGTGGTCATATCACAAGTCTTTCCAGCAGTAACGCGCCATCAAATCGTAGAGCCCCACTCGCTCACCCTCCTCGCCTCTCTGTCAAACCGCCTACCTGAAAACTGCCGCGCGTACTGCCCGGGAAAAGCGCCGCCCTCAACTTTTAACTACACAAAAATAGTTTGAGCTTGTTCGTTCTATATAAATATAGTACATACTGTATGTTTATTCACCTGTGGGGTAGTTCAATGAATGGAGGGGCGGGGAGCACAAGTGAACAATACTACCTCTGTCCGGGTTTATTGGTCCCAATTGTATTTCGTGCCAAATTTTGACCATAGATTAAACTAAGAAAATGTTCACGCATGTCACCAAACATTATATTTTTCAAAACTATGTTGAAATACAAATCAAATGAGATAATTTTTCTTGACATGCATTAACATTTTGTTAGTTAAATCTTTAGTCAAAATTTGGCAGAAACTATAAAAGGGACCTATAAACCAGGACGGAGGTAGTACTGTAGTAGTAAGTAGGAGTCGTAGAGTAGTCACCTTAAATAGAGAGTTTCTTTTCTTTAATGCCACGTACACAAATTGAAATGCTTGTTGTGGAGAAAAAAAAGATAATCACTCCACTATATATGGACGCAGGGGCCTGAGCGCTTGCTTTACTAGGTTTGCTCTCTTCGTTCTCTCATCCTCTCCAGATATAAACAAGACAGCAGTAGCGACATTTTCTCTCTGCTCACAGCTGGACACAGATCCAGACGGATCCCTTCGGCCGGTGTGTGTAGAGGACTAAAGGGTGCATCATTCACGCGGTCATCACCGCCGAGGTAGGAAACCCACAACTGCCGGAGGGGCCCGATCCTCTGCCCGTGCCGTTCTCTCCGACACAACGCCGGCTCAGGAGGTCCTCCGACCCTTCTTCCTCCCTGCCGTGAGGACTTGATTCAAAGAGGAAATAATATGGTGAAAGTAGTAGAGACTGGATACCCAACCGGTCTCTTGGTTGAAAAGGGAAATAATGGGAAAACGCAGTACAAACTGGATAAGAAATAGATCTATTATTGGTTGAAAAAAGGATAGAAAGTGGCGGCTGGTGGACAAGTCAACAGAGTATGTCCAGGATTAGATTTGCTGCCATCAGATAGTAAAAGGTCTCCAGGATTAGATTTGCTGCCCTCACATAGTAAAAGGTCTCGGGATTAGATTTGCTGCCCTTACATAGTAAAAGGTCTCAGGATTAGATTTGCTGCCCTCACATAGTAAAAGGTCTTCAGGATTAGATTTGCTACCCTCACATACTAAAAGGTCTCCAGGATTAGATTTGCTGCCCTCACATAGTAAAAGGTCTCCAGGATTAGATTTGCTGCCCTCACATAGTACAAGGTCTCTAGGATTAGGTTTTCTGCCCTCACATAGCGTGAACAAGCTCGGCATCACCACTTTATGCCTCCTTGTAGGTACATTGCGTTGATGTGTCCACTGTCGCATGTCCTTATACCAACCTTTTGATGTTGTTAATGTAAGGGCGCATGTAAAATGAAGCGATCACTGTTACCTTAGGGACATGTCTAACCAGTGTTATTGTTAATCTAATGCCTCCAGTGATAAGATGCAATTAAACTGTGTTACAAATGGCACTCCTGCTATTTTCCCCAGTATGATAAGTAAGTTGCTCCTTTATGCTGCTGAGTGTCCTGGTGTCCAAACGGTCCCATGCCCTTAAACCAACTCTTTAGCTGCTATTGATTTACTGTGTCTAGTAAACAAGCACTGCCACCATTAAAGTAATCCCATATTTGAGGAATCTCATTGTTGATCGTAATGCTTCTGGTAACATGAAGCATTGCTAACGTTTTAAAATTTCTACTGTCCTTGCGTGATTTCCATGAACATAATTAAGATGCTTCTTTTCATTTTACATATGTTTCTTATATTCTTATTGACCAGCAACTGTTTATTTTCTATCATTTTGTGCAGATAGGGATATCCATTTCACCTTGTTGCTATTGTGACCTTTTGGTGAACTGCACAAAACACTTTTTTGGGAATGAGTGTCTTGTGCAGTTCAACTAAAATGTCACGTGGGCAACATCTCTCAATTTTGGTGGAACTGCACAAAATGGTGATTGGACTTTCCAAAATTTCCGTCAAGTTCTGCTGGTAATCTCATGCAACATTTTATTAGCCTTTGTAAGATGGTGCCGTCACTGTCATCACAATGGCACTTTATTTTAGTGGCACTGCACAGAAGGATAAGAAAATTATGGTTGCACCTTACATGAGCCGGTCAGCCAACCTTAATGTTCCTCAATTTTAGTGCAACTACTAAAGAAGAACCTGCCAGCTCAAAAGAGCAAGTACTTCTTGCTAGCTGAATGATGCAATCTTTGCTTCATTTAAGGTGAACTGCAGAAAAAGGCGCATGAATTGAATCATGGAACTCCAGGCAGACCTCATCTAAGTAGAGCTGGAGGTTGAGTTCAAGGAGGCCGCTATTAAAGCGAAATCATGCTCTCCTGTCTCCTTGTTTGTGCTGTGCAAACATGCTGTGCAAACAGGAATACTCAACTCCAGATGTTCTGACGGTCAAGAGCATTCGCCGAGTTCTTCAATTGTATGACATGGCTAGCCAAGATGGATTTAATCCCGATATTCACTTTATCAAAAGGCTCTAATGGTTTGGTTCTGAATCTTGCAAGCTGGGAATCAGTGAGATGTGTAGGCATCTTTGTTTTACTTATTATTTGAATCTTATTTGTTGGTTTTGAATCTTGCAAGCTGGGAATCAATGAGATGTGTAGGCATCTTTGTTGTACTTTTTATTTGGATCTTATTTGTTGGTTCTGAATCTTGCAAGCTGGGAATCAGTGAGATGTGTAGGCATCTTTGTTGTACTTATTATTTGGATCTTATTTGTTGGTTCTGAATCCTGCAAGCTGGGAAACACGGCATGATGATGCAGAGGACAACAACCATAACAAACAGTTCAAACTTGGTAGTATTATCTTTGTGAAAATGCGACAAATGTGCTGATCGTGTGCGTCCTGAGAATAATAATTGTAATTGTTGTGCATGTTGATCCTATGGCACTAATAGAACGAGCGAATGCATTGCTTGTTTTAAGTATAAATTTCTATTAAAGATAATTAAATTTAAGTAAAGTGACCACTAACTCCTGTTATTATAGTACCAATACAGACCCGCTCATGAACCAACATGTAGCCGGAGTAGGTTTCTTAATGGAGGCGTTTGAATGCGCCGAGGGTGCATCTTTTGCCGGGCGTGCAGCGGACGAGGGAGGGGTAGTAACTATTGTCGCCTGTACACACTCATCTTACTGTTGAATCCAGTTCCCCAAGAGCTGAAAAATGAACTGCTGCCGCCGCCTACACACTCGTTCACTCGAAGAGGCTCCAATGGCGATCTGAGGGGTGAGCCTGCTGGATATGGACTTCAGCAAGGAGTTCCCCTTTGAGTTCGCCGTTCAGTCCTATGGCTGCACCAAGTTGAATGTGATGTACACCAACGATACGGACTCGGTGAAGCTCTGCCTCGCCTCAGTCCTATGGCTGCACCAGGTTCTGGAGCATTCGCCCGTTTCATCGGCAGTGCCGACTACACCTTTGCTATGGTGGAGAGAAGGAAGAACGTGACGATTCGGCCATCTGGTGCAACAAGCTTGTCGACATCCAGAAGCAATACAAGATCATCAGCAATGGGCAGGAGAAGGACTCCGTGGTTGACCTCGCTGAGACCATCATCGACCCCTGATATGCCAACATGAAAGAAGATGACCTGAACACGTGGGAGGTACCTCTGAATCTAGCCTACATAACCTATGCGGACAAGGACGCATACGCATGCTACGGCATGTACAGGCAGATCTTGGACATGAGGGCGTGTCTGCTTCCCTTAACCGACGAGTACACGGACAACCATAGCATCATGATCAAGCATGCCAGGAAGGTCTAGATGTTGTACTTTATCTGTTTATAAGCACCTTTATCATCTGAGTGTTTCATGCATTAGCCTATGTGTCATCATTATCTGTTTTGTCCGAAATATTTCTTTTAAGAACCAATTAACCTGATTGCTTTTTTTAGTGGCTATTTGCTTATGTATGTAAACTAGTTCACTTGTCCGTAAAAAAAACTAGTTCACTCGGCTGCCGTGCTTTGAATCTCCTTCCTCCCAACATATTCCTCTCCCCAGGTGGACCCAGCATGTCTCTGAATTTTCTCCCACTTTCTTTTCCGATGTAAACTGACTTTTCTCCTAGTACTTTCCCGTAGAACCAACTCAACTGTCCCACGTCTAGCCTAAAAAATAATAATACCCCACGTACTATTAACTCATCAAATTAAAATGATATTTTATTTCGTAAGTTGAAAGTTCTTACAAAATAATAATAATAATTGTTTATATATAACTTGCCAAGTTAACTCCTAGTGATTGCGTACATAAGCTTGCAAAGATTTTACTGACGTGCAATCATGTGTTTATGTTTTTATAACATTTCTCCGTCTAGCCCAACATGATATTATCACCCAGCCCAGCAAGTCTGCGGATTTTGAGAAAAATGCCAATGGGATTTAAACGGGCTGCATAGATGCTACATCATTGTTTCACCCAGCCCACCAAATGGACTAAAAAACAAATGGACTGGCTGACATGTGGGCTAGTAGGTCGAAGCCTAAGAAGGCGTTGGATTTACATCCAACGGCTGGCATTCTTCTTCAATCTCTCATCTTCTTCCCCCAGCGCTGCCGGAACCGCCTCCTCCAGCCTTCGGCGTCCAGTGGCGTTGTTTTGCGCTCCTCAGCGAAACGCTACCCCGCCAACGGCCAGGCCATCCCTCCACTCCACACCTCCTATTATTCTCTGCCGAGTGTAGGCCCACCCCGCACCCGAACCAGTCAAGTTTCCCACTCCTCTCCGTCTGTGACTCCACTGCCGCGTCTTCCCCATCTCTGGGTCGTTCCAGTCTGGGGCCTCGCCGTCGTCCACCGCCTCGATGCGTTCGGCGCAGCGTGGTCAACATACGAGAGTCATCGGAAGACGACTGTATGTTGAGAGCCTGACGGCTGGGACCCACGAGGTCCATGGTCGCACGCAAGGAAAGTTCCTCCTTATTACGCACTATACGTGCACTGGACGTGGGAAGGGCTTCTGTATTTCGCGAAAAAAATGTTCCCCCCACTGACAGGTCGAACCCCCCAGCTATATCTTCGCACGCAAGGAAGTACCTCCTAATTACGCACCAAAAAATGAATACCCCCTGCTAGCTGGGACCCACCATAGAAGGTGGCTGACTTGTGGGCCTACTAAGTTGACGAGGACAGAGGGCTTTGTCAACTTAGTCAATATGAATGATTCTAGCTCCAGTGACCGTACGATGTCCATCCAACGGCCATAGTGCTTCTTCAACCTCTGGTCTTCTTGCTCTAGCCGCCCAAAGCAGCGCCGGTCGTGCCACGTGCTCCTGCCTCTCGTGGCCGGTTGTGATGTCGCGGAGGCCTCACCGCCCCCTACTACTCCCACCGCTGGCCCAGGGTATCCCTCTACTCACCCACACCCCCTGTTATTCTGCGGCGACGGCAGCCTCACGCTGCAGCCGAACCAGTGAACCCTCGTACTCGTCTCCGTGTGGGCATCCACTGTCGCGTCTTCCCCGGCTCCGCGTCGTCCCCTTCCGAGGACTCGCCATCGTCCACCACCTTGGTGCTCTCGGCGCGGCATGGTCAATGTGGTCCACGACCGACTTCCATCGGAAGAGTACTGTACGTGGAGAGGCTGACAGCTGGGTCCACGGCCACAGCCCAGTTTTTTTGTGATTTGCCAAGTAAGTTGCTTTGTTAGGCCTGTTGGGCTGCAAATCTTTCAAGACGAGGAGAGCTTCATTTGGCTGGCCGAGAAAATGGCCTATCTGTAATGAGAAATGGGTTGTACATTTTTCAAACACATCAAACCGGCAATTAGTTTCAAATATCTTTTTTTCATTTCGAGATTTTAAATTACATTAATTTTTATGCGTGGAGAATTTGTTGGATTTTATATTGATATACATTTTTTTAAATCACTTTGAATGTGAGTCGAAATTTTGGGATTAAAAACAATTCGGACCGCACCGAAATATGCAAAATTTCCTATAATTTTTTAACCGTGGCCACAATATGGGCTGTAATGCTAACAAAAAGAATATGGGCTCCAAAAAAAACCTTAAGAATTAGCAAATGGGCTGTAAATTATTAGAAATAATGGCAGATGGGATGTATGTTGTTTTCCACAGGTTTGAGGCTTTCCTAAAAAAGGTTGACGTGCAAGCAGTGACTGTTGGATGTCCATCCAACGGCCGTCGTGCTTCTTCAATCTCTGCTCTTCCTGCTCCAGCCGCTCAAACAAGCACCGGCAGGACTGCCTGCTCCCTCCTCCCCGAGGCCGGCTGTGCTGCCGTGCAGGCCTCACCGCCCCCGTACTCCCATCGCTGGCATAGCCATCCCTCTACTCACTCACAACTGCTGTTATTCTCCGGCGACGGCAGACGAACCAGTAAACCCTCGTACAGTCGTACTCCCCTCCGCGTGGGAAACAACTGCCGAGTCTTCCCTTCCTCTGTGTCGTTCCCTTCCTAGGCCTCGCTGTCTTCCACCGCCCTAGTGCTCTCGGCGCGGCCTGGTCAACGTGGTCAATGACTGACATGCATTTGAAGTGGACTGTATGTGGAGAGGCCGACAGCTGGGTCCATGGCCGCACACAAGGAAATGCCTCCTTATTATGCGCAAAATAATGATTCCTCCAGCTGACATCAGGGACCCACCGAAAGGGCCTCTGTATTTCGGGAAAATAATGTTACCGCCGCTGACATCTCGGACCCATCAGCTATATCTTCGCACGCAAGGAAGTGCCTCCTTATTACGCACAAAAATATTGAATACTCCCCCTGTTAACTGGGACCCAGTATAGTGGCAGGCTGACTTGTGGGCCTACTAAGTTGACGGGGACGGAGGGCTTTGTTAACTTAGTCAATATGCACAAATCTAGCTCCAGTGACCGTATGATGTCCATCCAACGACCGTAGTGCTTCTTCAACCTCTGGTCTTCTTGCTCCAGCCGCCCAAACCAGCGCCGGTCGTGCCTCGTGCTACTGCCTCCCGTGGCCGGCTGTGATGCGGCGGAGGCCTCACCGCCCCTACTACTCCCACCGCTGGCCAGGCCATCCCTCTACTCACCCACACCCCCTGTTATTCTGCGGTGACGGCAGCCTCACACTGCAGCGAACCAGTGAACCCTCGTACTCCTCTACGCGTGGGCATCCACTGCCGCGTCTTCCCCGGCTCCGCGTCGTCCCCTTCCTAGGCCTCGCCGTCGTCCACCGCCCTAGTGCTCTTGGCGCGGCATGGTCAACGTGGTCAAGGATAGGCTTCCATTGGACGTTGACTGTATGTGGAGAGGCTGACAGCTGGGTCCACAACCGCAGTAAGGAAGTGCCTCCTTATTACGCGCAAAATAATTATTCCTCCACCTGACAGTGGGGACCCACCGGACGGGCCACCATATTTCACAAAAAAAACGTTTCCCCCTGACTGCTGGGACCCACCAGCTACACCTTCGCACGCAAGGAAGTGCGTCCGGGCAAAAAAAACGATTCGCCCCCCTGACTGCTGGGACCCACCAGCTACATCTTCGCATGCAAGGAAGTGTGTCTGGGCAAAAAAAATGATTCGGCCCCCTGACTGCTGGGACCCACCAGCTACATCTTCACATGCAAAGAAGTGCGTCCGGGAAAAAAATGATTCGCCCCCTGACTGCTGGGACCCACCAACTACATCTTCGCAGGCAAGGAAGTGCCTGACAGTCGAGACCCACCTGGTCGAAGCGTATGTAGTGTTGTCATTCTGGTTACGAACATGTATGTACATACTGGTCGATGTAGAGGCACGCACGTAGCATGTACACATACGTACAGCGGCAAGGGTGCAAGAAAGAAAATAAGGTCACGTACGTACATACGGGCAGGGTCTCAAACGCCTACTCGCGCATACTTGCATGGCTGGGTCAGAACGGAGAAACAGCATCGTCGTTGTGTTCATGGGGTGCCAACTGGCTGGGTCGGAATGGAATGCGTGGTCATCTTCATCGGGAGGGTTTGGATGGAACGGGCGATGGAAACGAGGCCTGGCATACTGCAGAACGGAGGAAACGGCCTTGTGTTCGACTGGCCATGTTCGGAACGGGGTCCTGTTGATCGGGAGGGGTGTGGCGTACCGCAAAACAGACGAAACAGACCTCCTACGGTCGAAACGGGGGTCCTGTTGATCGGGAGGGGTGTGGCGTACCGCAAAACGGACGAAACGGACCTCCTACGGTCGAAACGGGGGTCCTGTTGATTGGGAGGGGTGTGGCGTACCGCAAAACGGAGGAAATGGACCTCCTACGGTCGAAATGGGGGTCCTGTTGATCGGGAGGGGTGCGGTGTACCGCAAAACGGACGAAACGGACCTCCTACGGTCGAAACGGGGGTCCTATTGATCGGGAGGGGTGTGGCGTACCGCAAAACGGACGAAACGGACTTGTGTTGGAGCGCTACGGTCATAACGGGGGTCCTCTTCATCAGGAGGGGTGTGGCGTACCGCAAAACGAGACTCCACGGGATACTGTTCATCTCCACCTTCGACCTCCTCCAGCGTCCACGGGCTACCGTCGACCTCTTCCAGCCTCCACGGGCAACTGTTCATCTAGCCTCCACCACGCGCTACTCCACCGGCTACTGTTTAACCACCCCTCCACGGGCACCTCTCCACCGTCTACTGTTCATCCAGCCCTCCGCACCACGGGGTCCTGTTCAACCACCCCTCCACGGCCACCCCTCCACCATCTACTATTCATCCAGCCCTCCACACCACGGGGTCCTGTTCATCTAGAGGCAACGCCGCTGCTCACTGTTCATCCAAACCCCCCCGCAACGCTCACTGTTCATCCAATCGATCGGCTTTAGTTAGCAGCAGTAGCGAAGGAATCGCTCCATTGGGTTCAGTTAACAGCCATCGATCGATCGCTCGGGTTCAGTAACGCGTAGCCTGCAGTGCAATTGCTCGGGTTCAGTTAGAGCCTAAGCCTCGCACACACGCGTGTACGTGTATGAGAGAAACGCGCATCGCTCGGCCCCCGACCTCCCACCGTAACCTGCAACTCACCTAAATTTTCCTCCCCCTCGCTTCTACCACGGTTTTTTTCCGTCATGGATGGCCCAAAGAATGTCATGCAGCTGCGTCTCCAGCCCGCCCAAGACAAAAAGCCCATTTTCTGTCATGATTTTTTGTCATAGAAGTAGGAGCCCACCACATCTATGATGATACCGGGTTTTGTCACAATTATCGTCATAGAAGTGTCATATGTATGACAGAAAAAAATTCGTTCACCCCAGAATGTCACGGATGTGTCTTTTTTTGTGTGGTTCCATCGCCTTCTGCCTCCGTTTTGTGTCATCGGCTCTTTGTCTGACTTGCTCTCTCTCGCAAGCCTCGCGAGGGGGCTGCGCGGGTGCCCTCTCGATCTCTTTCTCTTCTAACTTTCGCGAGGCTCTCTCGCTTGAATTCATAGCGGGAGCACCCCTCCCAGCCTGTGCCCCTCAGGTACCGCGACATGAAGCGCCAGGACGCAGCTGGCAGCCCTTCGGACCAGGGTTCAGAAAATGACAGTCTCTCAACGAGTTTTTTTGCAGTTCCTAAGGCGCCGGCAAGGCCTGATGCGGGCACCTCGCATGGCGGAAACTACTTCAAACATGCCAAGCTAAGTTGTTCCTACACGCCACCGTACCACAACGATGCCATGACATAGCACAAGAACAATAAATGCAGCAAGTTAACTAGGAAATCATAGTTTGTTGCACACCCCCATGGGGCCCCATACTTGTTTCTCTCAATGCAGGAAGGAAGGAAAACAACACAAAAGCAGCACGCACCTTGCAGCAGTTTGTGAGGAGGGATCTATGGTGACCTCTTGAGCTCAGCCAGACCCCACATCGCGCTTCACCAAAGCGCGGTGATGGGACGCCCTCGCCCCCGTCCTCGAGGCGGACACGGCGGCGTGGCGGTTGATCGTTGCCGCCGCTGGAGGTGCTGTCCCCGGAGGTGGAGCCGCCGCAGCTTGACGAGCGCAGTCTCCGCCGAGAGCGGGTTCGCCTTCACCCTCGTCACGACCTGTCGCCAGGACCGAGCACCTCATCGCCGTCGCTGGCTTCAGGGCAGCACCCAACACGACGGCCATCCCCTCCGAACACCCTCATGTAGAGGGTCGCATCGCCAACATACCTGAAGTGAAGGGTGCATGGCCTGCCCAGACCATGCGCGGGGGAAAATGTCTGCCAGCCTTGGGCCAAGGCTGCATTGCCGGCGACGGAGACCTCCACCGCGACCCAGGAGGCCCTGCTGCAGTAGCCCTCCACCTGCAACTAGAGCCCACTTGGGCCACTGGCCGGCAGCTCGTCGATGAAGAAGTGCGGGAGCTAAAGCCAGTTGTCGGCCAGGTTTTCCGACCACACAACGAACTCCGACAGCACCTACGCAGAGTGGAAGCGCGGCCAGGGAGGCCGCGCAGCCACAACACGCCTTTCCCCACCAACCGGGTTGCCTTGACATGGGCGGCCACCACCACGTGAAGGGCCACCGCCGTGACCGTGGGAAGCCATGGCAGGGGTCGCGGAGTGCTTGCAAGGGCGAGTGCGTCCACGCTTGGGCGGAGGAGAGCCATACGCTTCCTGGCGAGCCTTCCCCTTCTCCGCGGCCGAAAACCTCTTCGTGGGCGCCATGGGGGATGCTACAAGCAACGGAGCAAGGGAGGACAAGCGAGCAGAATGGGAAGAGATGGGCGACGGGGGCTTTTGCCCCTCCTCATTTATAGCCCAAGGGAGGCCAACCGTCGACATCCACGATCGCAGGTAATGATGCCCCTTTTTGCATGCAGCAGGGACTCGTCAAGTCGGGCAGTTGCCGAGGCAGCATGGGGAAGCGGAGACACCCACATCCAATTAGTCACCACACGTCAACCAAGGCCGCAGGCTGTTGGGGCCCGCGGCGCTCCACACTTGCCCTTTGGCTTCACCGCTAAGCCAAGTCCGAGCGCGCCTTGGGCCCGGGGGCTACTGTCGGCATTCTGGGAACGGGGGTCCCTAGACTTGCCTGCCTGCGGCGCACGGCGTGGCTCCGCCAGTGGCCCAGTACAGCCCGCCTTCATCAACCAACACTCAAGACCCTTACGAGGGGCCAAGCCTCGCGGGGCAGACGACACAAGGCCTCCTCAGGAGCGGCCTCACTAGGCAGGCTCGCGAGGGGGTGGAGAGATCAAGGCAAGGGGTACCTCGCGAGGTTCCCATGATGCAAGCCATGATGACCAAGGCCATGCAGGCGCCAGGCAGGCGCCAGCACACGCAGTGTCCTCGTTTCCCCTTTGGTGCTAAGGGGGCAAACGCAGGCGTGGAGTACCGAGGCTTCAGGCAAAGATTTACATATCGGTGCAAATGACCAAGACCAGCAGGACGGCAGGATGAAGGTCATCATGGAGCCCAAGACAGCGTCATCACCAGCGCCTTTGACAGGCGAAGACCACCTTTAGTGAGGATAGCTTGTACTAGCTGTCCCCGTTCGAATTGGCCGTTATTGGATCCCTTCCCACTCAATATTTGGGGAGAGGACCGGGGCCACTATAAATAGGACTAGCCACCACAATAGAGGGGATCGATCAATTCCTCCCCAAGCAACCACACCAGCTCAAGAACACCTCTCCTCAGGAGGCTCTTCTTCCCTTGTACTGTTCATCATCAGCCCAAGAGGCAATCCACCACCACCACACAGTAGAGTATTACACCACAATGGTGGCCCGAACCTATATAAATCTCGTGTCTCTTGTGTTGTGAGTTCATCGAATTAAGCTTAGGGATCGCGGCGAGGCTAAGAGCGAGATTCGGTAGGGGGAAATCTTAGTGCGCACCTAGTGTTCGAACCTGAAGGGTTTTGCCGGAACCCGAAATCTGACAGTTTGCCTTTCATCCGAGTAGTGTTCGTCAGTATCATGCAGGAATGAGTTTTGAAGGCGAATTTTATTCCTTTTTCTTATTGGTTTGACTTCACAATGCAAAATCATTACAACTGAAGGAAATTAGTCTGACAGTGGATGATGGTGGTCCTTCGGAGCAACTCAAACATGGGGTCTCTACAGATTCTACTCCGCCATCCTCCCAACAAGATTCGCAAGACAACACAAGGCTGGACAGTTAACGTAGCTATGTAGATGATGAGCACATCTCCCCTACTCCACCATCACAGGTGCTTGCTCTAACTTGGCACTATTATATGTGGTTGCATGTTGCACATGATGTCTAGCTTGTATTGCTTCTAACTTTGTTGATTTGCATCTGCTTACTTTTCACATAATGCCTGTGAATATGACACGTGTTCCTGTTTCTAGAACATACGTGTACATGATGAGCACATCTCCCCTACTCCACCATCGCAGGTGCTTGTTCTAACTTGGAACTGTTATTTGTGGTTGCATTTTCCGTATGATGTTTAGTTTGTATTGCTTCTGATTATGTTGAATTGCAACTGCGTAGCTTACAACTTATACCTGCAACGATCACCTACCCATAAGACACATTTAACTTGGTACTGTGATGTAGGTTGCATCTTGCATTGTCTTCTAGCTTGTACTGCTTCTAATTTCTTGAAATGGCACTTACGACGAGACACTTTTTACCTGATAGAGTGATATTGGTTGCATGTTCATATGGTGCCTAGCTTTCATTTCTTCTAATTTTGTTGAAATGCCTTCCGCTGTTTTTTCATACATATTCCATCCTCCTACTGTACGTGTGAATATGCAATGCTGTCTTTTTTTTGTATATATTCCATCCTCCTATCCCGCGCTTGCCTTACATCAAAGTCGTGTTCGTCTGTATCATGCATCAACCTGTTATGTAGAGCTAATTTTATTCATCTTCTTGTGGTTTTGAATTCATAAGGCAATATCAGAAAATAGGAAGGAAAAGAGTAAGTTAGGGGATGTTGGTGGTCCTTTGCACCGACGCAAACAAAGACTCTCTATATTTTCCACTGCTATTGCTAATGAAGTTGAAGTCACAAGTCTACATGATGAGTTCATCTCCCGTACTCCACCATCGCAGGTGCTTGCTCTAAGTTGACAGTGTGATAATGGGTTTCATGTTGCATATGTTATCTAGCCTATATTTCTTCTGTTTTGATTAAATTGCACCTGTTGAGTTTATATGTTATACATGTGCATATGACATGGCTTTTTGTGTCTAAAATACACTACATCTATCTATCATACCATGTTCTTACATCAAAGTACTGTTGTTGTGTATCCCGCATCAGTCACTCATGATTGGACGCTTTTAACATGGCAGTTTGATAGTGGTTGCATCTTGCATTGATTTCTATGTTGTATTGCTTCTAATTTTTCGAATTGCCACTTATGACACGGCACTTTAACTTGGCAGAGTAATATTGGTTACATCTTTCATATGGTGTCTAACTTGAATTACTTCTATTTTCTTGAAAATCCTTCTGCTTATTTTACACATCGTAGCTGTGAATATGTCATGTCGTCCTGTTTTTCTTACATATTCCATCCTCATATGGTTGTCTTACATCAAAGTATTGCTTGTCTGTATCATGCATCAATGAGTTCTAAAGAGCGATTTTATTCTTTTGTGTTGTGGGTACGGCTTGACATGGAAAAGTCAAAAAGAGCAAGGAAAAGAATATAGTAGGGAGTGGTGTTACTCGTCGGGTGAAATGGAAAAGGATCTGCCTTCGAGATTCTGCTGGTACTTATGGTGCAATAGAAGGTCCAAGTCCACCAGCTAAATCTACAACCACAGTATCACCTGCTCCACCATCTACAGCATCCGCTTCAATTGTACCAGTATCTCAACGAGTTACTCGTTCGTTTGCTCCGGAACTGGCCAGTTCCCAAGCTGCCTTCACACCTAACACTACTTCCAAAGCACTGCTAACACAACAGGACTTGGCAAGATCAGATGAACCTCATGAGCATCAACACCAAGGCGGTACCTGACCGAGTCAAGTTGCAGTTGCATGCTCCTCTATATGTACTCTCACAATTTGATGTACACTAACACTTTCCATATTTGTTGTTGAACTAGCACAACAGCACAAGCAGAAACAGACATTAGGGATAATGCGTGATAGATTAACAAAATCTAAAGGAGGAAGAATGGTGATCCATTTTGAGGCAGGTTTAAATAGGCCAAGTGATGCTACAGAGTCATCCAAGTTAGTGTCAGAGCCAGTTGTTGCCGTTAGGTGTCATGCACGTATCCTCCCAACGTGGATCCAGTACAGGAATGAGAAAGACAATACCCAGCTTAACACCTTCCTTGACCATTTATCTGTAAGTAATGTTATTCATCGCAATTAGTAATATTGTCTTCCTCTGTCCCATACTTTCTAGCTTCCTCCTAATAAGACACACATTCTTTTTTCAATAGATGAGGTTCAAGTTGGACCCGAAAGATGATGCAACTAAACAAGCATGCATCATGTTTTTCAGTCTGCTCCACGACACTATCGGTACCATCTTAGAAAATCTCACTTTGAAGGCAAGGCTAACAATGAAATTGCCCAAACATCTCCAGTGGAATATATTACAAATGAAGACTGGACAACCCTCATTAAACATTGGTCTGATCCAAAGTATCAGGTAGGCTATATGTATTTGATCAGACCACATATTGAACTTGTATTTATGTATGCGCCTTACAAGTGTATCTAATTCTAGGCTAACTGTTTGAAAAACAAGACCAATCGTTCTCAAGTGAAATTCCAACAAACAACAGGATCTCGTAGCTATATTGCACACCACGAGGCTGTTGTAAATAGTTGCTACTTCCTTCTTTTTTCTGTGCCATATTATCATACTATATTGACTTGTTCCAAATACAGAGGAAAGACTGTGCAGACCAAAAAGAACCTGAACCGAATGCAGTGCAAATCTTTAAGGATTGCCACACCAACAAGTTGAAGGGCATGAGCACACTAGTTCAAGCCGTTGTTGTAAGTCCTTACTCCTCCTACCTTTGAACTGATTGGTACTGTGATGTGTTCATTTAACTACTTGGTTTGCAGCCAATGTCAGTTACTCTGTTCACTTTTATAAACAATTGTCTTAATGTATCATTTCACCTTACATGGTTTAAAAGAGATGAAGGATATTCTTTTGGTCTTGATCTGTAATCTAGTTGTTATGTTCATGTGCGCACACAATGATAAAATAGCCTGTTTGTTTTATATCTGTTTGCCCGTGATATGAATGATGTCATACTATGTTCAACCTACTTTAAACCATGTCTCTTTATCCTTAGATGCCAATGAATGTGAGGAAATAGACAATACAGTAGGCATGCTACATGGACATATGTTCCTAAAGTGATTTTATTATTTAGTTGGCACTAGAATACATGATAATGTATTACAGTAGTTCACCAAAATAAGTTATCTATAAACGTGTAACCTACTTTGTTTGTTTTTGTATCATTAGTAACTTATCTGGTACACTAATCTACAAGTTCAAACTTTCAGCAAGCTATGGATGAAATGATTGAACAGCCACAACCACCTGAAGGTGATGAGGCTACCACAGGCACAATGTCACCTCTTGCTGCAGTGCGTCAGTATCTCTCCACTAACAGTGCACAAAGCACCTTCCTGCGTAATTCTGGGTTGGTTGTCAAGGTAACCTTGTCCAAATCGCCTACTGAACAAAATCTTCCGGCTAGAGAGAGTGATATATCTGTGCTCCGGACACAAGTCCAATCCCTAATGGACGTCGTTTCAGAAACAAGCATAGTGGTTGAAAAATGTCATCAAGATATGAATGGTTTTGAAACGAGACTATCAGACATTCACTTTGTTGTTCAAGAGCAATGACGGAAAAAAGGTGAAGATCGTGCTGCTCAATCAGATTCTACAGCCTGAAACATTAGCACTCAAGTCAAATGATATGTGCTTCTATACATCTGATGGTGCTTTTGTCTGCAAGGACTGTAAACTTTATGCCAATAGGCCTTTTGTTGTATGGTTGGAATTTATTTTGTTGTGATACAACATTTATGATGCTGCCAAAGGCTGCAGTAATTACGACGCTATTTTTGTACAGTGTAGGTTTATCTTAGTAATGTATTCGGCCGAAAGCTTCGTAGGAGCCCAACATGCAAACATTCGTCAGGCCCATTCCAATTGGGCTAAAAACAATTATGGGCTGAAATTTGCATGTAGCCCACTAAAAATATCTGGGCCTAAATCAGCATCAGCTTTCATATTTTTCTGATAGGCCTGTGCCCATAGTGGGCCTTTAACAAGCCTAAACATAATTTGGGCCCTCAGTAACAATAGGCCGTTTACAGGTGTAAATATCTCGAGCCCATAAAAAACATGGGCCTTTAATAGGCAGAAAGTAAGATTGGGCCCTGATTGTGCCAAATAACCCACTAGTCTTAGCAGGCCGAAATGGTGGCCCATTTACAATGCGGATATTTCACAGGCAGTAATTCGGACGGGCGTAAATGCGCCGACCTAATACAAGGGCCTTTAACAGGCCGGAAGTTCGGTCGGGCTTGATTAGTGTCACTTTTATATGGGCCGTTAACGGGGCCGTTGTGACATTGGGCCACATATGTCCCATGGATTTCGTTCGACGTTAACAAGCCAAAAATCACAACAGGCCGAAAGTGGTCAAATCTATAGTGGGCCTCTAACAGGCCGAATGTCAGACATGGCCGAATATGACCAAATCCTTCGTGGTCCTTTATGGGCTGAAAGTTTCATTGGTCTGTAAATGGGCCCAAATGAAGCAGGACCTTTAACAGGCCTGCAATACACCGGGCCGTAATTCGGCCCAAATACTTAGCGGACTGTTAACGAGCCAGAAGTGGCCATGGGCCGCGATGATGACAAGTTTAAGACAGGCTGTTGACGGGCTGATTTGACAATAGCCGTACGGGCCTAAACTGAGAATGTTGGGGCTTTAGCTGGGCCGGCCCATTATGGTGTGCAAAATCTTGTGGGCCTTTAGCTGGGCCAGTCCATTATGGTCCACTAAATCTTATGAGCCTTTAGTTGGGCCGACCCATTATTGTCTAGAAAATCTTGTGGGCCTTTAGCTGGGCCGGCCCATTATGGTCCGCTAAATCTTGTGGGCCTTTACTTGGGTCAGCCCATTTAAACTTTATGGGCCAATTTTGGGCCCGTCCATGTGTCAACATATCATAGGCCCATCTCAACCGTTGGATGAGTGACACCTGAGCCAACCCGGAGCTCACGCGTGGTTCCGTCGGCCAATGAGAATTTTACACGTGGAAAATCGGCATTGGTCGTGGCTGTTAGCGGGTTATCGGATCCAAAACTGGACCCAATAACTCAATGGCGCTTAACAGCGTCCCATTACGGTGGATGCCATGTGTCGGTCACCCTTGATGAAAGAACTTCTATGACGCGTGACTTATTGTCATGGAAGTGGACACTTCCGTGATGATAATTTTGGTAATGTCATGGAATATTTCTACAACAGCACATGTATGACTATCTTGATTCTGTCATAAAATCGTCATGGATGTACATGCATGACAGAAAACGTGACCTACTTTGACAAACACGTATCATCAAGGAAGTGTATTTTTTTTGTAGTGGAGGTCGATCGACTCACCAGGTGATCAGCTCATCAAACCACAAAGAGCTCATCACAGGAACATGCCTCCTGAGGTTGTTCTTCCACTTGTACTAGTTCATCCTCAACCCCTCGCGAGGCTAATCCACCACAAAGCAGGAGTAGGGTATTACACCGCAAGGTGGCCCGAACCTGGGTAAGCTGATGTGTCTTTCTCTATAGTGTTCATCGAGCTAGCTCATCAAAGCAGCGGATCGAGAGGCTTGAGAGGTTGAGTTCTTTGCAATGAGTGCGAACCTTTCTTGGGTCTGCGGAGCCCGGAATCCGACAGTTGTGTCCACGGTCAAGGACAGTTGGGTGGTGCTGCTTAGACTATGTCCATATGTTTCTGACAAACAACATGGTTTAGTATATATAATGTGATTCATGAGGAAGTCACGATGAGCTTGAGAATGAGTTTTTCACAACTCTTTCTCGATGTTGATGTTGCAACCTCCTAATACTTGTTGTAGATGCATTCATGTCCTTGATAAATGTTGATCATACTTGCATGAGCAAAACTAGCTTTTCGCAAAAGTGCCAATTTAGCAGTAGAGCCTTGCATAATTATTCTGTTATCATTCTTTGGTTGCTTGAGAGTACATTCAAAGTACTCATTGGCTTGCCACTTGTCATTTTATTGGCCATGCATGAAAGAATAGGAATACGAGGAAGAGTTCTTCGGTGACGATTGTGCGAGCTAGGACACTTCCCAGTCAGAAGTCCTGTAGGGTTAAGGCAGATTACATGGGTCCCAGTTATCGACGAAGATTTCCGCTGCGATGATATACGAGGAAAAATGGTATGTATGGATATAAGACTCTTGTTATTCAGCTTTGGTATATCCAGTGAGCATTGATCTCTGGGATCACTGTACACGTGCATTCGGTGATCACGACTTATGAGTCGGGATACCCACAGAGCTAGTACTAGAACCATCCTGACTGTAGGAAGCCTTAGTTAGCATGGTCGTTAGTTTGGGCAGGACTATTTTCAAAAAATTTACTAATTTGTAAAAAACTATCTATACTTCTCTTCCCCTTCTCAGTTTTTTGAAAACTAAGATATACTTTCCTTATTGATCTCTTCCCCTTCAAAATTTTAAATGGACACTATAAACCTCTTGCCCCTGACCATGGGATTCCTTGTAATCCTCATGGATAATCTAGAAGGAAGATGCCTCGCTAGACAATCAACCACCTCTTCTGAACACAAGATTGGCGACATCACAACAAGACGATGCCAACAGAAGATACACCCTCGAGGAATGAGGATAGGAAGACTCAGAGGATGGTGACACCTTTGAATTTTCCCCAAGATGATGCAACCTTGGCCTACCATGATCAGGGCATAGCATATGCAAGATCATGATATACATCGCTAGTAGAGCAACCATGCCCTTATCATTGTTGTGTAGGCAACCACTAGTGGATGAGAACCTCGCCATTTCGTCCGGCTCACTATGGTGACCAGGAAAAACAGTTCTCGGCATCCCCCGCTCTCAGTGACGATACTGTAAATAGTGTGTCCGGCAGATTGGACCTCTACTATGCCTTGTTAGTGTCATTACATAAATGATTACCTCCTTGTACCCACGATGCCTTAGAAGGAAAAAGGGATCATCATGATTAAGAAGACTACGGAAGACCAAGTCAATGCCAGCCACGAGGAACCACCTTCACCCCGTCAGCTCATCAAGGAAGAAGTTGTTGAAGATTCTTCAGGCCCAACCCGGATCGTTTCATCTAATAACAACAAGAGACGCAACGACACCTGAGTAAAACCCTAGAAGACTGCACGAGACACGAAGCAAGCACGACTACTGAGTCCGAGAACCCCTAGGGTAGGATGAGTCATGTATCTGTTGGAAATATGCCCTAGAGGCAATAATAAAAGTGTGATTATTATATTTCTTTGTTCATGATAATAGTCTTTTATTCATGCTATAACTGTATTATCCGGAAATCGTAATACACGTGTGAATACATAGACCACAATATGTCCCTAGTGAGCCTCTGGTTGACTAGCTCGTTGTGATCAACAGATAGTCATGGTTTCCTGGCTATGGACATTGGATGTCGTTGATAACGGGATCACATCATTAGGAGAATGATGTGATGGACAAGACCCAATCCTAAGCCTAGCACAAAGATCGTGTAGTTCGTATGCTAAAGTTTTTCTAATGTCAAGTATCTTTTCCTTAGACCATGAGATTGTGCAACTCCCGGATACCGTAGGAATGCTTTGGGTGTACCAAACGTCACAACGTAACTGGGTGGCTATAAAGGTGCATTACAGGTATCTCCGAAAGTGTCTGTTGGGTTGGCACGAATCGAGAATGGGATTTGTCACTCCATGTAAATGGAGAGGTATCTCTGGGCCCACTCGGTAGGACATCATCATAATGTGCACAATGTGACCAAGGGGTTGATCACGGGATGATGTGTTACGGACCGAGTAAAGAGACTTGCCGGTAACGAGATTGAACAAGGTATCGGTATACCGACGATCGAATCTCGGGCAAGTAAAATACCGCTAGACAAAGGGAATTGAATACGGGATCGATTGAGTCCTTGACATCGTGGTTCATCCGATGAGATCATCGTGGAACATGTGGGAGCCAACATGGGTATCCAGATCTCGCTGTTGGTTATTGACCGGAGAATGTCTCGGTCATGTCTGCATGTCTCCCGAACCCGTAGGGTCTACACACTTAAGGTTCGATGACGCTAGGGTTATAAAGGAAGTTTGTATGTGGTTACCGAATGTTGTTCGGAGTCTTGGATGAGATCCCGGACGTCACGAGGAGTTCTGGAATGGTCCGGAGGTAAAGATTTATATATGGAAAGTCCTGTTTTGGTCGCCGGAAAAGTTTCGCACTTTATCGGTATTGTACCGGGAGTGCCGAAAGGGGTCCGGGGGTCCACCTGCCCCGGGGGGCCACATGGGCTGTAGGGGGTGCGCCTTGGCCTATATGGGCCAAGGGCACCAGCCCCAAGAGGCCCATGCGCCAAGGAAACTTGGGGAGGGAAGAGTCCTCAAGGGGGAAGGCACCTCCGAGGTGCCTTGGGGAGGATGGACTCATCCCCCCTCTTGGCCGCACCCCTTCCTTGGAGGAAGGGGCAAGGCTGCGCCTTCCCCCTCTCCCTTGCCCCTATATATAGTGGAGGGGAGGGAGGGCATCCATACCTGAGCCCCTGGCGCCTCCCTCCCTCCCATGACACCTCCTCCTCTCCCGTAGGTGCTTGGCAAAGCCCTGCAGGATTGCCATGCTCCTCCATCACCACCACGCCGTTGTGCTGCTGCTGGATGGAGTCTTCCTCAACCTCTCCCTCTCTCCTTGCTGGATCAAGGCGTGGGAGACGTCACCGGGCTGTACGTGTGTTGAACGCGGAGGTGCCGTCCGTTCGGCACTAGGATCATCGGTGATCTGAATCACGACGAGTACGACTCCATCAACCTCGTTCTCTTGAACGCTTCCGCTTAATAATCTACAAGGGTATGTAGATGCACTCTCCTTCCCCTCGTTGCTGGTCTTTCCATAGATAGATCTTGGTGACACGTAGGAAAATTTTGAATTTCTGCTACGTTCCCCAACAGTGGTATCAAAGCTAGGTCTATTGCGTAGATTCTTTGCACGAGTAGAACACAAAGTAGTTGTGGGCGTTGATTTTGTTAAATATGCTTACCGTTACTAGTCCAGTCTTGTTTCGACGGTATTGAGGGATGAAGCGGCCCGGACCGACCTTACACGTACTCTTACGTGAGACAGGTTCCACCAATTGACATGCACTTGGAGCATAAGGTGGCTAGCGGGTGCCAGTCTCTCCCACTTTAGTCGAAACGGATTCGATGAAAAGGGTCCTTATGAAGGGTAAATAGCAATTGGCTTATCACGTTGTGGTTTTGCGTAGGTAAGAAACATTCTTCCTAGAAACCCATAGCAGCCACGTAAAACATGCAAACAACAATTAGAGGACGTCTAACTTGTTTTTGCAGGGTATGCTATGTGATGTGATATGGCCAAGAAGAATGTGATGAATGATATGTGATGTATGAGATTGATCATGTTCTTGTAATAGGATTCACGACTTGCATGTCGATGAGTATGACAACCGGCAGGATCCATAGGAGTTGTCTTCATTTATTGTATGACCTGCGTGTCATTGAACAACACCATGTAACTTACTTTACTTTATTGCTAAACACGTTAGCCATAGAAGTAGAAGTAGTCGTTGGCGTGACAACTTCATGAAGACACGATGATGGAGATCATGATGATGGAGATCATGGTGTCATGCCGGTGACGATGATGATCATGGAGCCCCGAAGATGGAGATCAATGGAGCTATATGATATTGGCCATATCATGTCAATACTATATAATTGCATGTGATGTTTATTATGTTTATGCATCTTGTTTACTTAGAATGACGGTAGTAAATAAGATGATCCCTTACAACAATTTCAAGAAGTGTTCTCCCCTAACTGTGCACCGTTGCTACAGTTCGTCGTTTCGAAGCACCACGTGATGATCGGGTGTGATAGATCCTTACGTTCACATACAACGGGTGTAAGACAGATTTACACATGCAATACACTTAGGGTTAACTTGACGAGCCTAGCATGTACAGACATGGCCTCGGAACACAGAGACCGAAAGGTCGAGCATGAGTCGTATAGTAGATACGATCAACATGAAGATTTTCACCGATGATGACTAGTCCGTCTCACGTGATGATCGGACACGGCCTAGTTGACTCGGATCATGTAATCACTTAGATGACCAGAGGGATGTCTATCTGAGTGGGAGTTCATAAGATGAACTTAATTATCCTGAACATAGTCAAAAGACCTTTGCAAATTATGTCGTATGCTCGCGTTTTAGTTCCACTGTTTAGATATGTTCCTAGAGAAAATATAGTTGAAAGTTGATAGTAGCAATTATGCGGACAGTAGAAAGCTTATGTGTTTAATGCACTGCTCAGTGTGCTGAACCCCAAACGTCGTTTGTGGATGTTGCGAACATTGGACATACACGTTTTGATAACTACGTGATAGTTCAGTTAAACGGTTTAGAGTTGAGGCACTAAAGACGTTTTCGAAACATCGAGGAACATATGAGATGTTTCAAGGGCTGAAATTGGGATTTCAGGCTCGTGCCCACATCAAGAGGTATGAGACCTCCGACGATTTTCTTAGCCTGCAAACTAAGGGAGAAAAGCTCAATTGTTGTGCTTGTGCTCAGATTGTCTGAGTACAACAATCGCTTGAATCGAGTGGGAGTTGATCTTCCAGATGAAATAGTGATGGTTCTCCAAAGTCATTACCACCAAGCTGCTAGAGCTTCGTGATGAACTATAACATATCAGGGATAGATATGATGATCCTTGAAATATTCGTGATGTTTGACACCGCGAAAGTAGAAATCAAGAAGGAGCATCAATTGTTGATGGTTGGTGAAACCACTAGTTTCAAGAAGGGCAAGAAGGGATACTTCATGAAACGGCAAATCAGCTGCTGCTCTAGTGAAGAAACCCAAGGTTGAACCCAAACCCGAGACTAAGTGCTTCTGTAATAAGGGGAACAACCACTAGAGCGGAATTACCCTAGATACTTGGTAGATGAGAAGGCTGGCAAGGCCGATAGAAGTATATTGGATATACATTATGTTAATGTGTACTTTACTAGTACTCCTAGTAGCACCAGGGTATTAGATACCGGTTTGGTTGCTAAGTGTTAGTAACTCGAAATAAAAGCTACGGAATAAACGGAGACTAGCTAAAGGTGAGCTGACGATATGTGTTGGAAGTTTTTCCAATGTTGATATGATCAAGCATCGCACGCACCCTCTACCATCGAGACTGGTGTTAAACCTAAATAATTGTTATTTCGTGTTTGCGTTGAGCATAGACATGATTGGATTATGTCTATCGCAATACGTTATTCATTTAAAGAGAATAATGGTTACTCTATTTATTTGAATAATACCTTCAATGGTCTTGCACCTAAAGGAATGGTTTATTGAATCTCGATCGTAGTGATACACATTTTCATGCCAAAAGATATAAGATAGTAATGATAGTACCACTTACTTGTGGCACTGCCATGTAAGTCATAATGGTATAAAACGCATGAAGAAGCTCCATGTTGATGGATCTTTGGACTCACTCATTTTTGAAAAGTTTGAGACATGCGAACCATGTCTATTGGTGTATACGCATGAAGAAACTCCATGCAGATGGATCGTTTGGACTCACTTGATTTTGAATCACTTGAGATATGCAAATCATACCACATGGGCAAGATGACTGAAAAGCCTCGGTTTCAGTAAGATGGAACAAGATAGCAACTTGTTGGAAGTAACACATTTTGATGTGTGTAGTCCAATGAGTGCTGAGGCATGCAGTGAATATCGTTATGTTCTTACTTCACAGATGATTCGAGTAGATGTTGAATATATTTACTTGATGAAACACAAGTCTGAATTATTGAATGGTTCAAGTAATTTCAGAGTGAAGTTGAAGATCATCGTGACAAGAGGATAAAATGTCTATGATAAGATCATAGAGATGAGTATCTGAGTTACGAGCTTTGGCATGCAATTAAGACATTGTGGAAATTGTTTCACAATTAATACCGCCTGGAACACCATAGTTTGATGGTGTGTCCGAACATCATAGTTGCACCCTATTGGATATGGTGCGTACCATGATGTCTCTTATCGAATTACCACTATCGTTCATGGGTTAGGCATTAGAGACAACCGCATTCACTTTAAATAGGGCACCACGTAATTCCGTTGAGATGACACCGGTTTAGAGAAACCTATGCTGTCATTTCTTAAAGGTTTGGGGCTGCGACGCTTATGTGAAAAGGTTTCATGTTGATAAGCTCGAACCCAAAGCGGATAAAATGCATCTTCATAGGACACCCAAAACAGTTGGGTATAACTCCTAACTCAGATCCGAAAGCAATATGGATTGTTTCTTGAATCGGGTCCTTTCTCGAGGAAAGTTTTCTCTCGAAAGAGTTGAATGGGAGGATGGTGGAGACTTGATGAAGTTATTGAACCGTCACTTCAACTAGTGTGTAGCAGGGCACAGGAAGTTGTTCCTGTGGCACCTACACTAATTGAAGTAGAAGCTTATGATAGTGATCATAGAGTTTCGGATCAAGTCACTACCGTACCTCGTAGGATGACAAGGATGCGTACTACTTCTGAGTGGTACGTAATCCTGTCTTGGAAGTCATGTTGCTAGACAACAATGAACCTACGAGCTATGAAGAAGCGATGGTGGGCCTGGATTCCGATAAATGGCTCGAGGCCATAAAATCTGAGAGAGGATCCATGTATGGAAACAAAGTGTAGACTTTGGAAGAACTACTTGATGGTCGTAAGGCTGTTGAGTACAGATGGATTTTAAAAGGAGGACAGACAATGATGGTAAGTGTCACCATTGAGAAAGCTCGACTTGTCGTTAAGGTGTTTCCCGACAAGTTCAAGGAGTTGACTACGGTGAGACTTTTTCACTCGTAGCGATGCTAAGAGTCTGTTGGAATTATGTTAGCGATTACTGCATTATTTATGAAATCTTGCAGATAGGATGTCAAAACATTGTTTCCTCGACGATTTTCTTGAGGAAAGGTTGTATGTGATACAAACGGAAGGTTTTGTCAATCCTGAAAGATGCTAATAAGTATGCAAAGCTCCAGCAATCGTTCTAAGGACTAGAGTAAGCATCTCGGAGTTGGAATGTATGCTTTGATGATGATCAAAGATTTTGGTGTATACAAAGTTTATGAGAAACTTGTATTTCCAAAGAAGTGAGTGGGAGCACAATAGAATTTCTGATGAGTATATGTTGTTGACATATTGATGATCAGATATGATGTAGAATTTCTGGAATGCATATAGGGTTATTTGAAAGGTGTTTTTCAATAGAAAACCTGGATTAAGCTACTTGAACATTGAGCATCAAGATCTATAAGGATAGATCAAATTGCTTAATAATACTTTCAGATGAGCACATACCTTGACATGATCTTGAAGGTATTCAAGATGGATCAGTCAAAGAAGAAGTTCTTGCCTGAGTTGTAAGGTACGAAGTTAAGACTTAAAGCTCGACCTCAACAGAATAGAGAGAAAGGACGAAGGTCGTCCCCTATGCTTAAGACATAGACTCTACAGTATGCTATGCTGTGTACCGCACCTGAAGTGTGCCTTGCCATGAGTCAGTCAAGGGGTACAAGAGTGATCCAAGAATGGATCACAGACAGCGGTCAAAGTTATCCTTAGTAACTAGTGGACTAAGGAATTTTCTCGATTATGGAGGTGGTAAAAGAGTTTGTCGTAAAGGTTACGTCGATGCAAGCTTAACACCTATCCGGATAGCTCTGAGTAGAGATACCGGATACGTACAATGGGGCAACAATTTAGAATAGCTCCAAGTGGAACAGTTATTTGGAATGGCTCCAAATAGAACGTGGTAGCTACATCTAGGAGATGACATAGAGATTTGTAAAGCACACACGGATCTGAAAGGTTGAGACCCGTTGACTAAAACCTCTCTCACAAGCAACATGATCAAACCCAAAACTCTTTGGATGTTGGTCACATGGTGATGTGACCTGTCAGTGTTAATCACATGGTGATGTGAACTAGATTATTGACTCTAGTGCAAGTGGGAGACTGTTGGAAATATGCCCTAGAGGCAATAATAAAAGTGTTATTATTATATTTCTTTGTTCATGATAATAGTCTTTTATTCATGCTATAACTGTATTATCCGGAAATCGTAATACACGTGTGAATACATAGACCACAATATGTCCCTAGTGAGCCTCTGGTTGACTAGCTCGTTGTGATCAACAGATAGTCATGGTTTCCTGGCTATGGACATTGGATGTCGTTGATAACGGGATCACATCATTAGGAGAATGATGTGATGGACAAGACCTAATCCTAAGCCTAGCACAAAGATCGTGTAGTTCGTATGCTAAAGTTTTTCTAATGTCAAGTATCTTTTCCTTAGACCATGAGATTGTGCAACTACCGGATACCGTAGGAATGCTTTGGGTGTACCAAACGTCACAACGTAATAGGGTGGCTATAAAGGTGCATTACAGGTATCTCCGAAAGTGTCTGTTGGGTTGGCACGAATCGAGACTGGGATTTGTCACTCCGTGTAAATGGAGAGGTATCTCTGGGCCCACTCGGTAGGACATCATCATAATGTGCACAATGTGACCAAGGGGTTGATCACGGGATGATGTGTTACGGAACGAGTAAAGAGACTTGCCGGTAACGAGATTGAACAAGGTATCGGTATACCGACGATCGAATCTCGGGCAAGTAAAATACCGCTAGACAAAGGGAATTGAATACGGGATCGATTGAGTCCTTGACATCATGGTTCATCTGATGAGATCATCGTGGAACATGTGGGAGCCAACATGGGTATCCAGATCCCGCTGTTGGTTATAGACCGGAGAACGTCTCGGTCATGTCTCCATGTCTCCCAAACCCGTAGGGTCTACACACTTAAGGTTCGATGACGCTAGGGTTATAAAGGAAGTTTGTATGTGGTTACCGAATGTTGTTCAGAGTCCCGGATGAGATCCCGGACGTCACGAGGAGTTCCGGAATGGTCCGGAGGTAAAGATTTATATATGGGAAGTCCTGTTTTGGTCGCCGGAAAAGTTTCGCACTTTATCGGTATTGTACCGGGAGTGCCGAAAGGGGTCCGAGGGTCCACCGGGGGGGGGGGGGGTCCACCTGCCCCGGGGGGCCACATGGGCTGTAGGGGGTGTGCCTTGGCCTATATGGGCCAAGGGCACCAGCCCCAAGAGGCCCATGCGCCAAGGAAACTTGGGGAGGGAAGAGTCCTCAAGGGGGAAGGCACCTCCGAGGTGCCTTGGGGAGGATGGACTCCTCCCCCCCTCTTGGCCGCACCCCTTCCTTGGAGGAAGGGGCAAGGCTGCGCCTTCCCCCTCTCCCTTGCCCCTATATATAGTGGAGGGGAGGGAGGGCATCCATACCTGAGCCCCTGGCACCTCCCTCCCTCCCGTGACACCTCCTCCTCTCCCGTAGGTGCTTGGCAAAGCCCTACAGGATTGCCACGCTCCTCCATCACCACCACGCCGTTGTGCTGCTGCTGGATGGAGTCTTCCTCAACCTCTCCCTCTCTCCTTGCTGGATCAAGGCGTGGGAGACATCACCGGGCTGTACGTGTGTTGAACGCGGAGGTGCCGTCCGTTCGGCACTAGGATCATCGGTGATCTGAATCATGACGAGTACGACTCCATCAACCCCGTTCTCTTGAACACTTCCGCTTAGCGATCTACAAGGGTATGTAGATGCACTCTCCTTCCCCTCGTTGCTAGTCTCTCCATAGATAGATCTTGGTGACACGTAGGAAAATTTTGAATTTCTGCTACGTTCCCCAACAGTATCCCCTATGCGTAGTCGAGTACCTATGATGGTTCGAATAGAACCATGATTTTGTGTTGCTTGTTTTTATTTGTTTGTGATTTGATATCAGTCGCCCTTTTGCCCTAGGCAACAAGTACGCAACTATATCACCTTCCTTATCTTGATGCTTGTGTTTAGCTCTTTTGGCACTTGTTTCTTTGCACCTGCTCTATAGAACCCCCTTTAGGCATCCCCCATCTATGCTACTTTTCCCTCTGATCTCTTTCATCAACTAGAGACTAGCAAGACAAGATGCACCAACTATTCCACCTCGACAGCCAACTAACACAGAAGACTTTTACTACAGCCTCCTCGACCAGGTGCAACCCCGTAGAGTTATGTTTAACCCTCCAGAAAAGAAACCCATCCCTAGACCCTTTAAGACTTCACGAGATACCCTATCTCGAATTCTTAACCATGTGCTTAACCCACATAATTGCAGGAGAGCGAGTAGAGCCCCAACAACCTATGCTTAGTATAGGGTTCCTTAGGGAACTAGTAGACATAGTGAACTATCACGTTATGATCCTAATATAGCACCAGAACTAAAGATGCCACAGGGAAAATGAATTTGAGGATATGGGAATAGAGGACAAATGAGTTGATGAGTTTATATTAGTGACCTTGAGGAATTATCTGAGACACTTTGGGGGATTATGAGGCTCTCATGTTGGTAGATGAACTTGGTGGGATCATGTGGATAGAGTAGCATAGCTTTCATCACCCTGGAGTAAATTTGGATTTAAATAGGTGATCCTAGTGGAGTATAGATGTTGAGTATGTCTACATGGTTCAGATTAACTTAGATTTAGGTTGATGATCTCGATCATGATGCCATGTTTATCGGTGGACAATAAACTAGGAGATTGGACTAATTGTCCGAGTAGATTTAGGGATCTATATAAGCTTGAGATAGGAGTTTATCATATCACTATAGTGAGAGTTGGTGGACTGACTCTAGTAAGGGCAACCCTTTCAAGTATTTGGGGATTATAGGACATTAGAAGATCGTGTGGAACAACATAGACATTGGATTTGTAAAATTAATGGATTATGTAGTGATTAATGGAAGTTAAAGGGGTATTGGAGTTGATTCATAGGTAGGAAACAAGATCTTGGAGTGGCATACGACGTGTTTCCTTAGGATAGAGATGCGTTATCTTAAACCTTGGAAGAATAGGCTGAGCACTTGGACTGTCATGTTTAATTGAAGCTTAGCAGCTTGTAAGCTCTACCCATGGATTTTTACATAGGGATAGCCATACGCATGAGTTTGGGGATAGATGAAATGTATGATTTGGTTAGAACTCCTCTAGGGAGTCATGTGGATATGAATAGCATGAGTGATGATTGGAGTTGGTCTATATAAAAGGAAGCTTTCAGTGGTATAAGGTGATTTGTTTGGAGTGCTAAATAGAAAAATTGGCATCTCAGGAACTGTGCTCAAGGATAAGATGATAAACATTCACTTGCGCCCTAGAAACCTTGAAACCCATAAGCCCTACCAAGCCACAACATGGTTGGATCTTGACCATGGGTTTTAGCTCTAGGTTGAGAAGACCTTGGCCAATACTCAACCACCACCAATACCCCAGCCTACTTTATGTACCGCATGAACAAAGTCTTCATGGAGTACTTGGACACGTTGGTTGTCATCTTTACTTGGTGACCTACTCGTCCAATTGAAGATGGAAGAAGAGTCATTCAACTGGTTAGGAAACATTTGAAGACGCCATGCCAAGGAGGAAGAACTATACCAACCACTGTCGTCAAGAAGTAAACTTCCACGTTGGAGATCAGGTGTATCTACAAGCCATTCTTCTCAAAGGAGCCAATCATTTCCATGCGAAAGGAAAGCTCACAACAAGCTTTATCGCCCCCTACGAGATCACTACAAGACGAAGAGCAGATGGCTACCAACAGGAGTTGCCACCCAAGTTATCCAATGTGCACAATGTGTTCCCATGCGTCACAACTCTAGAAGTGTTTCCAACTTCCCGACAAGCACAATCCCCACAACAACATCGATCACCGAACCATCGACCTCCAGCCCGATCAAACCTATCGCAAGAAACCCGATAGCAATCTGGATCAGGCAGAACGCTATACACGAAGCCACACCATCAAGTAGTTCAACGTTCAGTGGAGCAACCACACGAAAGCAGAAGTAGCATTATGACATGAAGACTACTCCAAATCCGAGTTTCCGTATTCCTTTCCGCGCCTAGTCTGGGAATCTCGGGGACGAGATTCTTATAAGGGGGTAGGTCTTTCACACCCTGATTTTCATGCCACAACACTTAAGCTAATAAATCATGATAAAATGTGGTTAGTTAAAAACTTTTGAGTGTTTGGGTCCTTGCTTTGATTGGATTTTTGTTTGTTGTTGGCAAGTGCTCTAAAAATCAAATAAATTCTCTAACTCCTATACTTCTTCTCCTTGATCCAGAACTTGGCCCAATGATCATGCCATGTGTATAGGACAGAATAGGATTTTCTTACAAAAATGATTTGGCCAAATATGGTTTTCTAAATTAGGTCTTCCAAAAACCCTTGAATTGAGACCTGAACTATATGTACTTAATTTAGGGTATGAAAAATCTTTCAAAAATTATATTTGACTCCTATTAGATATAGGACTCCCCAAAACTACAAAATTATTATTTTAAAAGTTGTTTTACTATTTTATTTAAAGGACTTTACTTTAGGCCAGAAATGGTGTTTAATAGGTTAAAATTATTTTAATGTTTCAAAATTATTTGAGAAAATTTAGGGAGCTCAGTGGACATATATTTTCCATATATATGAGTTTCAACACATGGTTATGACCAAAATATTGGTCAAACCCCTCAAAAACACTTTCTGGACATTTCAAGCTTTTGAAATGTTTACAAAGGAAATGTTCTCCATTAAATCCAGGAAAATTCAACCTTGTCACCAATGGCCAACTTGTTGATATCGCCAAGTCTCATGTCATGTAGAACAATATAACCCTATGAAACCCTCTCAAAACCATTTTTGTCCTTTTCCAAGTTTGAACAACTTTGCACTACCAAACATGTCGAAATAATCTTAAAATGTGTGCACATGCTCAGTTGGCCTAATCATTCACCCAGGCTAAGTGGCACAAGTTGGAGAATAGTATAACTTGATCAAAGTGCCTCAAAACCTTGCATCTTTCCCTGCCCGAGGATCCATGATTAAGGGGGTAGAACCCCATTTTTCTTCTTTGGGCAGCAGCATTCTCCCTCCCACTCAGCCTCTCTCTCCCTCCATTACTTTCCAGAGCATCCAAGGCTCTCGTCAGCTTTTGCCCATGCCCACTGCAGCTGCCAGACATAGCTAGACACATAGGCGCGCGTTAAAAGCTGCTGGTGCCGGCCAAAAACGCGCTTTGGAGCATGTTAGCATGCTCCTGACCGTTGACGCCGCGTCCCCCGACCACCTCGAGCCTCCCCCTTGCGCCAGTCGAGGCCCTCGATGTTCGCAGCATGACAGCCATCTTGTCCCCCCTCCTTTCCCCTCTCTCTCTCTCTCACCCATGCGGCGCTTGCCCGGAGCCGCCCAGTTTGGCCAATGCACGGGTGAGCCCATGGTTCCAACAGCAGCTCGCCCGCTCCCTCTCTTTCTCCCTCGCGCCCTACTCTAATCCCACGAGCGCTGCAGACATCCCCTAGCACCTCCTGTGGCCACCACGGCCGTTTCCACGGACGCCCATAGTCACGTCCACGGTGAGGCCTGGCCTCACCATAAAAGGACTCCCAGGCGTCCCTCTGTGTCCCCTTCGCCTTCTCTCCCTCCCAGCGACCCCCTGACCAACCCACACCTCCTCCCGTGCCCTCCAAACTTGTCCATGGCTGGAGCCGAGCCGCCGGCCATCGCCTAAATTCTCGTCGTTCGAGGCGCCACCTCTCCACCTATGGGTTTCTTCGCATCGCCACTGCCCTCCAAAAAGCGGCCCCGCACTCCGGTTACTCCTCCCGGTGGCTGAAACGTCGTGCCCACCATCGCCATCAGCCACGTCCGCCACGGATGGCGCTCCCCTTGACCTAGTCTTCCCCGGCATGCGTGTGACCCGTGGCTGGAAGCGCCTCTCTGTGCTGGTCACGCCGATGGGCAGAACGTCGCCGGAGACGCCCTGTAGCCCCGGCAATCACTGTCGGGAGCTGCTCCTCCCCATGGCCAGGACGTCAGCGGGAGGTTGAAGACGGCCTGCCGCTGGGCCCCGCACGCCAGCGACCCAGCGGGTGGGCCTCGCCCGTTTAAGTGGAAACAGCTTTGGCCCGATCCGCTTTCCCCGTGCGTTAGGCGCACTTCAGGGAAGCCACCTTCAACGTCACCGCTATAGCCCGCGTGGTCGTGCTGCTGGGTCGGCCCACTAGCTATCTCTCATCCAGTGTGTGTTTTAGGTATAAACCTAAAACTTTTCTTTTTCTTTTCCAGTAAACTTCAAAAATCCATAAACAATTCAAATGGACTCCAAAATTTGATTATTCAAATTTCTAGTAGTTCATAAAATCATGATCTATCTCATGGTGCAATTTGGATATTTTTCCAGAAACATTTTCTTCACGAGTATTTATGAAATCCTATTTTCCCATTTCTGTGATAAACTTTAATAAAATCACACAAAGCCATTATCCAAATGCCATGATTCAAATTCCTAAATACTTAGAATTTCAAAACTTAGTTTTTGAACATTTTTCCTAATACCTTCTATGCAATATGAAGTACTGGTCCATTTCTCCATATATTGCCAACTTTGCAAATTCATACAAAAATCATTCGAACTCCAAATCTAGTGAAACCAACTCCTAGATACTTCTAAAATCATTCCTTGTCAAATGGGAGCCTTTTCTCATTTTCAAAAATATATTTCTGTATACTTCTTGCTGATCCATTAAATCCCTTGATTCCATCATACTGAAATGTTCAAAAATATCTATTGATCCAAATCTAATGAAACCACTATGGTTATTTTTCTTATAACCAGGGAAACCCTAGAAAATTCAAATTCATATTTTTAGAGCACTTCTATTTTCTACCTTGTTGTGTGCTTATTGTGATTGTTTCCGACGTTAGTGGATGAAGTAGACGAAATACTCAGAGATGGACCAGAAGATTTGAAGACTCTGATGAACTAGGCAAGCAACCCTTTGACCATGATGAACCATTTTACATCATAATAGCACTTTCGTTGTGTTCATCGAGTGTCTGATATATCTTTAATGGCAACCTTGCTAGGATTGCCTTCATTGCATACCCCATTGATACTTGCATTGTTCATGACTCTATCCTTGTTTAGAGTTGTGTTGATGGGTAGTAGAAATATGATATAGTAGTTGGCTACGCGAAAGGGGTCAGGGTTATGCATGGAAAGAAACAATTGTGGTTTGACATACTTGCAAATAACCCAAGTGGGTGCCACTAATGCCCTTGGGAGATGATGATGAACTAGGTCACTGCTTGGTGGAGTAGTGTACCGAGGCTTGATGAAGGTGTTGTTTACAAAGATGGATAAGATTTAAGATTGTCTATAGTCCCAACCAAACATGTACAACCACACTAACCCTTTGGGATGGGGCACTATTGAGTACCTAGTTCGTGCTAGCATGGATGCCTACATTACTAGTGACGGGAGTGGCGTGGTCACTCTCGGGACGAGGTCATACTTGGGTGGGCGGCCATGACTGTTTTTCACAGGGCACTGGACATACCATTGCTCAATTGAGCAAAAACATGACTGTGGGATGGGGGCTATTGCCAATCGGGTGGACTCTATGCTAGTCACGGCTAGGGAAAAGTAGTGATCCAGTGCTTACCCTGGGTAATTGAGGTACAGCGGGTCGTGGATGACACGAAAGCTACCCGGATCTTGTGGGTAAAGTGTGCAACCTCTTCAGAGTGTCAAACAATTCGAATATCCGTGTCCACTGTCAAGGAAGTTGGGTGGTGCTGCTTAGTCTATGTCCATATGTTTCTGACAAACAACATGGTTTGGTAAATATGATGTGATTAATGAGGAAGTCACGATGAGCTTGAGCATGAGTTGTTCACAACTCTTTCTCGATGTTGATATTTGTAACCTCCTGATACTTGTTGCAGACGCATTCATGTCCTTGATAAATGTTGATCATACTTGCATGAGCAAAACTAGCTTTCCGCAAAAGTGCCAATCTAGTAGTAGAGCCTTCCATAATTATTCTGTTATCACTCTTGGGTTGCTTGCGAGTACATTCAGAGTACTCATTGGCTTGCCACTGGTTATTTTATTGGCCAGGCATGAAAGAACATGAATACGAGGAAGAGTTCTTTGGTAATGATCGTGCGAGCTAGGACACTTCCTAGTCAGAATGTCTGTAGGGTTAGGGCAGATGGCATGGGTCCCAGTTATCGACAAAGATTTCCGCTGCAATGATATACTCAAGACTTCACCATAATGTTCACAATTTGTGAAAACGGTATGTATGGATGTAAGACTCTTGTTATTAAGCTTCTGTGTATTCAGTGGGCATTGATCTCTGGGATCACTGTACATGTGCATTCGGGTATCATGAGTTATGAGTCGGGGTCCCCACATGGGGGCTCCGCCTCCCCCGCCCTTTTATAGGCGGTGGGTGGCTAATTGGTGGCCTCCCACGTTCCAAGAAATGATGGTCGCGCTGCATACACCAGGCAGTTGTCAAGTCGAGTAGTTGTCGAGGCGATGTGGGGAAGTGGAGACGCCCACGTCCCTTCAAGCGCGACGCGTCGCCTAGCCCGCAGGCGATTGGGGCCCGCAGCGCTTCGCCCTTGCCTTTTGGCTTTGCTTTGAAGCCAAGCCCGAGCGCGCCTTGGGCCCGGGGGCTACTATTGGTGTTCTGGGAACTAGTCTACCTAGACTTGCCTATTTGCAGGCCATGATGTGGCTCCTTCGACGGGCTAGTATGACCCACCTACGAGACCGCCAAGACAAGACCTAAGAGAGGACCCCCCAGGCCTCACGAGACGGACGACACTAGGACATCTGGAGGGAGCGGCCTTCCCAGGCTGCCACCTGAAGAGCGGAGATTCCTATGCAGGTACCTAGCTTCACGAGGCTGCCATGAAGCAAGCCATGACGACCAAGGTAGGCGGGCGCCAGCGGGCGCAGAGGAGGCAGCTTCCTCTTTGGTGTTGAGTAGGCAAGGACAAGCGTGGGTTGCCGAGGAATCTGGCAAAGGTTTCCTCTCAGTGTAACAAGACCAAGACCACCAGCACAGGAGGACGGATTTCATCACCGAGCCCACCGCTACATCATGATCAGAAGCTTTGCAGGCGAAGACCACCTTTCGTCAGGATAAGATGTACTACTTGTCCCCTTTTAAATTGGCCATTGTGGGATCCCTTCCCGCCTATATTTTGGGGGAAGAGGACCAAGGCTACTATAAGTATTGGTTAGCCACCACCGTAGAGAGGGATTGGATCCTTTCCACCCTCACCAATATAGCCCTTGCGATATTGTTCATCCATTGTACTAGTTCATCCTCAACCCCTCGTGAGGCCAATCCACCACAAAGTAGGAGTAGGGTCTTACACCGCAAGGTGTCCCGAACCTGGGTAAACTATCGTGTTCACCTCCTTCCTTGCTCGCGTGAATCAGGCTAGGCTGTGGTGCGATGAGTTCGTAGGCTTGAGAGGTTGGGATCTTCGCACACGCCCCAGAGTTCGAACCTTCTAGGGTCTGCGGAGCCTTGAATCTGATAAGTAACATACCGATAGACAAAGGAGTTATGTATGTTGTCATAAGGTTCGACCAAAAGATCTTCTTAGAATATGTAGGAACTAATATGGGCATCCAGGTTCCGCTATTGGTTATTGGCCAGAGAGTTGTCTCGGCCATGTCTACATTGTTATCGAACCCATAGGGTCCGCACGCTTAACGTTCGTTAACGATATAGTGTTATATGAGTTATATGATTTGGTGACCGAATGTTGTTCGAAGTCCCAGATGAGATCACAGACATGACGAGGAGCTCTGGAATGGTCCAAATGTAAAGATTGATATATAGGACGATGTTGTTTGGACACCAAAAGAGTCTCGGGAGGTGCCAGCTAATCATCGGATCATCGGAAGGGGTTCCGGGAAGCCCCGGGAGGCTGTATGGGCTTAGTGGGCCAAAGGGGGATTATGCCAGCCCACAAAGGGTTGGTGCGCCCCTCTCCCTAGACGCCGGCCCTAGGGGAAGGAAAGGTGGAGGTTTGGCCCCTCCTGCCTTTCCCTCCTCATGAGAGAAAGGAAAGGGGGGCGCCACCTCCCCATGCCTTCCTGCCGTGAATAGATAAGGAAGGGGGCGCGGCTAGGGCAGGAGACCAAGGAGGATTCAGTCCCCTTGGAGGCGCCTCCTGCCAGCCTCCCCTCTCTCCCACCTATATATATGAGGGAGGGGTGCCACACAAGACCATCACAATCTCTTAGCCGTGTGTGGCGCCCTTCTTCACAGTTTTGTCCCTCGGTAATATTTTTGAAGTGCTTAGGCGAAGCCCTGCGGAGATAGCATCACCACCACCATCACCACGCCGTCGTGCTACCAGAACTCATCCACTACTTTACCTGTCTTTCTGTATCAAAAAGGTGAGGACATCATCTAGCTGAATGTGTGTTCAACGCGGAGGTGTCGTACGTTCGGTACTTGATCGGTTGGATCGCAAAGAAGTTTGACTACATCAACCGTGTTAATAAATGCTTCTCCTTACGGTCTATGAGGGTACGTAGACATACTCTCCCCTCTCATTGCTATGCATCTCCATGGATAGATCTTGTGTGTGCATAGAAAAAAATTTGTTTTCCATGCAACGTTCCCCAACAATGATATTAGAGCCAGGTCTATGCGTAGATAATATGCACGAGTAGAACATAAAGAGTTGTGGGTGGTGATAGTCATACTTCTTACCACCAACGTCTTATTCTGATTCGATAGTATTGTGGGATGAAGAAGCCCGGACCGACCTTACATGTTCACGCACATGAGACCGGTTCCACCGACTGACATGCAACTTGTTTTGCATAAAGGTGACTGGCGGGTGTCTGTGTCTCCTACTTTAGTTGAATCAAATTTTACTATGGCCGGTCCTTGAAGAAGGTTAAAACAGCAAACTTGATAAATCAACATTGTGGTTTTGCGTAGGTCAGAACAGTTCTTGCTAGAAGCCCGTAGAAGCCATGTAAAACTAGCAACAACAAAGTAGAGGATGTCTAACTTGTTTTTGTAGGGCATGTTGTGATGTGATATGGTCAAGACATGATGTGATATACATTGTTGTATGAGATGGTCATATTTTTAATATCAACAACCGACAGGAGCCTTAGGGTTGTCTCTTAGTTATTGTACGAAATGCAAATGCCATGTAATTGCTTTAGTTTATCGCTATGAGTTAGCAATAGTTGTAGAAGAAATAGTTGGTGAGACGACCCCGACGCAACAACGGAGATCAAGGTGTCGAGATGGTGATGGTGGAGACCATGACAATGCTTTGGAGATGGAGATCAAAAGCACAATATGATGATAGCCATATCATGTCACATATTTTGATTGCATATGATGTTTATCCTTTAAGAATCTTGTTTTGCTTAGAACGGCGGTGGCACTATAAGATGATCCCTTCACTAAATTTCAAGATAATGGTGTTCTCCCCGAGTATGCACGGTTGCCAAAGTTCTTCATTTTGAAGCACCTCGTGATGATTGGGTGTGATAGACTCTATATTCACATACAATGGGTGTAACACAGTTTTGCACATGCAGAATACTTGGGTTAAACTTGACTAGCCTAGCATGTATAGGCATGGTCTCGGAACACTTGAGACCAAAAGGTCGAACGAGAGTCATATAGTAGATATGATCAACATAGAGATGTTCAGCATTGATGACTACCCCATCTCACGTGATGATCCGACATGGGTTAGTTGATTTGGATCATCTATCACATATAACTTGAGGGATGTTTATTTAAGTGGGGGTTCATTAGTAATTTGATTAATTGAACTTAATTTATCATGAACTTAGTCTTAATAGTTTTGCATATCTATGTTGTAGATCAATGAGCCGTCCTACCATTCCCCTGAATTTTAATGTTTTGCTAGAGAAAGCTAAGTTGAAAGATGATGGTAGCAACTACACGGACTGGGTCCGTAACTTGATGGTTATCCTCATTGTTGAATAGAAGAATTATGTCCTTGATGCACCACTAGGTGACAAACCTGCTGGAAGAGCTACTATAGATGTTATGAACGTCTGGCAAGCTCGATCTGATGACTACCCAATAGTTCAGTGTGCCATGCTTTACGGCTTAGAATCGGGACTTCGAAGATGTTTTGAACGTCATGGAGCATATGAGATGTTCCAATAGTTGAAGTTAATATTTCAAGAAAATGCCCGGGTTGAGAGATATGAATTCTCCAACAAGTTCTATAGCTGCAAGATGGAGGAGAACAGTTTTGTCAGTGAACACATACTCAAAATGTCTGGGTATCATAACCACTAGACTCAGCTGGGAGTTGATCTTCTAGGTTATAGTGTTATTGACATAGTTCTTTATTCACTGCCACCAAGCTACAATGGCTTCATGATGAACTATAATATGCAAGGGATGACGAAAATAATTCCCGAGCTCTTCGCAATGCTTAATGTCGCGGAGGTAGAAATCAAGAAAGAGCATCAAGTGTTGATGGTTAACAAGACTACTAGTTTCAAGAAAAAGGGCAAGGGAAAGAAATGGAACTTCACGAAGAATGGAAATCAAGTTTCCACTCCCGTGAAGAAGCCCAAAGCTGGCCCCAAGCCTGAAACTAGTGCTTCTACTACAATGGGAATGGTCACTGGAAGTGGAACTGCCCCAAATAGTTGGCGGATAAGAACGATGGCAAAGTGAACAAAGGTATATTTGATATACATATTACTGATGTGTACCTTAAAGATGCTCGTAGTAGTGCCTAGGTATTTGGTACTGGTTCGGTTTCTCATATTTGTAAGTTGAAACAGGAGCTACGGAATAAATGGAGATTGGCTAAGGACGAGGTGACGATGCGCGTCTGGAATGGTTCCAAGGTCGATCTAATCGCCGTCGGCACGCTACCTCTACATCTACCTTCGGGATTAGTTTTAGACCTCAATAATTGGTATTTGGTGACAGCGTTTAGCATTGAAAGGATCGAGAAGAGGTGTCTAGAGGGGGGTGAATAGACACTAAGTGAGAAAAGTTGTTGTTTTTAATTTCTTTAAGTTGAAGTGTAGTTTGGCACAAGTTCTAACATTCACAATACATATGAAGCAAGCATGACAAGAGTATATGGGCAGCGGAAAGTAAAGCATGCAAATTGCAAGAATGTAAAGGGATGGGATTGGAGTGTGCAAATGCAATTTGGAGACACGGAGATTTTTTATCCGTGGTTCTGATAGGTGGTGCTATCGTACATCCACGTTGATGGAGACTTCAACCCACGAAGGGTAACGGTTGCGCGATTCCATGGAGGGCTTCACCCATGAAGGGTCCACAAAGAAGCAACCTTGTCTATCCCACCATGGCCGTTGCCCATGAAGGACTTGCCTCACTAGGGTAGATCTTCACGAAGTAGGCGATCTCCTTACCCTTACAAACTCCTTGGTTCAACTCCACAATCTTGACGGAGGCTCCCAAGTAACACCTAGCCAATCTAGGAGAAACCACTCTCCAAGAAGTAACAAATGGTGTGTTGATGATGAACTCCTTGCTCTTGTGCTTGAAATGATAGTCTCCCCAACACTCAACTCCCTATCACAAGATTTGGATTTGGTGGAAAGAAGATTTGAGTGGAAAGCAACTTGGGGAAGGCTAGAGATCAAGATTTATGTGGTAGGAATGGAATATCTTCACATCAACACAAGTGTAGGTGGTTCTCTCTCAGAAAGTGTATGTTGGAAGTGTAGGCATGTTCTGTTAGCTCTCTCCACAAATGAAGAGTGGGTGGAGGGGTATATATAGCCTCCACACAAAATCTAACCATTACACGCAACTTACCAAACTCGGTGGGACCGAATTGTCAAACTCGGTCGGACCAATTTAGTTCATAATGTGACCGTTAGGAATTTCGGTGGGACTGACATGTCAACTCCATGGGACCGATGTCATTAGGGTTAGGGCATAACGTAATCTCGGTGATACCGAATACACAAACTCAGTGAGACCGATTTTGCTAATAGACACACAGAGAGTTGGTCGGGCAAACTCGGTGGGACCGATTCGCTCATCTCAGTTGGACCGAAACGTTACGAAGGGGAACAGAGAGTTTGCATTGCAATCTTGGTGGGACTGATCGCTAATCTCGGTTTGACCAAAACATTACGAAAGGAAACAGAGAGATTACAATCCGATCTCGGTGAGACCGAGATCCCTATCGGTGAGACCGAAAAGACTAGGGTTTCTGGCAGTGGCGATGTCATCTGAACTCGGTGGCGCTAGATAGAAAGATTTGGTAGGGCCGAGTTTGACTTTTGGTTTGGGACATATGTGGATGTGAGAAAGTGGTTGAGGGCTTTGGAGCATATCACTAAGCACTTTGAGCAAGCAAGCCATTAAGCAACACCTCATCCCCTCTTAATAGTATTGGCTTTCCCATGGACTCAATGTTATCTTGGATCACTAAAATTAAAATGTAGAGTCTTGTGCTTTGAGCTTGAGCCAATCCTTTGTCCTTATCATCTTGAAGGGGTTCCACATCCTCTAGTCCATGCCACTCCATATTGTTGAACTTACCTGAAACATACTAGGTAAAAGTATTAGTCCAACAAGAGATATGTTGACATTAATTACCAAAATCACCAAGGGAGCACTTGTGCTTTCAATCTCCCCCTTTTTGGTAATTGATGACAACATACATCAAAGCTTTAGATAAAGATATAGAGAATAACAAGTAAAGCTTTGGAAAGACATGTAACATGCATAGGCTCCCCCTACATGTATGCAATCATGTAAATATGGAATATAGGAGCATGTGAATGCATAGGCATGACAGAGTAGGCAATGTGTTACATGTATCTTGGTTGTATGCATCAGAGCAAATGATGTGAATATGGGAAATGTACCTTCATGCTCATGAGTCCTTCTTGCAAATAGTATGTACATCAGGAAAAACTCCTCATACACATGACTATGATGCATATACTTACCTTGTGGTCTTGAGTTGGCTTAGGAAGGAATGAACCTGCGTACACAAGGTTAGATAACACATATACACCTACTAGCCAAAGCAAACAAAAGAAACCATAAGAGTACCAAGACTGGGATGACATGTAGAGACTGAGTACTGAGTACTCCATTGGATATAGACATGTCCCCAAAGGTAGAGATGTGCAATGAATTCAAGGATTTCCTTCCCTTAGAAGTCTTGCTCCCCCTGAATCTAACATGGGATACTGGGAGAAGATAGGGAACAGAAAATCAGAGCAAAGAAAAGAAACAGAGCTAAAGCAATCAATCAAAAATGAACATGTCTTTCCCCTCTTAAAGACATGTGACTTCTCTCTTCTTGAACACAAAGCATCTGGGGTCTCCCTCCCCCTGAGTATTTTCTCCCCCTAGAGAAATGATTAAGCTTTGATGTGATCTCTCTCTCCCCCTTTGACATCAATTTCCAACAAGGGTTCTTCTGGATTTTTGTTACAAATGGGTTTGGTCCTTGAGTCACAGAACAAAGCAGCAAGTCGAATGTGATGCTGGTAGAGGACAAGAATCATTGAGTGGAGCTGGATCAAAAGGAATGTTGGAACAAGTGGCAAGCTGTATTTCCTGCAGAGAAATCGGTGGCACCGAGTTGTGTGCTTCGGTTGCAACGAAAGGTTTTGGTTGGACCGATGGAAACATACCGGTGTGACCGAGTTCATCATAGAGAAAACACTTGTCACCTCAGCTCACTAGACAAGTAAGATCTCACGGATTTGCAAGGAATTAACTGAAAGATTTCCAAATAATTGGATGCAAGGAGTGCAGAACAAAAAGAAACAAAAAGGAAATCTAGATGAAGTTTTTTTTGAAAGGGGAAACAAATATGCATGAGAAAAATGCAAGAGCACAGAAAAGAACACAAGAGAACTTCATCTAGAATTGGTCGGCGACAAAGTCACCTATCTTAGAGTATATTGACTTAGGAGTCAAGTGAGATCACTTGATCATAGGTCATACTCATCGTTTAAGCTCAAAATGGGGTTACCATTTTTTGTTTAAGCATCTTGATGTATTCACATCTTGTTGAGTTGCTTTGACTCATGACTTGGAGTAAAGCTTCTCTAAGATGGAATAACATACCTTGGGTGGTGGTGTTGATCGTTCATGTAGTTGAACTTGTGTGGGTTGCTCAAGGTTGATGTAGCTCATCAAGAGTTGGGAGCTCCACTTGGAATTTGAGTTCATCTACCTACATGGGTTAGTCCTGCAAGGAAGAGCACTTGTGTATCCAAAATGACAATCATGAAACTCAATATAGAATATGTCAAAGGATATGTTTGAAGGGTTTCGTGCTTCCTTGTCTTCAACCACCTTTGTGTAGAGACTTGGTGATGTAGAGATTGCTCAAGATGTGAGTGAGTTGCAATCTCATAGATTTAGATTCAACCAAGTACCTACACGGGTTAGATAACATGCAAGGTGCAGATATATCCAAGACATAAGATTTTCATCATAAGAGGAATATCAAGGATTAGTCATAGGCTCATGTCTTGCATGTATCCAAATGGAGTTCCTACTCCATGTTTAAAGCATCAATGATGTTCAATTCACCTCTTAACCTGCAAAACACTTTCTCATCAAGTGGTTTAGTGAATATATCCGCCAATTGCTTATCGGTGCGAACATGCTTAAGACAAATGCCCCCTTTGGCAACGTGATCTCGAATGAAATGATGACGAACTTCAATATGCTTAGTTCGAGAGTGTTGCACGGGATTGTGAGCAATCTTGATAGCACTTTCATTGTCACAAAGCAATGGAACATGTTTCACATATATCCCATAATCCTTAAGAGTTTGGGTCATCCAAAGTAGTTGAGCACAACATGAACCAGCGGCAATGTATTTCGCTTCGGCGGTGGATAAGGATACCGAGTTTTGTTTCTTGGAGGACTAAGACACAAGAGATCTACCAAGAAATTGACAAGTACCCAAAGTGAACTTTCTATCAACCTTGTCTCCGGCATAGTACGAATCGGAGTAACCAACAAGATCGAAAGAAGACCTCTTAGGATACCAAATGCCAAAATTTGGTGTGTGTATTTAGTATCTCACTATCCTTTTCACAGGCTTAAGATGACATTCTTTAGGGGCCGCTTGATATCGTGCACACATGCACACACTTAGCATAATATCGGGACGAGAGGCACATAGATATAACAATGAACAAATCATGGAGCGGTAAACCTTTTGATCAACCGGTTCACCATCTTTGGTCAAATCAAGATGTCCACTAGTAGGCATGGGTGTAGTCATACCTTTGCATTCTTGCATATTGAACTTCTTGAATAAGACCTTGGTGTACTTTGTTTGAGAGACAAAGGTACCTTCCTTAGTTTGCTTGATTTGCAAACCAAGAAAGAATTTGAGTTCACTCATCATCGACATCTCAAACTTCTCTGACATTAGCTTTCCAAACTTCTCACTAAAGTGAGGGTTAGTTGAACCAAATATAATATCATCAACATAGATTTGGCACACAAATAGTTCTCCATTAACCCTTTTAGTAAAAAGACTAGAATCAATTTTCCAATTTCAAAGCCTTTTTCAATGAGGAACTTGGTCAAGCATTTATACCATGCTCTAGGAGCTTGTTTAAGACCATAAAGAGCTTTGTGAAGTTTGTAAACATGATTAGGTTTCTTAGGATTGACAAAGCCGGGAGGTTGCTTAACATAAACCTCCTCCTCTATTTCACCATTTAGAAAATCACTTTTAATGTCCATTTGGTACAAGGTGATATCATGGTGATTAGCGTATGCAAGTAAGATGCGCATGGACTCAAGTCTATCAACGGGGGCATATGTTTCACCATATTCCATACCTTCGACTTGAGTGTAGCCTTGGGCGACGAGACGTTCTTTGTTGCGAACTACTTGTCCATCTTTATCTTGCTTGTTGCGAAACACACATTTGGTACCAATGATGTTGTGGTTGTTGTCGGGCTTCTCAACCAATGTCCAAACTTAATTTCTCTCAAAGTTATGTAGCTCTTCATGCATGGCATTTATCCAATCCGGATCTTCCAAAGCTTCTTCAACCTTCATAGGTTCAATGCTAGAGATGAATGAATAATGTTCACAAAAGTTAGCCAAAGGAGTTTTTGAGCGAGTGATTCTCCCAGTTTGGATATCATTGTAGATTTGCTCGACTGGATGGTCTTTAGCAACTCTTGCTCGAACTCATGAAATCTTTTGCTTGGATCTTGGTGGGACATCTTCTTCATCTTGTTCTTCTTCTTGGCCTTCTTCATTGTTGACGTTGTCGTTCTCTTGTCGTGGTGAAGAAGGAGGTTGTTGATGTTCATCTTAGTGTACTTCCTCATTTTCTTCGTCTTGGCGTGTCCCACTTGTGGATGCTTCCGTGTCAAATCTTGCTTCACCTTGTCGTGAGGTAGAAGCTTCCACTTGGACGGACGAGGTACTCTCCTTCACCTCCGTTGGACGAATCTTGCCAATAGACAAGTCTTGGATTTCTTCCGAAGGCTCTTTGTCTCCTACATCAATTGGCAATTTCTCTACTGGAGAGCTGTTAGATTCATCAAACTTCACATCTACCGTCTCTTCAACCTTTCGGGTGAAATCATTATAGACATGGTAAGTGTGAGTGTTTGAGCCATAACCAAGTAGGAAACCTTCATGAGATTTAGGAGCAAATTTAGAACGACGATGCTTATCAACAATGTAGCACTTTGAACCGAATACTCGAAAGTATCCAACTTGGGGTTTGTTACTGGTGAGGAGCTCATATGCCGTCTTGCCAAGTAGCTTGTGAAGATAGAAGTGATTTGTTGCATGACAAGCTATCTCAATCGCTTTCGTCCAAAAGTGCTTTGGCATCTTGTACTCATGAAGCATCGTTCTCGCCATTTCGATGAGCATCCGGTTCTTCCTCTTAACAACTCCATTTTGTTGAGGTGTGTACGTAGCCGAGAACTCATGTGAAATCCCCTCTTCATCAAGAAAGGTGTCCACATTTGCGTTCTTGAACTCCATTCTGTTGTCACTGTGAACCTTCTTGATCTTCACTTCAAATTGATTTTGGGCCTTCCTAGAGAAGTTTTTGAAGATCTTTTGGACCCGTGATTTATCATCGAGAAAGAACACCCATGTAAATCTTGAAAAATCATCGTCTATAACTAGACCAAAATAATTTCCACTGAGACTTTTGTAGGCGCTGGGACCGAAAAGATCCTTATGAAGTAGCTCGAGCGGCCTCCTTGTGGTCATGATGTTCTTCACGGGATGCCTTCCTCCAACCTGTTTACCTGCTTGACAAGCGCTGCAAAGTCTATCCTTATCAAATATGACATCGTTAACACCAAGGATATGATTACCTTTAATAAGCTTGTCAAGGTTTCGCATGCCCACATGACCTAACCGTCTATGCCATACCAGCCTTTAGAGGATTTAGCAATTAAGCAAGTTCTAGGTTGAGCCTTTTTAGTGAAATCAACAATGTAAAGTCACCTCTATGTATACCGGTAAATACCATTTTGTGATTGTCTCTTTGAAACACTTGGCAATCTACTTCAGTAAATAGGACATTGAAACCGAAATCAGCAAGTCTAGATATTGAAGGTAAATTGTACCCAAGAGATTCAACGGGCATGAAATTTTGTATGGAGCTATCATGTGAGATGGACACCTTACCGAGGCCAACCAACTTACCCTTTGAGTTGTCACCAAAAGTGACATACTTTCGAGGGCCGTCGTTTTCAGCAAGCTCACGAAACATATCTTTATCTCCGGTGATGTGATCGGTACATCCACTATCAAGAACCCATTCCTTTTCTCCTGCCATGTATCCCCGATGATTTGCCAGAAGACCAAAGTGTCTCATTGCATCATCAAGATCAAAGTCACTATCATCATCCTCATCATAGTATCCATGTTCAACATCATCATGTGATGGATCAATTCCTAGAGAGGGTGATTCATCATAATGAGTTTGACAATGATCTTCTTTATGAATTCTAATAGCTTCGGAAATAATATCGCTAATAATTCCAACATCTCCTTTGGCATGCATAAGATTTGTAAGCTCAAATAGACAATCACCAAACTTAAGATAATTGGAATTCATCTTACTCAAGGCAATAAACTTATGGAGAATTTCATCTAGATTTTGCAAGGAATAATTTGGAAAACGTTCCTCAAGAAATTTCCATATGGTGTAGGGACACTTAAGAGTTGGCAAGCAAGCTATCAAGTTTCTAGGCAAACCTCTAGTGATAAGATCAATAGTTCTAAGATTGTGAATCATGTCAATTGACTCATCGAGGGTGGGATGCATAGGATCAAAATGAGGTGCACAAGGGCTAGTAATGTACTTGTTAAAATGATATTCATTGAAAATTACAAGCATCTCATTTTTCCACTCATGAAAATACTCTCCATCAAGTATAGGCACTCTACGTCTAAGACTCCCCAAAGTAGACTCATCCATCTTCCTACAATGGTGATTAAACAAAAGCAATGGAGACCAAAGCTCTGATACCAATTGAAAGGATCGAGAAGAGGTCTCTAGAGGGGGGTGAATAGACACTAAGTGAGAAAAGTTGTTGTTTTTAATTTCTTTAAGTTGAAGTGGAGTTTGGCACAAGTTCTAACATTCACAATACATATCAAGCAAGCATAACAAGGTATATGGGCAGCGGAAAGTAAAGCATGCAAATTGCAAGAATGTAAAGGGATAGGATTTGAGTGTGCAAACGCGATTTGGATACACGGAGATTTTTTATCCGTGGTTCTGATAGGTGGTGCTATCGTACATCCACGTTGATGGAGACTTCAACCCACGAAGGGTAATGGTTGCGCGAGTCCACGGAGGGCTCCACCCACGAAGGGTCCACGAAGAAGCAACCTTGTCTATCCCACCATGGTCGTCGCCTACGAAGGACTTGCCTCACTAGGGTAGATCTTCACGAAGTAGGCAATCTCCTTGCCCTTAAAAACTCCTTGGTTCAACTCCACAATCTTGACGGTGGCTCCCAAGTAACACCTAGCCAATCTAGGAGACACAACTCTCCAAGAAGTAACAAATGGTGTGTTGATGATGAACTCCTTGCTCTTGTGCTTCAAATGATAGTCTCCCAAACACTCAACTCTCTCTCACAGGATTTGGATTTGGTGGAAAGAAGATTTGAGTGGAAAGCAACTTTGGGAAGGCTAGAGATCAAGATTTACGTGGTAGGAATGGAATATCTTGACATCAACACAAGTGTAGGTGGTTCTCTCTCAGAAAATGTATGTTGGAAGTGTAGGCATGTTCTGATGGCTCTCTCTATCGGCGTTCTGGGAACGGGGGTCCTCAGACTTGCCTGCCTATGGCCTGCGGCGTGGCTCAAGTGGTGGCCCAGTGCGGCCCATCTTCATCAACTCAAGCTCAAGACCCTAGCGAGGGGCCAAGCCTCGCGGGGCGGACGATGCAAGGCTTCCTCGGGAACGGTCTCACCAGGCCGGCTCGCGAGGAGGCGGAGAGATCAAGGCAAGGGTAGCTCGCGAGGTGCTCGTGACGCAAGCCATGACGATCGAGACCAGGCAGGCGCCAGGCGGGTGCCCGCCTGCATAGTGTCCTTGTTTCCTCTTTGGTGCAAAGGGGGCAAACGCAGGCGTGGAGTACTGAGGCATCAGGAAAAGGTTACCATTCCGGTGCAACGAGACCAAGACCAGCAGAGCGGCAGGACGGAGGTCACCGTGGAGCCCAAGACGGCGTCATCGCTAGTGCCTTTGGCATCCGAAGACCAACTTTAGTCAGGATAACTTGTACTAGATGTTCCCCTTCAAAATGGCCGTTGTTGGCGCCCTTCCCGCTCAATATTTGGGAAGAGGACCAGGGCCTCTCTATATAGGGATAGCCACCACAGTAGAGACCATCTCATGGAGATCTCATAGAGTTCTCATCAGATCCAGAGGCGATCAAACTCACCCAAGTAGTTCACTGCACCAGTTCAAGAACACCTCTCGCGAGGCTGTTCTTCCCTTGTACTGTTCATCATCAGCCCCTGAGGCAATCCACCACACCACACACTGGAGTAGGGTATTACACCACAACGGTGGCCCAAACCAGTATAAACCTTGTGTCCCTTGTGTTGTTCATCGGGTAGCTTAGATTCTCAGCGAGGCGTTGGGACGTGGATCGGTAGGGGGAAGATCTTAGCACGCACCCCAGAGTTCGAACCATAAGGGTTTTGCCGGAACCCGATATCTGACATTTGGCGCACCAGGTAGGGGTGTGCTGGAATCTTTCTTCCACTATTCCGTGTTCGATCATTTGTCACATCCATGGCTGAAGCTCGCCGATCTCGCGCCGAGCGTCGGGCTGCTCTCGCCGCCCACGTCGCCCCGATTACTCCCGTCGGTGGGCCTCCCCGTCGTTCTTCGTCGCCTGCCGCCCACACCGCCACCGGCCCGGCGGGGAACGAGTAGCAGGCATCATCGCTGCATCCCTCAGTGCGTCGGGAAGGCCACACCGCCAATCCATCGCTGACTCCAGCCGGTTCGTCGTTGCACGCCCGTCGCTCTCCCACGGAAGTGCATGCCGCATCACTGAGCTCGTCAGTGCCGCAGGGGGCTCGTCAACGCCGTCCCTCTCGTTGCCTTGCCCTCTGTCCTGCACGGGTGATGCAGCTCAGGAGGTGCCTCCGCCACCTCCTCCCCAAGAAGGCGCCCTGGCTCCAAGGCGTGCGGCCCCTAGACGAGACCCACCGCGTCCAGCGCCCTCGCGACAAGAAAGGAGCTGCCAAGAAATCCCTCGTGCCCAAGAAGGTGCTCGCGTGCTCCCTGCACCAGCATGCCATGAACGCATCCCTGCACCACCACGACAAAGACCCCGCTCTGCCCTTGGCAGCGGCGCGTGGGAATCCCCAGGAGCAAGCCCCACGTCAGCAAAGAGCTCCGATGGCCACCGCAGGCTACCGCGCCTTCACCACCGAGCTACGCAGTGTCGCTTGGCCGGGCAAGTTCAAGTCGGATCTGCCTCCTCGCTATGACGGCATTGCCGACCCCGCGGAGCTCCTGCAGCTCTACGAGCTGGGCATCGAAGCGGCCGACAGAGACGAGAAGGTCAAGGTGAATTGGTTTCCCATGGAACTCAAGGATGGTGCCCACACCTGGCTCCTGAACCTTCCTCCCGGCACGATCTCCTCTTGGGACAAGATGCGCACACGCTTCATAGCCAACTTCTAGGGCACTCGCGACCGTCCTCCAGTCATGGGCGACCTACACCGCATCAAGCAGCAACCTGGAGAGACCCTGCAGAAGTACATCCAGCGCTCACCTCAAGATTCCCAAGGTAACCGAGGAGGCCATCATCTCAGCGTTCTCTGATAGCATCCGCGATGTCAAGATGAAGGATGAACTGGCAATCCACGAGGAACTGTGCACATCTCTGGAGCTGTTCAACATGGCGACCAAGTGCGCAAGGGCTGAGGAGGGACGCCTCTCCCTTCTCGAGTTCCCAGCTGCTGACCCTGAAGAGAAGAAAGCCAAGGCCAAGGACGTGAAGCGCAAAGGAGCAGTTGTGCTCGCAACAGAGCCAGACACAAAGCACGGCAGGGACTAGCCAGAGTCGTCCAAGGGAAGCCGGTACTGCGTGTACCACGACCTCCAGACCCACAACACCAACGAATGCCAAGAGCTCAGGGCCGTGCGAGAAGGACGTGTCGATCGACGCCTCGAGCGCAATGATTGGGGCTATGGCCGAGGAGGAGGAAGAGGTGGAGGACAATGGGACGACCGTGGCCCTCGCCAAGGGTGGCGTGACCGGCCTCGCGAGGACCGCTGGCAGGACCAGCCTCGCGAGGGGTCATGGAGGGATCATCCTCGTGAGGAACGCCCGCAAGGCAATGCAGGCCTTCCTCCTTTGCCACTACCAAGAAGGAATGACGACAATCATCAGGACGAGGGGGCTGGGGGCTTCCAGGAGCCACGTGCTATCGCTTGCATCTTGGGCGGAGCTCGGGCCCCAGCCTCTCAGTGCATCTTCAAGCAGTTTGCTCGCAAGGTGAATGCATTCCTCCCCAAGCTCGAGGGCATGCGCCCTCTCAGGTGGTCCACATGCGCCATCACGTTTAGCTCAGCGGATCAACTCAAGTGTGCGGCAACAGCCGGGGTCCTCCCAATGCTTTGTTCCCCAGTCATCAGCAATGTGCAAGTCACCAGGACCCTGATCGATGGCGGCGCAGGACTCAATGTTCTGTCCATCGAGACGTTCAACAATCTCCAAGTGCCATATGATCAGCTTCAGCCAACCAAGCCTTTCTCAGGAGTAATTGACGGATCCACCACCCCGATAGGGCAGGTCCGCCTCCCTGTCACCTTCGGACAGCGCAAGAACTACCATATCGAGCTCATCAACTTCAATGTTGCCCACATTCGCCTGTCGTACAATGCCATCCTCGGTATTCGGTCCTGGCCAGGTTCATGGCAGTGACTCACCATGGTTACAATGTCCTCAAGATGCCGGGAAGCGGCGGAGTCATCACAGTCCCCTGCGAAGAGAAGGATGCGGTGTGCTCTCTTGAGCGTGCCTTCCAAGCTGCATCAGTCGAGGACCCAGATAGCAAGAGTGGGAACCTTCCCGAGGTAGCTCCCAAGAAGAAGAAGACATCACCAAGCTCAAGGCCTCACGAGGCAGGCACCTCCGGAGGCACCGCGCCAGGATCTGCGCCCGTCCAAGGGGCGCCTCCCTCGTGGCATAGGAAGGCGCACCCGGCGCCCTCCTCGGGCAAGGCTCGGGGGTTCTCTCCTGGAGGGCCATTGACTTTGCCAAGATCACGAGGGAGGCGCTCGGGCACCACTTGGAGGCGTGCTTCGCAGCACGTTTCCCTCGGGAAGGCATGAGGCAAGGAGGGCCCAACCCTCAGGAGTTCGTCACCAAGGTCACTCAGGAGCTGCAGGAATCGAGAGTCATGCACGGCCATTGCCGCCTACCCGGTGTAGCTCCCCATCCAGACGAGGATGGCGGGCTGCACGTCTGCATCGACTACCCAGGGCTCAACCGAGTCGCGTCTCACGAGCGTTTCCGTCCTTCGCGCGTGGGACATTGTGATGGTCCACCCCACAGCTATGTTTGCATGCCTTTCGGCCTGCCGAATGCAGCTGCTGCTCACTAGCGCCTGATGAGGAGCATTCTGCAAGCTCGGGTGGCCAGGCATCGCGCGTTCCTGGCGGAGATGGAGATGGACCTTGAGGAGCCGCCCGGACCCCCAAAGACTCCTGAGGCTCAGGGCCCCAAAGGCTCATGAGGGTCGGCTTCTTCACCGCGCACCGTTAGCTACTCCAACACTCGCTCAGCAATGATACCAGGTGACATCTTTCGAGTTTCATTTCAGCTGGGAGCGCCCTCAGGGTTACATCGTTCCCAGGTTGCGTGGGTCCGTCCCTGCGGCATGTATCCGTTTTGTTCATGTCTTTAGTTCACCTTGTTGGGGGTGCCCCTCGGGCTGCATAATCCCCAAGCCCCTCGGGCCAGACCCACTGGCATGTATCTTTCCTGCATCTATCTAAGCTGATTTGCTCTTCATGCTTAACCTGCCTGTCGTAATTGCCTACTCGATTGACACCTACCTTTGGAGCCGCTCGCTCTGGCACGGCGCTTGTGCATGGGCCCGTCCCTGCAACGTCAACAAATCTGAGTGGTTGAGCTCTGGCCGCAGCATCCCCACAAAGCGCTACCTCGCCAGGCCCTCAGTGCCCTCATCACTCCCTCGGAGCAACCAATGGCTGGCCGGCAATCGTAATGGCAGTCCATGTTTCCCTCGTGTTGGTTTACAGGGTCCACCTAAGGAATAACGTGGGGGCGTCGCGAGCTCTCTCCCTCTCTTACCCATGCGATTCGTTCGCGCGTTGAAAGGGGGGCTCCTGAGCATCGCGACTCAGGAGCTCTTACTGGCTCTCCAGCCCTCACCCCCTGGCCTTGTCCTCGGCATCGCGACCTGGCATACCAGCGGCGGCTGAGCTCGCTCAAGGGCCGGGACCTGAGGACGTAGAGCACAAAGGAGAGTGCGGGGAAGGGAGGAGAAGCTCACGAAGGCCTGACCCAGCGACATCCCAGCTGCCGACACGCAAGTCCGACACCTCGCGAAGGAACGACTCCAAGCTCTCGAGATAAGTCACGCTCCTAGAATAGCTAATCGACATGACACCAAACCCTCACTTAATGCGGCTCTATGACAGCGACCTTGCCTTCCTTTCTCGCCCAGCGGCGACTGCTTGAGCGCTAAGGGGGGCCTCCTGAGCATCACACCTTAGGGGCTCTTACTGGACCTCGGGCCGCTCACCTCCTGCCCTTGACCATGGCATCGCGACCTGGCATATGAGCGACGGCTGAAGCCTGCCTGGGGACTGGGACCTGTCAGCGTAGAGCACCAAGCCGTCGCGAGGTTAGAAAGGGGGAATCGAGCCGAGACAGGATAAGCATCTTGCACCACTTCGCGATGAGGATAATATCAACAAAAGACACGACAGACGCTGTACATGCCCCCACGGGTTACTTCCTTGGTTCTTCGCAGGAAACAAAACACGCAAATCCTAAGGAGCCCTAACTACACGCTCTTCCACGGCCAACGCCATCGTCAACAGTGGGCCACCAAGCACCGGTGCCAACCCCATCCATTTCAGCCGTATCGGCGGCCTGATACAGCAACCCTGCTCCGGGCGCGACGCGAGCTTAGGGGCTCGTAGCCGTCGTGGCTCTTCTCCAGAGTCACAAGAAGCTCGGGAGAGTCACTGGACTCCCCTGCATTGCTGCTACTGCCGGAGGAGCTGCTGGGGAAGCGGGTGGCAGGCCTAGCCCTCGCCACGTCGATGCCGCGGCTGCCTTCTCTGGGGCAGCACTCCAGTCGGCGTCCTTCCGCGTCGAAGACCTTGAAGAGCATCAAGGAGGCACTGTCGTATTCGAAATGAATCACAAAGGTGCCCCCTGTTCGGTAGACCCGGGCGATCTCGCCCCAGCCTCGGGTCATGTAGACCTTGCCCGGAGCGACGACCTCAACCTCTGCTCTAGTCGCGGGGGTACCGCAGTCGGCGTGCTACAGCCAGAGCTCAAGAGCCCCCCTCGGCGGCATCTCGAAGGCAACGGAAGGAGGAAGGCAAATCCAAGAGCTTGGAGGCATGGCGAAGTGAAGCACGAGCTCGCGAGAAGAGTCTGCGGTGTGGACTCCAGGAGCGACGACGTGAACCGCCGTGACTCGTCGGTGTTGCCGATGGTGTGGGCTGCACCGCTCAGTGTCTTCTTCTCTAGGGCCCTCAGCCCGGGCGTACAAAGGCAGCAGAAACCCAGGAGGTGGCCGCTCTTACCAAGGCCTCGACATCTCCGGCCGAGCAACCTCGTCGCGGAAGGCGCCAGGCGGGCGCCGGCCTGCACAGTGTCCTTGTTTCCTCTTTGGCGCGAAGGGGGCAAGCGCAGGCATGGAGTACCGAGGCATCAGGCAAAGGTTACCATTCCGGTGCCACGAGACCAAGACCAGCATAGGAGCAGGATGGAGGTCACCGTGGAGCCCAAGATGGCATCATTGCCAGGGCCTTTGGCAGCCGAAGACCAACTTTAGTCAGGATAACTTGTACTAGATGTTCCACTTCAAAATGGCCATTGTTGGCGCCCTTCCCGCTCAATATTTTGGAAGAGGACCAGGGCCTCTATATATAGGGATAGCCACCATAGTAGAGACCATCTCATCGAGATCTCATAGAGTTCTCACCAGATCCAGAGGCAATCAAACTCACCCAAGTAGTTCACCGCACCAGTTCAAGAACACCTCTCGCGAGGCTGTTCTTCCCTTGTACTATTCATCATCATCCCCTGAGGCAATCCACCACACCACACACTGGAGTAGGGTATTACAACACAATGTTGGCCCGAACCAGTATAAACCTTGTGTCCCTTGTGTTGTTCATCGGGTAGCTTAGATTCTCAGCGAGGCGTTGGGCCGTGGATCGGTAGGGGGAAGATCTTTGCGTGCACCTAATACGTCTCTAACGTATCTATAATTTATGAAGCATTCATGCTATTTTATTATCTATTTTGAATCATTACGGGCTTTGTGATACACTTTTATATATTACTTTTGGGACTAACCTACTAACTGGAGGACTAGCCCACCTTGTTGTTCTATTGCATGTTTTAGTATTTTGAAGAAGAGGAATATCAAACGGAGTCCAAACGGAATGAAACCTTCGGGAGCATGATTTTTGGAACGAACATGATCCGGGAGACTTGCAGTATGAGCCAGGGAAGCTATGAGGAGGCCAGGAGATAGGAGGGCGCGCCCCCTATCTCGTGGGCCCCTCGAGCCTCCCCCGACTGACTTCTTTCCCCAATATATTCCCATATACCCAAAAACGATCGAATAAAAAAATAGATCAGGAGTTCGGCCGCCGCAAGCCTTTGTAGCCACCAAAAATCTCTCGGGAGCCCGTTCCGGCACCCTGCCGGAGGGGGAATCCCTCACCGGTGGCCACCTTCATCATCCCGGCGCTCTCCATGACGAGGAGGGAGTAGTTCACCCTCGGGGCTGAGGGTATGTACCAGTAGCTATGTGTTTGATCTCTCTCTCTCTCGTGTTCTCTCTATGGCACGATCTTGACGTATCGCGAGCTTTGCTATTATAGTTGGATCTTATGATGTTTCTCCCCCTCTACTCTCTTGTCATGAATTGAGTTTTCCCTTTGAAGTTATCTTATCGGATTGAGTCTTTAAGGATTTGAGAACACATGATGTATGTCTTGTCGTGCTTATCTGTGGTGACAATGGGATATCACGTGATCCACTTGATGTATATTTTGGTGATCAACTTGCGGGTTCCGCCCAGGAACCTATGCATAGGGGTTGGCACACGTTTTCGTCTTGACTCTCCGGTAGAAACTTTGGGGCACTCTTTGAAGTACTTTGTGTTGGTTGAATAGATGAATCTGAGTTTGTGTGATGCATATCGTATAATCATGCCCAGGGATACTTGAGGTGACAATGGAGTATCTAGGTGACATTAGGGTTTTGGTTGATTTGTGTCTGAAGGTGTTATTCTAGTACGAACTCTATGATAGATTGAACGGAAAGAATAGCTTCATGTTATTTTACTACGGACTCTTGAATAGGTGGAACAGAAAGGATAACTTTGAGGTGGTTTCGTACCCTACCATAATCTCTTCGTTTGTTCTCCGCTATTAGTGTCTTTGGAGTGACTCTTTGTTGCATGCTAAGGGATAGTTATATGATCCAATTTTGTTATTATTGTTGAGAGAGCTTGCACTAGTGAAATTATGAACCCTATGCCTTGTTTCCTACCATTGCAATACCATTTACGCTCACTTTTATCATTAGTTACCTTTCTGTTTTTATATTTTCAGATTACAAAAACCTACATCTACCATCCATATTGCACTTGTATCACCATCTCTTCGCCGAACTAGTGCACCTATACAATTTACCATTGTATTGGGTGCGTTGGGGACACAAGAGACTCTTTGTTATTTGGTTGCAGGGTTGCTTGAGAGTGACCATCTTCATCCTACGCCTCCTACGGATTGATAAACCTTAGGTCATCCACTTGAGGGAAATTTCCTACTGTCCTACAAACCTCTGCACTTGGAGGCCCAACAACGTCTACAAGAAGAAGGTTATACAGTAGGCATCAAGCTCTTTTCTGGCGCCGTTGCCGGGGAAGTGAGTGCTTGAAGGTATATCTTTAGATCTTGAATCGAATCTTTTTGTTTCTTGTTTTATCACTAGTTTAGTTTATAAAAGAAAACTCCAAAAAAAGGGAATTGAGTTTGTCTCATACGCTTCGTCTTTTTAATATCTTTCGTGAGAATGATGGAAAGGAAAATTGTGCTCAATTGCTAGAAGAAGAATGCATTAAAACACTTGGTACTAAATCTTTGAATGATGAGCATGATTGCAATGTTGTTAGTATGAATTCCTTGAATATCCATGATGCTAATGATATGCAAAGCCACAAGTTTGGGGAGGCTACGTTTGATGAAGATGATATGTTTAGTCCCCCAAGTTTTGATGAGAATATTTATTATGATGAAAGCATGTCTCCTATTTATGATGATTATATTTATGAAAGTGGATTTGGAGAGGTCCTGACTTTATTTAGTGATGAATCCACTATTTCGGAAGAGGTTCCAATTGATTATGAGAACAAAGTTGCTATCTATGATGATTATTGTGATGACTTGTATGCTATTAAGAATAATGATAACCATGAAACTTGTCATCATGATTTTAGTTTTCAATTGGATTATGCCTCACATGATAATTATTTTGTTGAGTTTGCTCCCACTACTATTCATGAGAATTTTTCCTATGTGGAGAGTAATAAAAATTCTATGCTTGTGCATCATGAAAAGAATGCTTTATGTGATGGTTATATTGTTGAATTCATTCAAGATGCTACTGAAAATTATTATGAGGGAGGAACATATGCTTGTAGGAATTGCAATAATATCAAGTTTCCTCTCTATGTGCTTAAAATCTTGAAGCTATGCTTGTTTTGTCTTCCTATGCTAGTTGATTATTGTTCCCATAAGTTGTTTGCTCACAAAATCCCTATGCATAGGAAGTGGGTTAGGCTTAAATATTCTAGTCATATGCTTCATGATGCTCCCGTTATGTTTCAAATCTTATCTTTTATGTGAGCATCATTGTCATCATCATGCCTAGCTAGAAAGGCATTAAAGAAAAGCGCTTGTTGGGAGACAACCCAATATTTACCCTTACTGTTTTTGTGTGTTCACATGATTATGCTACTGTAGTAATGATGTTTTATAGCTTTTGTTTCAATAAAGTGCCAAGTAAGACCTTTAGGATAACTTACGGTGGTAGTTGTGTTGATCCTGCTGAGAATCAGAAACTTTTGCACTCAGTAATTTAGTTTTTTAATTCACAGAAACATGCTTCTGATCTGATTCTATTTGATATGGATTGGTACACACATTTCTTAGGACTTCCTAATTTGGTAGGATTTTTGGAGTTCCATAAGTATACGTTTGATACAGATTACTACAGACAGTTCTGTTTTTGATAGATTCTGTTTTCTATGTGTTGTTTGCTTATTTTGATTAATCTATGAGTAGTATTGGAGGGTACGAACCATAGAGAAGTTGGAATACAGTAGATATTACACCAATATGAATTTAGAATGAGTTCATTACAGTACCTTATGTAGTGGTTTTTCTTTCTTATACTAACGGAGCTTTCGAGTTTTCTGTTGAGTTTTGTGTTGTGAAGTTTTCATGTTTTGGGTAAAGATTCGATGGACTATGGAATAAGGAGTGGCAAGAGCCTAATCTTGGGGATGCCCAAGTCACCCCAAGGTAATATTCAAGGACAACCAAGAGCCTAAGCTTGGGGATGCCCCGGAAGGCATCCCCTCTTTCGTCTTCGTCCATCGGTAACTTTACTTGGAGCTATATTTTTATTCACCACATGATATGTGTTTTTCTTGGAGCATCATTTTCTTTTGTTAGTATTTGCTTGCTGTTATTTAGAATAATGTTTTGCATCTATATTTTAAATAAAAATGTCAAGGATAGTGTCGGTGTCAAAACCGGCGGATCTCGGGTAGGGGGTCCCGAACTGTGCGTCTAGGCGGATGGTAACAGGAGACAAGGGACACGATGTTTTTACCCAGGTTCGGGCCCTCTCGATGGAGGTAAAACCCTACTCCTTCTTGATTAATATTTATGATATGGGTAGTACAAGAGTGTATCTACCACGAGATCAGAGAGGCTAAACCCTAGAAGCTAGCCTATGGTATGATTGTTGTTCGTCCTACGGACTAAAACTCTCTGGTTTATATAGACACCGGAGAGGGCTAGGGTTACACAGAGTCGGTTACAATGGGATGAGATCTTCATATCGTATCGCCGAGCTTGCCTTCCATGCCAAGGAAAGTCCCATCCGGACACGGGATGGAGTCTTCAATCTTGTATCTTCATAGTCTGGGAGTCCGGCCAAAGGTCATAGTCCGGCCATCTGGACACCCCCTAATCCAGGACTCACTCAGTAGCCCCTGAAGCAGGCTTCAATGACGACGAGTCCAGCACGCAAGTTGTCTTCGGCATTGCAAGGCGGGTTCCTCCTCCGAATACTTCATAGAAGATGTTGAACACTAGGATAGTGTCCGGCTCTGCAAAATAAGTTCCACATGCCACCGTAGAGAGAATAATATTTGCATCTGCTGACGTATTCCGTAGCGTGACATCACGCCACGGCCAGGCTTTTATTCATTTTACTGTTCCACCTCAGCGCGTTTAGCGAGGCGGTTTCCTTGGCACGTCTTGTCAAAGCAGAGATCGTGTCCCCTTATTCCGGGATTCTCATAAATACGGGCGTGGGTAACCCAACCGCGCCATTAACCGCGGCGCTTGGGAGATAAGCGAGTTTTATTAGGCCGGTGGGGGATCGTAGTTTTGGCCGCCCATATAAGGGGATAAGAATCCGCCCTTTCCATTCACGCCTTCTTCCTCCTTTGCTTATTCGTCCCTGCGCGCTCGAGCTCCAACGCCCAAGCCCGCACTTCCCACCTCAACCTTCTCCAATCATGTCCGGAGCAGGAGGTAGATGTATCGCCTCCTCCGTCACGGAGGGGCAAATCAAATAGCTGAGGAAGGTCGGATACTTGTCTGATGACATCGCGCACCGGCTTCCAGATGAGGGGCAACTCATCCCCACCCCTAGGCCCCATGAGAGGGTTGTATTTCTCCCCCATTTCCTCCTCGGACTGGGTTTTCTTCTTCACCCGTTCGTTCGGGGGCTCATGTTCTACTACGGCCTGGACTTCCACGATCTGGCCCCGAACTTCATCCTCAACATCTCAGCGTTCATCGTCATATGCGAGGCCTTCCTCTGCATCCAGGCCCACTTCGGCTTATGGCTGAAGACTTTTAATGTCAAGCCGAAGGTAGTGGGCGGGCGCCAAGCGGAGTGCGGAGGCGCCATTGTGGGCCATATGGCCAACATCCTATGGCTCGAGGGTTCCTTCGTGGAAACAATAAAGGGATGGCAATCGGGGTGGTTCTACATCACCGAGCCGCGCGATCCCAAATGGGCAGCGGCCCCCGAATTTCGATCTGGCTTACCCACACGGCTCACTTCTTGGAAAGAGACGGGCCTAACGTGGGGGATTCGGAGGAGTTGACCGGACTTCAAACCTGCATCCGAAAGCTGGTGAACAAGAATCTCAAGCTTGTCAACGTAGTCCAGGTCATGCTCATCCGCCGGATCCTCCCATGCCAACAACGGGCCTTCAAATTGTGGGAGTTTGATCCAGCACAACACCAAACCTTGAGCAAGCTTTTCGACACTACGTACGAAGATGCCTGGAAGGTGTTGTTTAAGGGCGCTGAGGCACCTGCATCCGCTACTGAAGATCGCGGATTTAGCTCGCCGCGTCAGGCCAGCGAGGTAAGCTGCTCTGCCCTTTATGGGAGTCTTGTCTTTCATAGTCTGACTCTATGCGGGGTCTAACCTCCCTTTCCTTTAACAGGACTGGCTAAAGACATACGGGCAGATGAACTGTCCGGCTCCCTTACCACAAGACCCAGCGGACGCCCAATTGACAGGGCTGCTGGTTCCGGCACCTCACATGGTGCCGGAGAAGAAGGCCAAGAAGAAGGCCATGGAGACTCGCAAGAGCTCCCAGCGCCTGGTGATGCCGGGTTCATCGCCCGACAATCCCGAAGCACCCTCCGTCTCTGAAGACGAGGAGGAGGAAGAAGAAGAAGCCTCTCCCCCTCCGACGGGGGGGGGGGGGGAGAAAAGAAAGGCCGCCCCAACCGGGGAGGCCGGAGGGTCCAAGAAGGGGAAAACCCTTCTGCCGGCCTACGCCTCCAGTGCCGAAGACGGCGGGGAGGAATGGCCGCCCAGGGTCAAGCCCCTGGCTAGATCGTAAGTGTCCGGATATCCGAATAACTTATGACGCCCCTCCATTATTTGGCATTTCCTGACGCCGCATTTGATCATGCAGTCCACCCAAGGCTCAGCTCGACGATTCGACGAGCGGCTCCTTGGATTCGTCGGATGTGAATAGCGCTTCACTTCCGACGGCCTCCTCCCCTCTCCCTACGGACGACGCTGAGGTGGAGTCTCGAAAGGGACTAAACCAGGAGGAGGTGGTCCTCGAGGCGCCGCGAGGCGACCTCCCGGACTCCGGGCCCAAAGGGGGTAGAGCCCCGGAGGAATCCAAGTCCGGCCCCGGGCCGGACGCTGCTCCAGAACCATCAGTGGTTCTAGAGTCCAATAGGCGGCGCCTTCATAAGAAGGGCAAGCCTACGACGCCGGTGACCTCTGTCCATCCGGAGGCGCCGGACAATTTGCTGGAGGTGCTTAATGGCGCCTCCATCGACGAGGAACACCGCACTGTTATGAGTGCGATGATTCAGAAGGTTCAGTCCGCCAGGAGCGGGCTGACAGAAGCCTGTACAAGTCTGTTAACAAGCTTTGAGGTATGTGTTCAAAAACATATAAAAATGTCACTACATAGAAAGTAGCCCCTGATGCTCAGTTCGGCGTCCGGAAAGAAAAGCCGAGCTGAGGATCTAAAAAGATATACGCAGGAGTCTAACAAAAATATATCAATATGGGAATGCAGGCTACGCTGCTGACCTCTGCCACACTGACTGCGGAGGTCAAAGTATTGAAGGAGAACCTTGAGCGGTCCGAGAACGAGCTCGACCCTCCCAAGAAGCAGCTCGAGGACAAGGAGGGTATGTAATACTACATGTGAATGTATAAAGAAATACTTGGTTGCAAATAATGACTGGACCAACGTAAATGCTGCAGGCGCCACAACCAAGGTGGCGACCCTGAAGGAGGCGGTCTCCAGGGCCCAAAACAGTGCGGCCCTGGAGCGCACCGAGCGAGAGAAGCAGGAGGCACGGGTGGCGGAGGTGCGGCAAGAGCTCCAGGCTCTCGTGGAAAAACACGAGAGTTTGGAGCGTGACTCGAAGACTCGAGAGTCCGAGCTCGCCTTGGCTCTTGAGAGTGCCAAGACCGCTAAGGCCGAAGCCCAAAAGGCCCTTCAAGAGATCGAGGCGGTGAAGAAGATAGCGGCGGGTAAGGCATTCTTTATGCAAAGCAAGAATATAAAAGTAAAGTATCTATTACTTACCCGAATCTGGAGCTCTCCAGGAGCGTTCGCCGATCTACCCCGTAGTGTGTCTGATGCTGCCGCATTCTACCGAGCCGAAGAGGGGAGCTCGAAGGAAAAGGTGTTCTGGTCTCAATATGCTGAGGCCGGACATCTGGTGCCCCTGAGCGACCATCTGAAGCAGCTGGTCGAACTCCACAAGGTGGCCGAACAGGCCATGAAGGGCCTCATAGTTAGGCTGTGGCCTAGAGAAGCCATGCCTGTGAGCTACTTCGGTCTGGTGCGGCGGCTGGTGGACGCGTGTCCATGGATTGAGGTTGTCAAGCGCTCTGTCTGTATCGAAGGTGCCCATCGGGCCCTTGCCCGTGCTAAAGTGCACTGGGGCAAGCTGGACGGTGAGAAGCTTTTGACGGACGCGCCACCGTCGGGCAAGGAGTATCGTACGCCCGAGATGTATTATAAGGGCGTCCTGAAGGGTGCCCGCCTTATAGCGGACGAATGCTCCAAAGATGTAATTTTTGAGTAGACTCGCATCTGTTATCCTGTATGCTGAAAACTTTGTTCATATGCGTTAAGCAATGCTTTGTTAATTTAAAATATTACCTTCTGTGCGACCGTTTATTAAATCTGAGAGGTGCAGGTCGTCGGCTTCTACCCCCATGCCACGAGTGCTAGGGTGTTCGAGATAAACCTGAGTGCTCTTGTTCCCATTCTTGGGTCCATATAGGGAGGCGCTCAGCACAACGAACCAGGCCATCGGACATATAATGCTTTATCACTCTCACTAAGCCATAGAATTCTATAATTTTAAATTTCAGCGAAGCCTCTAGTATTCGGAAGACCGAGTTCGGGGCACTATCCACGCCTAGGCCGGATAAGTCCGGCTCCTCGCTCTAAGCGGCATAAGTCTTTAAGGACTCGAAAAACCTCGCAAACAGCGACTGGTCTCTCGCACTATCATGACGGTCAGTTTTAGCTTTCTCTACTGAGGTGTTAACCCAGCTCAACTGGGGCACAATCACAATAGTTCTCTCAGTGCTACCTTAGCCAACATTGCGGAACGTAAGGTACCAAAACATGGGAGCCGGGCAAACCCAACTATTGACCAAAGACATGATTCGGAGCCGATGCATATAGTGCTATAAGTTCGGGGTGCCGCACTCATAAGAGTGTTCGGTCTTCTCACACCATGTTATGGGGTTTTTTAAGCCCCTTGTGTATTGGCCGTACCAAAGTGTACGGTTGCAGAATGTCATGACTGAACATATTTGTATATAAAAATAGATGAGTACAATAATAGATGAGAGCTATGTATTGTTTATTAAAAAAGGGCTGCTACGAAAGCAGAATGATACAAGTAGTGCGATAAGCAAGAGATGGGATTATTTGACATGTCCCCATCCAGGGGCAAGCTGCGGAATTTTAAGTAAAACAGGTATTAAGCTCGTTATAGAGACCACCTGGACATTTGATGCGGCTTGTTCTCTCCATGGCTGTTGCATCGTGTGTTCGGCGAGTGTATTGCCGGACAGGCCTTCCAAATAGTTGGGTCCTGAAAGTGTGTGAAAAGGAAACGGCGGAGTAGGGAGCCCCTTAGTGCGGTTGAGCCGCATTCTGGGCGTGCCGTAGTTGTGCCCCTCCCCTTATGCCCATGGTATCTCTAAGGCGTAATTATGTACGCGTGGTACGGATATCACCATTTGGTGAGGGCTGGGGTTGGGGCCGCACTACTATGCTTGCTCGGAACGTGCCAGTCGGATTTGTTGTAGGTTACTTCGGGCTCGCTTGACGTTGTCCTGACGTTTGACACCTGGATTGGAGAATTGCCTTGAGAGGCTACTCTATACTTCCGCCGCCAGGGCCGCCGTGTGATCCTCCGTTCGGAGAGAGCGTTCACTGTTTCCATTTACCGTGATGACTCCGTGAGGTCCTGGCATCTTGAGCTTGAGATATGCATAGTGCGGCACCACATTGAATTTTGCAAATGCGGTTCGTCCGAGCAGGGTATGATAGCCACTGCGGAATGGGACTATGTCAAAGATTAACTCTTCGCTTCGGAAATTATCCGGGGATCCGAAGACCACTTCGAGTATAACCGAGCCTGTACAGCTGGCTTCTACACCTGGTATGACGCCTTTAAAGGCTGTCTTTGTGGGTTTAATCCTTGAGGGATCGATACCCATTTTTCGCACTATATCCTGATAAAGCAGGTTCAGGCTGCTGCCGCCGTCCATTAGGACTCTGGTGAGGTGAAATCTGTCGATAATTGGGTCTAGGACCAATGCGGCGAATCCGCCGTGACGGATGCTAGTGGGGTGGTCCCTTCGATCAAAAGTGATTGGGCAGGAGGACCACGGGATGAACTTTGGGGCGACTGGCTCCAACGCATAGACGTCCTTGAGAGCATGCTTCCACTCCCTTTTGGGGATGTGGGTTGCGTATATCATGTTCACCATCCGCACTTGCGGGGGGAATCCCTTATGTCCTCTGTTGTTCGGCGGCCGGGGCTCCTCCTCATCATCGCTATGCAGCCCCTTGTATCTGGTTTCGGCACTTAACTTGCCTACCTGCTTGAACACCTAACAATCCCTGTTGGTGTGGTTGGCCGGCTGTTTGCGGGTGTCGTGTATCTGGCACGAGCGATTGAGTATCCGGTCTAAGCTGGATGGGCCAGGAGGGTTTCTTTTGAATGGCTTCTTCCGCTGACTGGGTTTAGAGCACCTGAATCCGGCATTGACTGCCGTATCTTCAGTATTGTCGCCGTTAATGCGGCGCTTGTGCTTGTTGCGACGTGACCTGCCGTTGTTGTCCTTGGTGTCCGAATTGCCAGGGCTCTTGGTTATGTTATTGCTACGAGCTAGCCAGCTGTCTTCTCCCGCACAAAAGCGGGTCATGAGTGTCGTGAGGGCTGCCATAGATTTCGGCTTTTCCTGTCCTAGGTGCCGTGCAAGCCATTCGTCTCGGATGTTGTGCTTGAAGGCTGCAAGGGCCTTGGCGTCCGGACAGTCGACTATTTGATTTTTCTTGGTTAGGAACCAAGTCCAGAATTGTCTGGACGATTCCTCTGGCTGCTGGATTATGTGGCTTAGGTCATCGGCGTCTGGTGGTCGCACATAAGTGCCCTGGAAGTTGTCAAGGAATGCGGATTCTAGGTCCTCCCAGCAACTAATTGACTCTGCTGGCAGGCTGTTAAGCCAATGTCGAGCTGGTCCTTTAAGCTTGAGCGGGAGGTATTTGATGGCGTGTAGGTCATCACCACGGGCCATGTGGATATGAAGGAGATAATCCTCGATCCATACCGCATGATTTGTTGTGCCATCGTATGATTCGATGTTTACGGGTTTAAAGCCCTCGGTGATTTGATGATCCATTACTTCGTCTGTGAAGCATAGTGGGTGTGCGGCGCCCCTATACTGGGCTATATCACGACGCAGCTCGGATGAGCTTGGTCTGTTGTATTCGGCCTGGCCGTACTTATCATGTCTGGCGTGACGGCTAGCGTCACGTGAAGCGGGACGCCCATGCGATCCGTAGATCGATCTTGTTTGCCTTGCCTTATTCTCCAATATGCCTCGCAGGTCTGTTGCGTCTCCCCGTACTTTGGTATGTTTTGAGCGGTGTCGGGGTGCGGCTTGGGTCGAGGGCCTGAAGGCCTCTTTGTCGCGGCCACAGGGTGGCCGATCGGGCGCATCGTACGCTGGTGATGTAGGTTTAGTTTCTTCCTCCTCAAGTTGGGGTAGCAGCCTGCGCTTTGGGTAGCTCTTGGAGGGGCGCTCCAGTTTATAATCTTCGGCCGCCAGGACTTCGGTCCATCTGTCGGCTAGCAAATCTTGGTCAGCACTAAGCTGCTGCTGTTTTCTTGAGGCTGCTTGCCGTGGCCATAAGCCTGGGTTTGAAACGCTCTTGTTCAACGGGATCCTCTGGCACGACGAATTTGTCGTCGTCGAGCCTTGCCTCGTCTTCGGAGGGAGGCATATAATTGTCGTCCTCGACATCTCTATCGGCCGCTCTCTCATGAGGGCTGGCTCCCTCGTCCTCCTGCACTGAATCCTGCTGGAGGGGGTTGTCTTCGGCATTGTCCGGCGTGTTGTTATCTACGGTGCCGGAATCGCCGTTTTTGCTTTGGCGGGACTTAGAGCGGCGCTGCTGACGTCGGCGCTTGGGTTTCTTCTTGGAGGGGTCGCCCTCCGTTTTTTCATCACCATCCCCTGCTTAGGGGGTGTCCACCATGTATATGTCATATGACGAGGTGGCTTTCCAGTTCCCTATAGGTGCTAGTTCTTGGTCGTCTCCTTCATCAGCGTCCATACCGTTGATGTCTTCGGAGTCAAAGTCGAGCATGTCGGTTAAATCGTCGACAGTGGCTACGAGGTGGGTGGTGGGTGGGCCTCGAATTTCTTCGTCGTCCGTATCCCAACCATGCTGACCGTAATCCGGCCAGGGCTCTCCTGACAAAGAGAGAGACTTTAGTGAATTCAGGATATCTCCCAAGGGCGAATGCTGAAAGACGTCCGTGGCGGTGAACTCCATGATCGGAGCCCAATCGGGTTCGATCGGAAGAGGTGCGGGATATACGGAGTCCGGAACAGAGTCCGGCACCTTGGAGTCAAGGGCCCTGCAAAGGACTAGGCTGGTATTCGGCTTTATCGCCATAGAGATTGCGGCTCCCGGGGTGGTGTCCAACCGTCCATCCCCGACTAGCGCAGTCGGCTCCGAGCTAATGATCGGAGCCGACACCTGAGCGGCACTCCGGGCGCTGTCCGGCGACAGAGTTAGATCATGTCCATCAGGACAGAGCGGCATGCTCGGCTGTGGCTCGAATCCATCGAATATCAAGTCCCCGCGGATGTCGGCCGTGTAATTTAAGCTTCCAAACCTGACCTGATGGCCAGGGGCGTAGCTTTCGATCTGCTCCAGATGGCCAAGCGAAATGACCCGCAGTGCGAAGCCGCCGAATACGAAGATCTGTCCGGGGAGAAAGGTCTCACCCTGGACCGCGTCGTGATTGATGATCGAAGAAGCCATCGGGCCTAAAGGTGACGACACAGAGGAACTCTCAATGAAAGCACCAATGTCGGTGTCAAAACCGGCGGAACTCGGGTAGGGGGTCCCGAACTGTGCGTCTAGGTGGATGGTAACAGGAGACAAGGGACACGATATTTTTACCCAGGTTCGGGCCCTCTCGATGGAGGTAAAACCCTACTCCTGCTTGATTAATATTGATGATATGGGTAGTACAAGAGTGGATCTACCACGAGATCAGAGAGGCTAAACCCTAGAAGCTAGCCTATGGTATGATTGTTGTTCGTCCTACGGACTAAAACTCTCCGGTTTATATAGACACCGGAGAGGGCTAGGGTTACACAGAGTCGGTTACAATAGGAGGAGATCTTCATATTGTATCGCCAAGCTTGCCTTCCACGCCAAGGAAAGTCCCATCCGAACACGGGACGGAGTCTTCAATCTTGTATCTTCATAGTTCGGGAGTCCGGCCGAAGGTCATAGTCCGGCCATCCGGACACCCCCTAATCCAGGACTCCCTCAGATAGCCTTTACCATGCTTATTTTGCAGTATACATGTTTCTGTTGGAAAACAGAAAGTTTACTGCTGTTGCAAAAATTCCCTAGAAAAGTTGGAGAATGATATAACGTTGAAACGTTTTGCATAATGGGCTCTGATAAATCTTCTACAGTGAGGTATTTTTCTCATAATTTTTGGAGTTAGGGAAGTATGATGAATCTTGCATTCTTTCCAGACTATACTGTTTTGGCAGATTCCTGTTATGGTTGCATTGTTTGCATATGTTTGCTTGTTTAATGATTCTATTTGAGGATAGGAGTATTAAATATGCAGATGCATTTAGTATGCAATGTTGAATAATTATTTTAGTGATTTGTTACAGTAGAAAATGATAATGTTTTTGCATTGGTTTATACTAACCTATCTCACGAGTTCTTGTTGAGTTTGGTGTGGATGAAGCTTTTGATAAAAAGAGAAACCGTGATATGAGAGGAATTAAGGAGACACAAAATTTCAAGCTTGGTGATGCGCAAGGCACCCCAAGATAATATTTCAAGAAGTCTCAAGCATCCAAGCTTGGGGATGCCCCAGTAGGCATCCCACCTTTCTTCTTCAACAATTATCGGTTAGTATCGGTTGAGCCTAAGTTTTTGCTTCTCCAAATGAGTTGTGCTATCCTTGCAATGTCATTTTATTTTGTTTTTCTTGCTATTTGAATAAAATACCAAGATCTGAAATTCTTAAATGAGAGGGCATCTTCACATCGTTACATAATTATTTAGCTACTCATTGATCTTCACTTATATCTTTTTGGGGTAGTTTGTCATTTACTCGTGTGCTTCACTTATATCCTATGAGTAAATGGTTGAATGAGTTGAATTTGCTTACCCCGTGGGGAGTAATGACTTCACATCTAAGAAGTAGAGGTTGTAAATTTATTGAAGGTTAGCAGGCATTGTATTGGTCATTTGAACATTTCATGAAAGAATATTGAAGGAAGAGAGATTTCACATATAAATGTACTATCTTAGACATCTTTTATAATTGTGAGCACTCATTAAGTATGACATGCTAAAGAGTTGATGTTGGACAAGGAATACAACGTAATGGGTTATGTTTTCTCACATCTCAGTTAAAGTATATTGTCATGGATCATTTAAACATGTTGAGCTTGCCTTTCCCCCTGATGCTAGCCAAAATTCCTTGCACCAAGTAGAGATACTACTTGTGCTTCCAAATATCCTTAAACCCAGTTTTGCAATGAGAGTCCACCATACCTACCTATGGATTGAGTAAGATCCTTCAAGTAAGTTGTCATCAGTGCAAGCAATAAAAATTGCTCTCTAAATATGTATGATCTATTAGTGTGAAGAAAATAAGCTTTATACGATCTTGTTATGGAAGCAATAAAAGCGACGGACTGCATAATAAAGGTCCATATACAAGTGGCAATATAAAGTGACATTCTTCTGCATTAAGATTTTGTGCATCCAACCATAAAAGCGCATACAACCTCTGCTTCCCTCTACGAAGGGCCAATCTTTTACTTTATGTCTTTTACTTTATGCAAGAGTCAAGGTTATCTTCACCTTTCCCTTTTTCATTTTATCCTTTGGCAAGCACCTCGTGTTGGAAAGATCCTGATATATATATATATATATATCCAATTGGATGTAAGTTAGCATGAACTATTATTGTTGACATCACCCAACGGTGAATACGTTGGGAGGCAACACTATAAGCCCCTATCGTTCTTAGTGTCCGATTAAAACTCCATAACCATTAGTATTGCGTGACTCTTAGCAATCATGGAAGACTATATGATAGTTGAGTATGTGGAGTTTGCTAAATCAAAGCTCTGACATAGACCCTTTGAGGGAGTCCCGGATTAGGGGGTGTCCGGATGGCCGGACTATGACCTTTGGCCGGACTCCCGGACTATGAAGATACAAGATTGAAGACTTCGTCCCGTGTCCGGATAGGACTTTCCTTGGCGTGGAAGGCAAGCTTGGAGATTTGATATGAAGATCTCCTCCCATTGTAACCGATTCTATGTAACCCTAGCCCTCTCAGGTGTCTATATAAACCAGAGAGTTTTAGTCCGTCGGACGAACAACAATCATACCATAGGCTAGCTTCTAGGGTTTAGCCTCTCTGATCTCGTGGTAGATCAACTCTTGTACTACCCATATCATCAATATTAATCAAGCAGGAGCAGGGATTTACCTCCATCGAGATGGCCCGAACCTGGGTAAAAACATCGTGTCCCTTGTCTCCTGTTACCATCCGCCTAGACGCACAGTTCGGGACCCCCTACCTGATATCCGCCGGTTTTGACACCGACATTGGTGCTTTCATTGAGAGTTCCTCTCTATCGTCAGCTTAAGGCCCGATGGCTTCTTCGATCATCAACCACGACGTGGTCCAGGGTGAGACTTTTCTCCCCGGACAGATCTTCGTATTCGGTGGCTTCGCATTGCGGGCCAATTCGCTTGGCCATCTGGAGCAGATCGAAAGCTACGCCCCTAGCCATCAGGTCAGGTTTGGAAGTTTAAAGTACACGGCCGACCGCGGGGACTTGATCTTCGACGGATTCGAGCCACGGCCGAGAGCGCCGCACTGTCACGATGGGCATGATTTAGCTCTGCCGCCGGACAACGCCCAGAGCGTCGCTCAGGTGCCCGCTCCGAGCATTAGCTCGGAGCCGACTACGCCAGTTGGGGACGGACGGTTGGACACCGCCCCAAGAGCCGCAATCTCTACGGCGATAGAGCCGAACACCAGCCTAGTCCTTTGTGAGGCCTATGACTCCAGGGTGCCGGACTCCGTTCCGAACTCCGAATCTCCCGCACCCCTTCCGATCGAACCCGATTGGGCTCCGATCATGGAGTTCACCGCCGCGGACCTCTTTCAGCACTCACCCTTTGGCGATATCCTGAATGCACTAAAGTATCTCTCTTTGTCAGGAGAGCCCTGGCCGGACTATGGTTAGCATGGTTGGGATGCGGACGACGAAGAAATTCAAAACCCACCCACCACCCACTTTGTAGCCATTGTCGATGATTTAACCGACATGCTCAACTTTGACTCCGAAGACATCGACGGTATGGACGCTGATGAAGGAGACGACCAAGAACCATCACCTATAGGGCACTGGAAAGCCACCTCGTCATATGACATATACATGGTGGACACCCCCAAAGCAGGGGATGGCGATGAAAAAATGGAGGACGACCCCTCCAAGAAGCAACCCAAGCACCAACGTCAACGGCGCCACTCTAAATCCCGCCAAAGCAAAAACGGCGAGTCCGGCACCCGAGATAACAACACGCCAGATAGTGCCAAAGACAACCCCCTCCAGCAGGATTCAGCGCCGGAGAACGAAGGAGCCAGCCCTCATGAGAGAGATGTGGACAGGGAGGTCAAGGACGACAATTATATGCCTCCCTCCGAAGACGAGGCAAGCCTCGATGACGACGAATTCGTCGTGCCAGAGGATCCCGTCAAACAAGAGCCTTTCAATCGCAGGCTTATGGCCACGGCAAGCAGCCTCAAGAAAAAACAGCAGCAACTTAGAGCTGACCAAGACTTGCTAGCCGACAAATGGACCGAAGTCCTGGCGGCCGAAGAGTATAAACTCGAACGCCCCTCCAAGAGGTACCCAAAGCGCAGGTTGCTACCCAACTTGAGGAGGAAGCAACTAAACCTACATCACCAGCGTATGATGCGCCCGATCGGCCACCCAGTGGCCGCCACAGAGAGGCCTTCCGGCCCTCCACCCAAGCCGCACCCCGACACCGCTAAAAAAATACCAGAGCGCGGGGAGATGCAACAGACCTGCGAGACATTTTGGAGAATAAGGCAAGGCAAACAAGATCGATCTATGGATCGCATGGGCGCCCCACGTCACGTGACGATAACCGTCACGCCGGATATGATAAATACGGCCAGGCCGAGCACAAAAAACAAAGCTCATCCGAGCTGCATCGCGATATAGCCAAGTACAGGGGCGTCGCACACCCACTATGCTTCACAGAAGAAGTAATGGATCATCAAATCCCCGAGGGTTTTAAACCCGTAAACATCGAATCATACGATGGCACAACAGATCCCGCGGTATGGATCGAGGATTATCTCCTTCATATCCGCATGGCCCGTGGTGATGATCTACACGCCATCAAATACCTCCCGCTCAAGCTTAAAGGACCAGCTCGGCATTGGCTTAATAGCATACCAGCAGAGTCAATTAGTTGCTGGGAGGACCTGGAATCCGCGTTCCTCGACAACTTCTAATGCACTTATATGCGGCCACCAGACGCCGATGACCTAAGCCACATAATCCAGCAGCCATAGGAATCGGCCAGACAGTTCTGGACACGGTTCCTAACCAAGAAAAATCAAATAGTCGACTGTCTGGATGCCGAGGCCCTTGTAGCCTTCAGGCACAACATCCGAGACGAATGGCTTGCCCGGCACCTAGGATAGGAAAAGCTGAAATCTATGGCAGCCCTCACGACACTCATGACCCTCTTTTGCGCGGGAGAAGACAGCTGGCTAGCTCGTAGCAATAACATAACCAAGAGCCCTGGCAATTTGGATACCAAGGACAACAATGGCAGGTCACGTCGCAACAAGCACAAACGCCGCATTAACAGCGACAATGCTGAGGATATGGCAGTTAAAGCCGGATTCAGAGGCTCTAAACCCGGTCAGCAGAAGAAGCCATTCAAAAGAAACCCCCCGGGCCCATCCAGTTTAGACCGGATACTCGATCGCTCATGTCAGATACACGACACACCCAAACAACCAGCCAACCACACCAACACGGATTGTTGGGTGTTCAAGCAGGCAGGCAAGTTAAGTGCCGAAGCCAGAGACAAGGGACTGCATAGCGATGACGAGGAGGGGCCCCCGCCGCCAAACAACATAGGACAGAAGGGTTTTCCCCCGCAAGTGCGGACGGTGAACATGATATATGCAACCCATATCCCCAAAAGGGAGCGGAAGCGTGCTCTCAAGGACGTGTATGCGTTGGGGCTGGTCGCCCCAAAGTTTAACCCATGGTCCTCCTGCCCGATTACTTTTGATCGAAGGGACCACCCCACTAGCATTCGTCACGGCGGATTCGCCGCATTGGTCCTAGACCAAATCATTGACGGATTTCACCTCACCAGAGTCCTCATGGACGGCGGCAGCAGCCTGAACCTGCTTTATCAGGATATAGTGCGGAAAATGGGTATAGATCCCTCAAGGATTAAACCCACAAAGACAACCTTTAAAGGAGTCATACCAGGTGTAGAGGCCAGCTGTACAGGCTCGGTTACACTGTCTTCGGATCCCCGGATAATTTCCGAAGCGAAGAGTTAATCTTCGACATAGTCCCATTCCGCAGTGGCTATCATGCCCTGCTCGGACGAACCGCATTCGCAAAATTCAATGCGGTGCCGCACTACGCATATCTCAAGATGCCAGGCCCTCGCGGAGTCATTACGGTAAATGGAAACATCGAACGCTCCCTCCGAACGGAGGAGCACACGACGGCCCTAGCGGTGAAAGCTCAAAGTAGCCTATCAAGGCAATTCCCCAATCCGGGTGTTAAACGTCCGGACAACGTCAAGCGCGCCCGAAGTAACCTACAACAAAACCGGCTGGCACGTTCCGAGCAAGCATAGCAGTGCGGCCCCAACCTCAGCCCTCGCCAGATGGTGATAGCGGTACCACGCGTACATAACTACGCTTTGGAAATACCATTTGCACAAGGGGAGGGGCACAACTACGGCACTCCCAGAATGCGGCTTAACCGCACTAGGGGCTCCCTATTCTGCCGTTTCTTTTTTTTATTACTTTCTGGACCCAACTATCCGGAAGGCCTGTCTGGCAATACACTCGCCGAACACACAATGCAACAGCCAGGGAGAGCACAAGCCACGTCAAATGTCCAGGTGGTCTCTATAACAAGCTAAATACCCGTTTTACTTAAAAATCTCACAGCTTGCCCCTGGAGGGGGATATGTCAAATAATCCCATCCCTTGCTTACCGCACTATTTGTATTGTTATGCTTTCATAGCAGCCCCCTTCAGTAAACAATATATAGCCCTTATCTATTATTTTATTCATCTATTTTTATACAAATATGTTCAGTCATGACATTTTGCAACCGTGCACTTTGGTACGGCCAATACACCAGGGGCTTCAGCACCTCATAACACGGTGTGAGAAGACTGAACACTCCCATGAGTGCGGCACCCCGAAGTTATAGCACTATATGCATCGGCTCCGAATCATGTCTTGGGTCAATAGTTGGGTTTGCCCGGCTCCCATGTTTTGGTACCTTATGTTCCGCAAAGTTGGCTAACGTAGCACTGGGAGAACTACTGCGATTGTGCCCAGTTGAGCTGGGTTAACACCTCAGTAGAGAAAGCTAAAACTGACCGTCATGATAATGCGAGAGACCGGTCGCTGTTCGCGAGGTTTTTTCGAGTCCCTAAAGACTTATGCCGCTTCGAGCGAGGAGCTAGATTTATCTGGCCCAGGCGTGATAGCGCCCTGAACTCGGTCTTCCGAATACTAGGGGCTTCGCCGAAATTTAAAATTATAGAATTCTATGGCTAAGTGAGAGTGATAAAGCACTATAAGCCCGATGGCCTTGTTCGTTGTGCTGAGCGCCTCCCTAGATGGACCCAAGAATGGGAACAAGAGCAACTCAGGTTTATCCCGAACACCCCAGCACTCGTGACATGGGGGCAGAAGCCGACGACTTGCATCTCTCAAATTTGATAAACGGCCGCACAGAAGGTAATATTTTAAATTAGCAAGCGTTGCTTAGCGCATATGAACAAAGTTTTCAGCACACAGGATAACAGGTGCGAGTCTACTAAAAAATTACATCTTTGGAGCATTCACCCGCTATAATGCCGGCACCCTTCAGGACGCCCTCATAATACATCTCGGGCTTGCGATACTCCTTGCCCAGTGGTGGCGGGTCCGTCACAAGCTTCTCGGCGTCCATCTTCCCCCAGTACACTTTAGCACGGGCAAGGGCCCGACGGGCACCTTCAATACAGACGGAGCGCTTGATGACTTCAATCCAGGGACAAGCGTCCACCAGCCGCTGCACCAGACCGAAGTAGCTCCCAGGCATGGCTTCTCCTGGCCATAGCCGAACTATGAGGCCCTTCATGGCCTGTTCGGCCACCTTGTGGTGCTCGACCAGCTGCTTCAGCTAGTCGCTCAGGGGCACCGGATGTCCGGCCTCAGCATATTGAGACCAGAACACCTTTTCCGTCGAGCTCCCCTCCTCGGCGTGGTAGAACGCGGCAGCATCAGACACACTACTGGGCAGATCGGTGAACGCTCCTGGAGAGCTCCGGATTCGGGTAAGTAACAGATAATTCACTTTTATATGCTTGCTTTGCATAAAGAATGCCTTACCCGCCGCTATCTTCTTTATCGCCTCGATCTCCTGGAGGGCCTTCTGGGCTTCCGCCTTAGCGGTTTTGGCACTCTCAAGAGCCAAGGCGAGCTCGGAATCTCGAGTCTTTGAGTCACGCTCCAAACTCTCATGTTTCTCCACGAGGGCCTGGAGCTCTAGTCGCACCTCCGCCACCCGCGCCTCCTGTTTCTCTCGCTCGGTGCGCTCCAAGGCCGCACTATTTTCGGCCTTGGACACCGCCTCCTTCAGGGTCGCCACCTTGTTCGTGGTCCCTGCAACATTCACGTTGGTCCTGTCATTATTTGCAACCAGGTATTTCTATATACATTTACATATGGTATTACGTACCCTCCTTGTCCTCGAGCACCTTCTTGACACGGCCGAGCTCGTTCTCGGACCGCTCGAGGCTCTTCTTCAATGTATCAACCTCCACAGTCAGTGCCGCAGAGGTCAGCAGCGCAGCCTGCATTCCCATATTGACACATTTATGTTAGAATCCTGCGTATATCTTTTTAGATCCTCAGCTCGGCTTTTCTTTTCAAACGCCGAACTGAGCATCAGGGGCTACTGTCTATGCGATAACATTTTTATATGTTTTACATACCTCGAAGCCTGTTAGCAGGCTGGTACAGGCTTCTGTCATTCCGCTCTTGGCGGACTGAACCTGCTATATCACCGCACTCATAACAGTGCGGTGCTCCTCGTCGATGGAGGCGCTGTTAAGCACCTCCAGCAAATTGTCCAGCGTCTCCGGTTGGACGGAGGCCGCCGGCGTCGTAGGCACGCCTTTCTTATGAAGGCGCTGCCTGCCGGACTCTGGAACCGTTGTTGGATCCGGAGAGGTGTCCGGCCCAGGGCCGGACTTAGATCCCTCTGGGGTTTTACCCCCTTTGGGCCTGGAGTCCGGGAGGTCGCCTTGTGGCGCCTGTAGGACCACCTCCTCCTGGTTTAGCCCCTTTTGGGACTCCACCTCAGCATCGTCTGTAGGGAGAGGGGATGAGGCCGTCGGAAGTGAAGCGCTATTCACATCCGACGAGTCTAGGGAGCCGCTCGACGAATCGCCGAGCTGAGCCCGGGGCGGACTGCATAATTGAATTCGGCGTCAGAAGGTGCCATACATCAGAGGAGCGCCATAAGTTATTCTGGTATCCGGATACTTACGATTTTTCCAGGGGCTTGACCCTGGATAGCCATTCCTCCCCGCCGTCTTCGGCATCGGAGGCGTAGTCCGGCAGAAGGGTCCTCCCCTTCTTGGACCCTCCGTCCCCCCAGTTGGGGCGGCTTTCCTTTTATTTCCTCCCCTTGCTGGAGGGGGAGAGGCTTCTTCTTCCTCCTCCTCCTCCTCGTCCTCAGAGGCGGAGGGTGCTTCGGGGTTGTCGGGCGATGAATCCGACACCACCAGGCGCCGGGAACTCTTTCGGGTCCCCGTGGCCTTCTTCTTGGCCTTCTTCTCCGGCACCACGTGAGGTGCCGGAACCAGCAGCTTCATCAAGCGCGCATCTGCTGGGCCTTCGGGCAAAGGGGCCGGGCAGTCAAACTGCCCGGATGTCCTCTTCCAGTCCTGTCAAAAGAGCAGGAGTTTAGATCCTCCATGGAATCAAACTATGAAAATCAAGTGTCCTGAGAAAGACTAAAAGCGAGCTTACTTCGGTGGCTTGGCACTTGGCGCAGAATCCGCGGTCCTCGGTGACGGGTGGGGAGACCTCGGAGCTCTTGAATAGCACCTTCCAAGCGTCCTCGTGCTTTGTGTCGAAAAGCCGGGACAAAGTCTGGTGCTGGGCCAGGTCGAACTCCCATAAGGTGAAGGCCCGTCGTTGACACGGAAGAATCCGGCGGAAGAGCATGACCTGGACTACGTCGACAAGCTTAACCTTCTTGTTCACCAGGTCTCGGACGCGGGTTTGGAGTCCGGTCACCTCTTCCGGACTACCCCACAACAGGCCCGTCTCCTTCCAAGATGTGAGCCGAGTGGGGATGCCGGATCGAAATTTGGGGGCCGCTGCCCATTCAGGGTCACGCGGCTCGGTGATATAGAACCACACCGGTTGCCATCCTTTGATGGTCTCTACGAAGGCGCCCTCGAGCCATGTGACGTTGGCTATCTTGCCCACCATGGCGCCTCCGCACTCCGCTTGACGTCCGCCCACGACCTTCGGCTTGACGCTGAAGATCTTCAGCGATAGGCCAAAGTGAGGCTGGATGCGGAGGAAGGCCTCGCATACGACGATGAACGCCGAAATTTTGAGGATGAAGTTCGGGGCCAGATCGTGGAAGTCCAGGCCATAGTAGAACATGAGCCCCCGGACGAACGGGTGAAGAGGAAAGCCCAGTCCGCGGAGCAAATCGGGGAGAAACACGACCCTCTCATGGGGCCTAGGGGTGCGGACGAGTTGCCCCTCCTCGGGAAGCCAATGCGCGATGTCGTCAGACAAGTATCCGGCCTTCCTCAACTTTTTGATTTGCCCCTCCGTGACGGAGGAGGCTATCCATCTACCTCCCGCTCCAGACATGATTGGAGAAAGGTCGAGGTGGGAAGTGCGGACTCGGGCGATGGAGTTCGAGTGGGCGGGGATGGACAAGCAAGGGAGGAAGAAGGCGTGAATGGAAAGGGTGGATCCTTATCCCCTTATATGGGCGGCCGAGACTATGAGCCCCCATCAGCCCAATAAAACTCGCTTATCTCCCAAGCGCCGCGGTTAATGGCGCGGTTGGGTTACCCACGCCCGTATTGATGAGAATCACGGAATAAGGGGACACGATCTCTGCTTTGACAAGACGTGCTAAGGAAACCTCCTCGCTAAATGCGCTAAGGTGGAACAGTAAAACGATTCGAATAAAGGCCTGGCCGAGGCGTGATGTCACGCTGCGGAATACGTCAGCAGATTAGATTTGGGCGGATATTATTCTCTCTACGGTGGCATGTGGAACTTATTTTGCAGAGCCGGACACTATCCTTGTGTTCAACATCTTCTATGGATAATTTGGAGAAGGAACCTGCCTTGCAATGCCGAAGAAAATTTGCGCCCCGGACTCGTGGTCATTGAAAGCCTGGTTCAGGGGCTACTGAGGGAGTCCCGGATTAGGGGGTGTCTGGATGGCTGGACTATGACCTTTGGCCGGACTCCCGGACTATGAAGATACAAGATTTAAGACTTCGTCCCGTGTCCGGATGGGACTTTCCTTGGCGTGGAAGGCAAGCTTGGCGATTTGATATGAAGATCTCCTCCCATTATAACCGACTCAATGTAACCCTAGCCCTCTCTGGTGTCTATATATACCGGACAGTTTTAGTCCGTAGGACGAACAACAATCATACCATAGGCTAGCTTCTAGGGTTTAGCCTCTCTAATCTCGTGGTAGATCAACTCTTGTACTACCCATATCATCAATATTAATCAAGCAGGAGTAGGGTTTTACCTCCGTCGAGAGGGCCTGAACCTGGGTAAAAACATCGTGTCGCTTGTCTCCTGTTACCATCCGCCAAGACGCACAGTTCGGGACCCCCTACCCGAGATCCGCCGGTTTTGACACCGACACCCTTCCTGAAAATAGGATGAATTGTAATTGTTTGATTACTAAGAATGAAGTTTGCTAGTTTTCAAGAAAGTTTATGGTCTATGCTTTAATATGTGAATTACTTGTTGCTTGTTCGTGAGAAGTTTTATCAGATGAACTAATCTTATGACATATAATCATGCTAGAAAAGGTGATTGAAATTATCATTGATCAAACTTGTGCACCTGCTAGCATTCACACTTCATAAATTCTTTCTTTTATCATTTACCTACTCTAGGACGAGCAGGAATTAAGCTTGGGGATGGTGATACGTCTCCAACGTATCTATAATTTATGAAGCATTCATGCTATTTTATTATCTGTTTTGAATGATTACGGGCTTTATTATACACTTTTATATTACTTTTGGGACTAACCTACTAACCGGAGGCCCAGCCCATATTGTTGTTTTATTGCCTGTTTCAGTATTTCGAAGAAAAGGAATATCAAATGGAGTCCAAACCGAATGAAACCTTCGGGAGTGTGATTTTTGGAACGAACATGATCCTGGAGACTTGGAGTATGAGCCAGGGAAGCTTCGAGGAGGCCAGGAGATAGGAGGGCGCGCCCCCTGTCTCGTGGGCCCCTCGAGCCGCCCCCGACCGACTTCTTTCGCCTATATATTCCCATATACCCTAAAACCATCGAATAAAAAAATAGATTGGGAGTTCCACTGCCGCAATCCTCTGTATCAACCATAAACCTCTCGGGAGCCCGTTCCGGCACCCTGCCGGAGGGGGAATCCCTCACCGGTCGCCATCGTCATCATCCCAGCGCTCTCCACGACAAGGAGGGAGTAGTTCACCCTCGGGGCTGAGGGTATGTACCAGTAGCTATATGTTTGATCTCTCTCTCTCTCTCTCTCGTGTTCTCTCTATGGCATGATCTTGATGTATCGTGAGCTTTGCTATTATAGTTGGATCTTATGATGTTTCTCCCCCTCTACACTCTTGTGATGAATTGAGTTTTCCCTTTGAAGTTATCTTATCAGATTGAGTCCTTAAGAATTTGAGAACACTTGATGTATGTCTTGTCGTGCTTATCTGTGGTGACAATGGGATATCACGTGATCCACTTGATGTATGTTTTGGTGATCAACTTGCGGGTTCCGCCCATGAACCTATGCATAGGGGTTGGCACACGTTTTTGTCTTGACTCTCCGGTAGAAACTTTGGGGCACTCTTTGAAGTACTTTGTGTTGGTTGAATAGATGAATCTGAGATTGTGTGATGCATATCGTATAATCATGCCCACGGATACTTTAGGTGACAATGGAGTATCTAGGTGACATTAGGGTTTTGGTTGATTTGTGTCTTAAGGTGTTATTCTAGTATGAACTCTATGATAGATTGATCAGAAAGAATAGCTTCATGTTATTTTACTATGGACTCTTGAATAGATAGAACAGAAAGGATAACTTTGAGGTGGTTTCGTACCCTACCATAATCTCTTCATTTGTTCTCCGCTATTAGTGGCTTTGGAGTGACTCTTTGTTGCATGTTGAGGGATAGTTATATGATCCAATTATGTTAATATTGTTGAGAGAACTTGCACTAGTGAATGTATGAATCCTATGGCTTGTTTCCTACCATTGCAATACCGTTTACGCTCACTTTTATCATTAGTTACCTTGCTTTTTTTATATTGTCAGATTACAGAAACCTATATCTACCATCCATATTGCACTTGTATCACCATCTCTTTGCCGAACTAGTGCACCTATACAATTTACCATTGTATTGGGTGTGTTGGGGACACAAGAGACTCTTTGTTATTTGGTTGCAGGGTTCCTTGAGAGAGACCATCTTCATCCTACGCCTCCTACGGATTGATAAACCTTAGGTCATCCACTTGAGGGAAATTTGCTACTGTCCTACAAACCTCTGCACTTGGAGGCCCAACTACGTCTACAAGAAGAAGGTTGTGTAGTAGACATCAGCACCCCAGAGTTCGAACCTTAATGGTTTTGCCGGAACCCGATATCCGACACTCTCCACGAATGAAGAGTGGGTGGAGGGGTATATATAGCCTCCACACAAAATCTAACCATTACACACAACTTACCAAACTCGGTGGGACTGAATTGTGAAACTCGGTCGGACCGATTTAGTTCATAATGTGACAGTTAGGAATTTCGGTGGGACCGACATGTCAACTCGGTGGGACCGATGTCATTAGGGTTAGGGCATAACGTAATCTCGGTGAGACCGACAACACAAACTCGGTGAGACGATTTTGGTAATAGACACACAGAGAGTTTGTCAGGCAAACTCAGTGGGACCAATTCGCTCATCTCAGTTGGACCCAAACGTTATGAAAGGAAACAGAGATATTACAATCCCATCTCGGTGAGACCGAGATCCCTATCGGTGAGACCGAAAAGACTAGGGTTTCTGGCAGTGGCTATGTCATCTGAACTCGGTGGCGCCGGATAGAAAGATTCGGTAGGGCCGAGTTTGACTTTTGGTTTGGGACATATGTCGATGTGAGAAAGTGGTTGAGGGCTTTGGAGCATATCACTAAGCACTTTGAGCAAGCAAGCCATTAAGCAACACCTCATCCCCTCTTAATAGTATTGGCTTTCCTATGGACTCAATGTGATCTTGGATCACTAAAAGTAAAATGTAGAGTCTTGTGCTTTGAGCTTGAGACAATCCTTTGTGTTTAGCATCTTGAAGGGGTTCCACATCCTCTAGTCCATGCCACTCCATTGTTGAACTTATTTGAAACATACTAGGTAAAAGTATTAGTCCAACAAGAGATATGTTGACATTAATTACCAAAATCACCCAGGGAATGGTGTGTCCGAACGTCATAACCATACTTTATTAGATATGGTGCGATCTATGATGTCTCTTACCAATTTACCACTATCCTTTTGGGGTTATGCATTAGAGAGAGCCACATTCACATTAAATAGGGCACCGTCTAAATCCGTTGAGATGACACCGTATGAACTACGGTTTGGCAAGAAACATATGTTGTCATTTCTTAAAGTTTGGGGATGCGACAATTATGTCAAAAGGATTCAGCCTGATAAGCTCGAACCAAAATCGGAGAAGTGTGTCTTCGTAGGATACCCTAAAGAAACTATTGGGTACACCTTCTACCACAAATCTGAAAGCAAGATCTTTGTTTCCAAGAATGGGTCCTTTCTAGAGAAGGAGTTTCTCTCGAAAGAAGTGAGTGGGAGGAAAGTAGAGCATCAAAGAAAACCGTTCCCATGACGCCTACACCAACTGGAGAGGAAGCTAATGATGATGATCATGAAACTTCGGATCAAGTTACTACTCGACCTCGTAGGTCGAACAAAGCATGTTCTGCACCAGAGTGGTATGGTAATTATCGGTGTCAAAACTGATAGACCTCGGGGTAGGGGGTCCCGCGCTATGGATCTAGGATCGATGGGTAACAAGGGACAACGAACACAGAGTTTACCCAGGTACGGGCCCTCTCGAAGAGGTAAAACCCTATGTCCTGCTTGATTTTATTGAATGTATAACGTGGTTTACAGAGTAGATCTACCTCGAGATCAGCATGAGCTAAACCCTAAGGCTATGAAGTGATGGATGTAGCTCTACCCCTAAAGACTAAAAACCCTCGGTTTATATAGACACCGATAGGGTTAGGGTTACCGGAGATAGATTACAACAAGAGGGAAAGAGATCCCGTCCATCCTTGACTTGGAGGGCACACCACAGCTTCGTAGATCTCCGGCCAAGATATGGTTCCACCAATCCGGCCCATGTACAATGGGCCGTCGCCCCATGGACTCGTTAGTCCATGACTCCCTCAGTAACCCCTGAACTTGCCTCCAACACCGGGGATCATCTTTTGGAATCTTCACATCATTGGCTTGCGGGACGAGTTCCTTTATTCTGTTTGAAGCCGTGTCAATTCCGCCGAACATGATCCAGAACATGATCTAATGCACTCGGGTCCAGACAGTCTCAACACTCTAGGATCGGAAGACATCTCGAGATTGAGGTCGGACCATCAGAGTTTAATGTCGTTCCTCGGGGCAAGAGCTTCGCACACCTTTCTAGAGGGCATGCGGCCCAATGCTATCCTTCCACGCACCCGTCCTTTTGGCTTCACGATAAGATGCTTATTTATAGATCCAAAGGCGTGGAGAACAGTTGTCGTCCCCTTTGCCAAGAACGACACCGAAAAAATTCTCCAAAGCCATGGTCGACATTGCGGGTTCTTCCTCGCGCCCTCACGTCCCGCTCCCAGGTGATTGATCGAGTTGTTCAGTCTCATATATCCAGCTAAGTCGCTTGCAGGCATAGCTCTTCGTCCCTTCGGCCAATCTGGTTGCAATATGTGCTGGTCTCATCTCCGTTGATGGCCACGCCCTTGCCGAGAACTCCCCCGCCCCAAGCAAGGAGGAGGGGGTATGCCTCGTGCCCTTCCTTTTAAGAGGTTTGGGTTTTACTATTCACCCATTTCTACGGGGTCTGCTAGGTTCTATGGGATCCAACTCCACAACCTCACCCCTGGGTCCATATTGCACATTTCTAGCTTTGTCGCCTTGTGCGAGATATTTCTGAGTTGCGAGCCCCACTTTGACTTGTGGAGGAAGTATTTATGTATTTTCCCCTGTCTCCGGGAGGGATCTATATTTGAGGTAGACGGGGCCGAAGTATGGCGAATAGCTAGGACAGGGTACCCAATCGGGACCCCACAGAAAGATCCCGAAGGATGGACTTCAGAGTGGTTTTATATTGAAGATGTTCCCCTCACCGGTCGAATTTTGGAAGGGCTGCCCGAATATTCAAATGACCCGCCTATAAAGTGGTACAACTGGCAGTCTAGAGGCCCTTCTCAATGGGACAGCGATGAAGTGCATGCAATATAGGCCAAGATCAGGCTGCTAACTAGCATCAAGCTGACCATGATCAAAGTAATGGCCATCTCCATTACCCAACGCGTGCAACCCCTCCAACAGCGGGGTCACCCTTTATGGGGCTATAACATGACCAATGATGTGACACATCACAAGTGGCAAGGGCCAGAAAACAAGGTGGCCCTGGCCAAATTACTGGTCGATCTCTTAAAGGGAGATGAAGGAGAGTTCGCTCGCATGAGTATTCGAGAAGGCTACTCTGGATACAATCTGGTGGACTGGTTAAGTCACAATCCATTACTTTGAGCCCACAGACCACGCCGAATTCTTATGGATCGCCACTTGAATAGGGATGGAGGCGTTAGGGTGGGTCCATTAGTTATCCTCCACCTCAACCAAAGAATTACTCTCGTGATGGCGATCCGGGGTATCATGACGACCCAAAGACGTCAATCGAATTTGAAGATGGGGTGTTCTATCAGGAGGGCCTTGCCGGTGTCAAGGTGGCTATAACAGCCAATCACCCCGGGGCTCTTCCTTCTTCCTCGGTAAGTGAAAAGAAGACCATTTGCCGAATAGGGCGCTCGTCTCACGCTACCCCCCATGTGTTGACTCTGCTCCCAAGGGTCATCACGTTATCCGTAAGACAGCCTCGGGAGGAGCATAGACCGCGCCAGCTCCGGCCCTTGATGGGAGATCAAAGTAGAAATCTTCTGCTGAAGTGGAGGCACCTGCCTCCTCAGCCCAGAGGTAACGTATTTCAGAATCACAGTGAGGCTTGCCGTTGGCACTTTTTTATTAAAGCTTGCTCAATTTTGCAGAAGGCGCACGCCTCTACACCAACCTGAAGATTACCCGGATGTGCCAAACCGTGACTCCGGGCCCAAGACTTCAGCACAAGCCAGAGCATCCTCCGAACATACGGTGACTGGCGTACCCCCAACAGACTTCGGCGATGTTTCAATCACTAATTCCACAGTCGAGAGCGTAATGAACCATCGCCACCGGAGGGAGACTTTAGGCATTCTACCTTTTCCGAACAAGAACTTAGTGCTTTTGATTCAGTGGACACGTACCTTGGAGTGGCCCGGACAGGTCTTGACGGGATCACCGGTCTTTTGCCGCCAAGGTGCGGGTATATAGCTTGAAAGCAGATCATGTTGCCTACCCAACTAGCCCCCAAGCCTTAATTCGGGGGGGACGGCCGAGTTAAGGGTGTCTAATGATAATATTTTTGTATGCCTCAAGAGGGCAGAACAAAAAGCTGTCTGAGGACCTTAAAGTGAGTCGGACACAGTTGGTCGAAGCCAAGGATGAACTAGATGCGGCTCGAAAAGCCATCAGCGAATTGTTTGGTGAGTAGTAAAGACTGATTTTGTAGGTATGCGTTGTATGCCAAGCGTTAACACCGTATTCTCCGTACAGCCACGGGATCTATAAGCGAGCTGCGGAGGGAGCTGGAGGCTGGTAAACGAGTACTGATGCGAAGTCGGTAGGAGAAAAATGAGCTCAAGGCAGAAAATCAATGGCAAGCCGAGGAAATTAATAGTATGAGAGCTCAGCTGGCCCAAACCACGGAGGAAAACCAGAAGCTGAATGGTGGCATATTCGGTAAGTGATGATCGTACCGTGTTGTTGGCAAGTGTCATTGATGTGTTAATGATGATGTGCAACACCTGCTTGTTAGGTCTCCTGACTAGGTGGCCTGAGGAATAAGTAAGCGCTTATGACGGGTACCTTCTCAAGGAACTGTCGAAGACCTATGAAAAGGCCCGGAAAGGCATGAAGAGCATGGCGAAGGCATTATGGCCATCCAATGCGCCACCAGAGAATATGGCCGAACTAGTCGGTCGGTTTAAAAGGGCTCGATGAAGGTTTGAGTTGTGGAAGATCTCGGCCTGCCGAGAAGGAATGCGCGAGGCGTGGGCTATGGTAAAGACCCGCTTGACCAAGCTAGACCTGGTGCATATGGCCTGGGTTGGTCCCGTGGGCCCTGACGGTCAAGAAATACCACTAAGCTTGGTGTATGATGAAGTGATGCAAGCCACTCGCTATTCTCAAAATGATTGTGCTTTAGAACAATTGATAGACAATTTCGAAAATGAGTAATATTGCCAATTCTATGTATCTATGTACTTCACATTGACACCGTGCTCAATCTGCTTTCTTATTGTTATTTTTGAAAGAATGTTGTCTTGACCAGCCATCGGCTTCTGCCTCTCTGATCATAGATAGGGGAGTGTTCCATACTGTGTGCCTTGGCAAACAAGGCAATAATTCGGGAACCAGGCAATCTGGCCCTCTGGTTTAAACAGACGAAACATATGCGGAGAGCGATGTTATATTACTGTTTAAGTAAGAAACATCTTTCGATGAAAATAGTTCCTCCAAGTGTTCCTTTCATCGGGGAAAATTATAGTCTGGACATGTAGGGTCAACGGACACCAATGGCATTAAAAATAACCCTGTTAGTATGCTCGAGGCTATATTCACTCCCCTTAGGCCAACTTGTTATATTTTGTAAGAAAGCTAGCTTTCGGCTACCCCCGTCTGAGGTACGGTCTGGAGTGACCCGGTCGTAACAATCACAGAGGTGCTCCCTTGACGCCATAGCCGAACAATCGGGAACGTAGGGGTAAGCACAGGAGCCAGGCAATCTAGCTTGGAAAATATCATAAGGCAAACAAATGCATATGTTGGCTTAACATGTGTAAGAAGGATGCAATCAGTATGAATGCGGTTTATACATTTATAGGACTCTTTTGAGGGAGCCCCCAGGCGAAGCTGGGTGTTACATTCAATGATGTATATAATGTGAGCTTGGTATGGTTTGGTTTAGGCAGACTAGCACGATGTCAAAGAGAAAAAAGGAAAATAAAAGAAGGGAAAGGTGGAGATGTATGTCAAACTCAGGCGTAAAAAGATCCCAGCCTTGCTGCGTTCCACGGGTTCGGCTCTAGGCCGTGATCGGACAAGCGGCAAAGACGATATGCTCCTCCTATGAGTACTTCATCGATGATGTACGGTCCCTCCCATTTAGGGACAATTTATTCTTATGTTTCTCGGGGAGTCGGAGGACGAGGTCTCCCACGTTATATGTGTTCACCCGGATTTCATGGTTATGGTAACGCCGCACTTGCTATTGATAGAACACGGACAAAGCTCGAGCTATGTCCCATTCTTCTAGAGCGTTCAGATCATCCCGCCGATCGAGCTTGACTTCCTTTTCTTCATACATGCGCACTCTAGGCGCATCTGGATAAAGTCGCATGGGAGGACTGCTTCCGCACCGTATACCATAAAAAATGGTGCGTATCCGGTTGACCGAGTAGGAGTGGTGTGTAGCCCCCATAGCATGGAATCAAGTTCTTCGACCCAATGACAGTTTGATTGTTGAAGGGATCAAACTAGGCGAGGCTTTATGCCACTCATAATGAGTCTGTTGGCTCGTTCAACTTATCCGTTCATCTGTGGGTGGTACACCGAGGCGTAATCGAGCTTAATGCCCATTTTACCGCACCAGTCTTTAACTTCCTGGGCGGTGAAGTTGATACCATTATCGGTAATTATGCTGTGGGGGACACCATAACGGTGTACGACATCGGATAAGAAGTCGACGACTGGTCCGAATTCTGCCGAAGTGATAGGTCTTGCCTCAATCACTTGGTGAATTTGTTGACCATGACCAATAGGTACTTCTTTTTGTTTGTCCCCCCCCCCAAATTAAGTGGCCCGACCATGTCGAGACCCCAGATAGCAACGGGCCACATGATCGGTATCGTCCGAAGATCTTTGGGGGGCATGTGGCTTTGATTTGTGAATAGCTCGCATCCGACGCAGTGTTCGACTAATGTCCGGGCATTTCACGGGTGGTAGGCTAGAAAAACCTGCTCGGAAAGCTTTGCTGACCAGATCCTGAGCTATCGCGTGGTGTCCTCCCATGCCCGCATGTTTCTCTGCTAAAAGTTGTTGCCCCTCTTCTTTGGAGATGCACCTTTGTAAAACTCCTGTGGTACTCTTCTTATAGAGTTCTCCCTCATGGACCATGTATGCTTTAGAGCGGTGAACTATGTGTCGTGCTTCAGTTTGCTCGTCCGGAAGTTGATGTTGTGTGAGGTAGGATAGCACGGGTACTATCCAGGGTGGGATTACGGCCATTACCTCGTGTGCAAAAGGTGTTTCCTCTTGTGCGGAGCCGCCGATGATGTGATCGTCTTGTTCATTTTTGGGGTGAGGCATTGTGAGCAGGCTCATTGGATGGTACATCGGTGGCGTCGTCCTGCCATACCATGGAGGGCTTAAAGAGCCGCTTGTGGAAGGTGTTTTGGGAACCGGGTCGCGCTTGGCACCCATGCGTGCGAGGACGTCGCCTGCTTGATTGTTGTCTCTAGCGACATGGTGAAATTCTAGGCCCTTAAATCGAGCAGATATCCGGAGGACCACCTTTCTATAGGCCACCATCTTGGGGTCTTTGGCGTCGAATTTGTTTTTGACTTGAGATATTGCCAAATTTGAATCTCCCCTTACCTCGAGGTGCTGCACGCCCATTGATGTGGCCATACGAAGACCATGTAGTAGTGCTCCGTACTCGGCTACATTGTTCGAGTCCGTATGCATTATTTGGAGGAGATATCAAATAGTGTCGTCTGTGGGGGAGATGAGGATGACCCCATCCCCCAGTCCGGCTAACATCTTCGAGCCGTCTGAAAGCACAAGTACTCCCTGAGTGATTTTGGTAATTAATGTCAACATATCTCTTGTTGGAATAATATTTCTACCTAGTTTATTTCAGATAAGTTGAACATTGGAGTTGCAGGAAAAGAGGATGTCCAACCCCTTCAAGATGCTAAGGACAAACATTTGGAAAAGCTTAAGACTATACATTTTCATTTTAGTGATCCAAGATCACATTGAGTCTATAGGAAAGCCAATACTATTAAAAGGGGATGAGGTCTTGCCTAATGGCTTGTTTGCTCAAAGTGCTTAGTGATATGCTCCAAAGCCCTCAACCACTTTCTCATTTCCACATATGTCCTAAACCTAAAGTCAAACTCAGCCCCACCGATTTGATTCATCCGGCGCCATCGAGTTCACCTGACATAGCCACTGCCAGAAACCTTGATCAGTTCAATCTCACCGATGGTTCTTGGTCTCACCGAGATCCCATTGCAAACTCCCTGTTACCTATTGCAGCTATTTTGGTCTCACCGAAATGTGAAGTCAGTCTCACCGAGTTTGCTTGACCAAGTCTCTTTTTACTTATTGCTAAGATCGGTCTCACCGAGTTCACGCAATTGGTCTCACCGAGATGAGGTTTTACCCTAACCCTAGCACATCGGTCTGACCGAGTTGACCTTGTCGGTCCCACCAAAAACTCTAATGTTCATATTTTTAACCATATCAGTCTGACCGAGTTTCACTATTCGGTCCCACCGAGCCTGGAAGATTGTGTGTGACGGCTATATTTTGTGTGGAGGCTATATATACCCCTGCACCCCCTTCTCCATCCGAGAGAGAGCCATCAGAACGTGCCTACACTTCCACTACTCATTTTTTGAGAGAGAACCACCTACTCATGTGCTGAGACTAAGACATTGCAATCCAACCACAAGAATCTTGCTCTCTAGCCTTCCCCAAGTTACTTTCCTCACAAATCATCTTTCCACCATAGCCAAATCTGTGAGAGAGAGTTGAGTGTTGGGGAGACTATCATTTGAAGCACAAGATAAAGGAGTTCATCATCAACACACCATCTATTACCTTTTGGAGAGTGGTGTATCCTAGATTGGTTAGGTGTCACTTGGGAGCCTCTGTCAAGATTGTGGAGTTGAACCAAGGAGTTTGTAAGGGCAAGGAGATCGCCTACTTCGTGAAGATCTACCCAAGTGAGGCAAGTCCTTCATGGGCGATGGTTATGGTGGGATATACAAGGTTGCTTCTTCGTGGACCCTTCGTGGGTGGAACCCTCTATGGACTCGCGCAACCGTTACCCTTCATGGGTTGAAGTCTCCACCAACCTGGATGTACGATAGCACCACCTATCGAAACCACACCAAAAATCTTCGTGTCTCCAATTACGTTTGCGCACCCCAATCCCATCCCTTTACTTTCTTGCAAGTTGCATGCTTTACTTTCCGCTGCTCATAAACTCTTGCCATGCTTGCTTGAATTATATTGTGAATGCTTGAAATTGTGCTAATTTCCAACCTCAAGTTGAAAAACCTAAAAACTGCTACCTTTACTTGTTGAGGGTCTAATCACCCCCCTCTAGACACCTCTTCTCGATCCTTTGAATTGGTATCAGAGTTTTGGTCTCCATTGCTTTGGTTTAAACACCATTGGAGGAAGATGGATGAGTCTACGACAGGGAGTATTAGACGTAGAGTGCCTATGCTTGATGGAGAGTTCTTTGTTGCTTGAAAAAATGAGATGCTTGAGATTTTCAATGAGTCTCTTGATATGATTCGCAATCTTAGAACTGTCACTCTCATCACTAGAGGATTACCTAGAAATTTGATTGCTCGCTTGCCAACTCCTGAATGTGCTTACACTATATGGAGATTTCTTGAGGAATGATTTCCAAACTATTCCTTCAAAAACTTAGATGAGATTCGTCACATGTCTATTGCTTTGAACAAGATGAGTCCCAATGATCCTAAGTTTTCTGTTTGTCTATTTGAGCTTCGTGACCTTATGTGTGCCAAAGGAGATGTTGGAATCATTAGCAACATCATATCCGAAGCCATTGGAACTCATAGAGATGCACATTGCCATGATCACAAAACTAATGAATCACTCTCTCTAGGAAGTGATCAATCACAAGATGATGTTGAACATGGATACTATAATGAGGATGATGATAGTGAATATGATCTCGATGAGTCTATGAGACACTTTGGTCTTATGGATAGCCTTCGCAGCTACATGGTCGGAGGAAAGGAATGGGTTCTCGATAGTGGATGTGCCGATCACATGACTGGAGACAAGGATATGTTTCATGAGCTTGCTGAAAACGACGGCCCTCGAAAGTATGTCACCTTTGGTGATAACTCAAAGGGTAAGGTGGTTGGCCTCGGTAAGGTGGCCATCTCACATGACAACTCCATATAAAATGTTATGCTCGTTGAATCTCTTGGCTATAATTTACTTTTTGTATCTAGACTAGGTGATTTCGGTTTCAATGTCCTATTTACTGAAGGAAATTGCCAAGTGTTTCGAAGAGATAATCATAATATGGTGTTTACCGGCATACGTAGAGGTGATCTATACAATGTTGATTTCACTAAAATGGCTCAACCTAGAACTTGCTTAATTGCTAAATCTTCTCAAGGCTGGTTGTGGCATAGACGGCTAGGTCATGTGGTCATGCAAATCTTGACAAGCTCATTAAAGGTGATCATATCCTTGGTGTTAAAGATCTTCTATTTGACAAGGATAGACTTTGTAGTGCTTGCCAAGCAGGAAAACAAGTTGGACGAAGTCATCCCATGAAGAACATCATGACCACAAGAAGACCGCTTGAGCTACTTCACATGGATCTCTTTGGTCCCAACGCCTACAAGAGTCTCAGTGGTAACTCATTCGGATTGGTAATTTTTGATTATTTATTAAGATTTACATGGGTGTTCTTTCTTGATGACAAATCGCAGGTCCAAAAGATCTTTAAGAACTTCGCTAGGAAGGCCCAAAATCAATTTGAAGTGAAGATCGAGAAGGTTCGCAGCGACAACTGAACGGAGTTCCAGAAGGAAAATGTGGACACCTTTCTTGACGAAGAAGGGATTTCACATGAGTTCTCGGCTACGTACATTCCTCAACAAAATGGAGTTGTTGAGAGGAAGAATCGGACGCTCATCTAAATGGCGAGAATGATGCTTGATGAGTACAACACGCCAAAACACTTTCGGGTGGAAGCGGTTGAGACAACTTGCCATGCAACGAATCGTCTATATCTTCACAAGCTACTCGACAAGACGGCATACGAGCTTCTCACTGGTAACAAACCCCAAGTTGGATAGTTTCGGGTATTCGGACCAAAGTGCTACATTCTTGATAAGCATCATCGTTCAAAATTTGCTCCTAAATCTCATGAAGGTTTCCTACTCAGTTATGGCTCAAACTCTCACACATACCGTGTCTACAACAACTTCACCCAAAAGGTTGAACAGACGGAGATGAAGTTTGATGAATCTAATGGCTCACAAGGAGAGCAATTGTCAATTGATGTAGGTGACAAAGATCCTTCGGAAGCTATACAAGACTTGTCTATTGGCAAGATTTGCCCAATGGAGGTGAAGGAAAGTACCTTCTCTGTCCAAGTGGAAGCCTCAACCTCACGCCAAGGTGATCCACAAGTTGATTTGGAGGCATCCACAAGTGGGACACATCACTACAAAAAAAATACACTTCAGTGATGATACGTGTTTGTCATAGTAGGTCATGTTTTCTGTCATGCATGTACATCCATGACAATTTTGTGACAGAGACAAGATAGTCATACTTGTGTTGTCGTAGAAGTGTTCCATGACATTACCAAAATTATCATCATGGAAGTGTCCACTTCCATGAAAATAAATCACGCGTCATAGAAGTTCTTTCGTCCAGGGTGACCGACACGTGGCATCCACCATAATGGATCGCTGTTAAGCTATCGGGTCCAGTTTTGGGTCCGACAACCCGTTAACAGCCCCGACCAATGGGGATTTTCCATGTGTAAAATCATCGTTAGCTGGAGGAAACACGTGTCGGCTCACCATTGGGACAGATGTCATCCACTCATTGGACCGAAGGCGCCTATGATACGTCGACACATGGCACGGCTCAACAGAGGCCCATTCCTATGAAAAGGCCGGCCCGTTTGACTTGGTCAAAAGGTGCCGGGACGGCCCACGGAAAGCCTGTTAACGGCATGTTCGCATATAGCCCATTTACAGCCCGCTAACCCAGGGCCCGTTACGACCTATCCGAATTAGGCCCGGTAGCGTCATCTAGGCCATCAAATATGATTCTAGCCCGTTTAATTTCCGGCTCATGTATGGCCCATGACGTCTTTCGGCCCATATGAGGCCCTTTGTAACTCTTGACCCATAAACGGCTCGTGGTGAAACTGGCCCGTAATGAACTGTGTATCACTTTATACCCATTAACGGCCCATTATTCCATTGGGCAGTTTCCAACCATGTTATCTTTCGGCCTTCTTAGGGCCCATTTATTCTTGGGCTCATTTCTAGCATTTGGTTACGGCCCGTTACTGTAATTTTCTACTTGTGGCCCAAATTCAGCCCGTGGTTACAGGCGGCCCGTTTGTGGCTCGTTAATACGTTGGGCCATTTTCATAGCGCCATCGAATATGGGAAATTAGCAACAGCCCGTTATGGTCGGCCCATGAACGGACGATTCCAACTCTAGCCCGTTTACGGCCATAATGCGGTCTGTTATTGGGCCATGTTTGGCCAATCGATCATACGGCCCGTAGAAGGCCCATTGATGATACGGCCCGTAGAAGGCCCATTGTGTCTACGGCCCATAGGCCCATTGTTTCTATGCCCCGTAGATGGCCCGTTGTTTCTACGCCCCGTAGAAGGCCCGTTGTTTCTACGGCCCATAGAAGGCCCACTATTTCTATGGCCCGTAGGAGGCCCAGTGTCACTACAGTAAATATGTAGACCATGGTTATTGTGGCCTAGTTTTAAAAAATAGGTTATTGTGGCCACTAGCAAACCGCGGAAAAAGAACTGCATTGACTACAAGTAAACAAATAAACAAGACAACAAGGAAATAAATAAGCAAGCAACTTACGCTAGGCTATCTCGGCTATTACACATATTACATCCACTGAGCATCAAAGTTTGCCACCAGTGCAAATATACGGAACAAAGCAGCATATCATATACACTGGTTGTCAAAGTTGGCGACTAGTGCAAATAAACGCCGCAGCAAAACAAGTCCAGAACTGAAACCACTTCAGAAGATCTCAAGAAACAATATCCTGGGTACCCATAATGCTGGCAAGATGCTTAGCAAGCCTATTAAGTTTCTCTTGTTTGGCACTTAAATCCTCCAGCGCTTGCTATTGCACTAGAAAGTATGCATCTGAATTATGTAGGGACTTCCTCAGTCCTTCAGCTTCCTATCATAGCACATTTGATCGATGTCTTTCAACTTGAAGTTGAGACTCAAGAAGACGAACTGATTCAGGCAGCAAATTCAAAGAGCTTGTGCCAGCAGTAGTGGCCACTAACTCGAACACTACATCAAGTAGCTTGTGTCAAGATAGTTTTTATCAGCTTTCTTGGAGACCAACAGGGATGTCTCACTATCATGAACCTTATCTCCGTTACTTCCTTTACCATTGCATAACGAGGTACTATTCTCCAATATTTTGTTTGCATTCTAAAAGAGAAACAAGCAGACACATCACATGTTTACCATGTTGTATATGAAACTCATTTTGGTAAGTCGGTTCAGTAGTAAAGTGGAAAGGATAACAGCATGAAACAAACATATATCTATGTACCATGGTCACTTTATGGTCTATATCATTCTAGTTTGTTGCCAAATCAAGATAGAGACACGGTTCAAATAATATTTGTTCAAGACAAAGCAGAATAGACAGAATATAAGTGTGGGGAACTATAGAGCAATAATAACACTTGTAATGTGCATGCGATGAGAACACAACTATTTATTCAATTGAAACTGAAATCAACATAGAGCAAGTTACAACCGCAAACCAGTTAAAGAAACAGGTTTAAAACATACCTGTTGTGCCGTTGGAGTTTCAATTCCATTCTTCAAATTTGAAAATAGTTGGTATGAGTAAATACAGTGATGCAAGAGCAAAGGAGTATGAACCATAGCTATAGAACCAGACCTGAGAAAAATTCTTATTCTCCCTTAAGCGTTGAGTTGGGATTCGGAGTAGTGGTCCTCTTGCTTTGGGCACTTCAATTCCCTTACTACCTGCTTGTGTTTGGGTGCTCCATGGTGGAGACGGTGTTGTGTCAACTGGAACTGGGTTACTATCTACTCAGGTTGGGGTTAGAAGGGGTGTAGCTGGTTCTTTGTCCAACTTTGTAGGGGTACAATCTGCGAGAGTCTGTCACGACCGGTTTTTCAATAAAGTACTTACTGAGAAATCGATATCTTGATTCCAGTATAGGAAGAGTTATCCTTACTGGTAGACAAATACTTGAATACAGAAGACCAGTAGCATCAAATATATTACAGGGTTGAGCTGAGGATGCTCAACAATTTATTACAAACACGCCAATATTGTACATAAGGGCGGTTATGACACAGGGGTGTGGTGACATGCTACTAGCTCGAGATAAAAGTGGTGGTGGATAACTTGACTCCTAAACTGGCAGCTCATCGAGCGTCGAGGTGAGGCTCGATGAATTTATTTCTGGGGTAGCGGAAGCGGATATAATACAGTGACCAAATCCAAGATCGCACGGGACTGACTGGGACTCCTCTAGGCGTCGGACTCGCTATCGAACTCTTCATCCATGAGATCGCCTTCATCAACATCTGGCCAAATCAACAAGCCAGGTGAGTACTTTGAAAGTACTCGCAAGATAGTTCGGACAAAAGATATAACAAATGCATGCATGAATGCGTCGTGAAAAAAATAATAGTGTGCATTCCATTAATAAAAATTTGTACGACATGATAAGTAAAACAAATAACTGAAAACCGATCGGGTGTCTGGAGCGACGCCTCGAAAGGTAAACAAATGAAAATCATGCCGCAGTCGGGCGTCTAAGCGACACCACATAAAGGGCTTATATTGAAGAGTAAAAGACAAGCGTGCCACAGTCGGACGTCTGGGCGACATCACAGAAAGGGCTTTTATTGAAAATAAATAACAAGCGTGCCACAGTCGGACGTCTAAGCGACATCACAGAAAGGGCTTTTATTGAAAATAAATAACAGGCGTGCCACAGTCGGACGTCTAAGAGACATCATAGAAAGGGCTTATATCAAAGATAAATAGCAAGCGTGCCACAGTCGGACGTCTGAGCGACATCACAGAAAGGGCTTATATCAATAGTAAATAACAAGTGTGCCACAGTCAGACGTCTAAGCGACATCACAGAAAGGGCTTATATCAAAAGTAAATAACAAGTATGCCACAGTCGGACGTCTGAGCGACATCACAGAAAGGGCTTATATCAAGAGTAAATAACAAGTATGCCACAGTCGGACGTCTGAGCGACATCACAGAAAGGGCTTATATCAAAAAAGAATAACAGGTTAGTCCATCCATAAGAATAAATTTTTAACTGGACTTAACACTCATGTAGTTCACCGGAGTTTTGTCACTGAGGCTGACATTTGACCAGCTAAGATGAACACAGTACTTGGACATGTACAAGATGGTTCAAGGGATTTTTTACTTTGCAGAGTTTGTACTAACTGCCCACAGCCAACGGATTTCTGTGTCATGAATGACTAGTTCCGTTTACGGTATTTAGGTAGAAACACATCTAACTAGTACACACCCATTCCACCTCACGATGCCAGGAATCACCCTAGACAACGTCCAAGAAAAACATTGAGATGGGGAGGTCACAACCTCGAATAGCATGGGATCAAATTTTTATACATGCGCTCTAAGGGGTGCCCCCCTCTCGGTCCCAACCGGAAACACCCATGCCCCCTGACCGAATGACGGGCTTTAATCCAGGGCCATGGAACCCTCATCCCGGCCTCTCTATTCGGTGTGTACCAGGAAAGTGGTTTTCAACTTACTAAGCCATATTCCTTGCGGAAAACATGTGGTAGTACTAGAAAGAAATGAATGGGAATGTGACTTGATTCACATTGACACTGAAGTCAAATAGTCTGGCGTAAGACTGGCATGCCACAACACTACTATCTTACCCATTCTCATGCCATCACATGGCCATGCAAACTTATATCCAACAACATATGGATTTCCGAAACTCACTTGCCTTATCTTTGCATGAAATATAACATTGAACGAAATGTTCATAAACATGCCATGATACTACTAAATGCAAACATGCAACAACCACTCATCATATCAAGAGTTCAAATATGCTTGCCTGGTTCGGAGTAGTCGGAGTCTAACTGGGTGAAGTTCGCGGCTCCGTCACCTCCTCCGGTATCTACGGTATAAGAAAAATATGTGCGTAACGTAAATACCGCGAGTGCACAGAAAAGTGTTCCAAATACTTTTCAAATAAATATGACAAAAAACTAGACAGAAAAATAAAGATGACAGAAAAAGAATCACTCAAAAACCATTTTCTGTTTAAAAGTTATAAAGGTCTTAAGACCAGGGACCCATTTGTAATGAAACAGAAAGTTTCTAGGGGGTCAACTGAATAAAATAGAAAATGATTCGGAAAAAGAGAAAACACTGACGAGGGGGTCCCACCCGTCAGGTTTAAATTTTTGAACAGGGAAGAACAGAGTCTGCCGGCGCCCGAGAGCTGTGGTGGTCGCCGGCGGCGATCCACGGTGAGGCAGGGGGATCGGGAGGTACCAGAGTGATCAGCGTGTCCTTCCGCGTCGGGGGGTGGTGGTGTTGGTCGCCGGCGAGCACCACGTCAACGGCAGCCCTTGCTCCGGCGGACGGCGGCTCGGGTGGAGATGGATCTCGTCGGGGAGGGCTGCGAAGGTCAAATCGAAGCTTGGGTTAGCTCACTGGTTGCTCGAGGTGGCTACTGACGTGGTTTGGGCGACGGGGATAGCCTCACCGGAGTGAATCAAGCTGGTGGCCGAGGCGGATCGGGGCGGCCGGAGTTGGGGGAGGAGACCTCCTCGAGGTCCTCCTAGTGGCTTGGTGGAGTGTTGGTGAGGTGCAGTGGTGGTGCGTGCACGAGAGCGAGCTCGTGGCTCCTTTTTATAGGCGATCTAAGGCGGTGGCCGTGAACGGAGTTCTCCGGCGATGGTTACGGCGGTGCAGAGCTTGGTCGGGGAGGTTTAGGGAGTTGGGCGTCAACGTGGAGTTCCACTGGTTCCGTTTTGATGCTAAACAAGCTTGGATTAGGAGTCCTGGGTGGATTCGACGGAACAGGGTGGCGCGGGCCCGTCGGCGGCAGAGGGTGTGCCCCGTGCTTGCCGGGCCACAGCGACGGTGCTGCAGGGGTGCACTGGCATGCATGAGGCCACGCGGAGGGCTAGGGAGCAATGGGCGACGCAAAACGGCGTTGCGAGCCGGAGCAGGCTCCGTTTGGCTGCCACGGGTGGCTCTGCCACCGCAGAGGTTGCCGGCGTTGAAGATGCTCACCGCCACCGACGCCTGCGTCCTTCCAAGAGGGCGTGCGGTGCTCTGGCCAAGGGGAAGGGGCCATGCGCAAAGCGCCAGCATGCACGGGCGATCAGTGCCAACACTCTGACGAAAACGACACTGCAACTCTGAACTTTTCTGAAAGTGCACAGGAACAGTGCCGGCCAAGTGTTCGACGAAATGATTTTGGCATATGGGTAATTTTTCTTGAGCTGATCTTTGGTGTGGTGGTCTCTCATTGCATCTGAGGCATGGTAAAAACAAGAATGGATTAAAACCAAAGAATAGCCCAAAACCAAAAAGGTTTCTTTTTTGAAGAAATTAAATCCAAGAAATGCTTTTGAGAAGAAAACTCAGAAGAGAGGTTTTTAAGAAGGGTTTAAATGACCTTCTTCAAACCAAGCAAGGCTTTGCTGAAAACAAAAACAACAAAATTTTTGGAGTGTCACAGCACCTACCCCCTTAGGAAAAATCTCATCCCCAAGATTTCAGCTGATCCTCAAACAGGTGTGGGTGCTCTGTCCGAAGAAAATCCTCTCTTTCCCAAGTTGCTTCATTCTCGATGTGATTGCTCCACTGAACTCTAAAAAACTTGATGGTTTTCTGTCGGGTCCTCCTTTCAGACTCCTCTAATATTTTTATTGGACGCTCCCGGTAGGTGAGGTCTGGTTGCACGTCAATGTTTTCATGTGATACTTGCTTCTCTGGGTTGCTCACGTACTTCCTCAACTGCGAGATGTGGAACACGTCGTGGACATCGGATAAATCTTCGGGTAAGTCTAGCTGGTAGGCTACCGTGCCTCTTCGGGCCACTATACAGAATGGTCCGATGAATCTTGGTGCTAGCTTTCCCTTAACCTTGAATCGTTGCAGACCCCTCATAGGAGAAACTCTTAGGTACACAAACTCTCCGGGTTCAAAACTGATTTCCCGATGCTTTCGATCGTAATAACTCTTTTGTCGACTCTGAGCTGTCTTGAGTCGATCCCTAATCATCTTAACTTTTTCCTCAGCCTCCTTGAGCATATCTGGGCCGAAGATATGGCTGTCTCCGGTCTCTGACTAATTTAGCGGTGTACGGCATCTTCGCCCGTACAGAGCTTCAAATGGTGCCATTTGCAGGCTGGCTTGATAACTGTTGTTGTATGCGAACTCTGCATATGGCAAGCTTTCTTCCCAACTGGTTCCATAGGTGAGAACACACGCTCTCAGCATGTCTTCTAGAATTTGGTTTACGCATTCAGTTTGCCCATCAGTCTGGGGGTGGTATGCGGTACTGAATGCTAGTTGGGTTCCCAGTGCCTGTTGTAGGTGATCCCAAAATCTAGAGACGAATTGTGTGCCTCTGTCAGATATTATAGTCTTTGGGACTCCATGCAGGCAGACGATACGGGCAAGATAAAGTCTGGCCAGCCTCTGAGTGGTGTGAGTTGTCTTCACAGGGATGAAATGTGCCACCTTAGTTAATCTGTCGGTTATGACCCATATGGCATCATTTCCGTGTCGTGACCGTGGTAGTCCAACAATGAAATCCATTCCAATCTCGTCCCACTTCCACTCGGGTATCTTGTTTGGCTGTAATAGCCCGGCTGGTTTCTGGTGCTCGGCCTTTATGCGTTGACAAGAGTCACAACATGCAATGAACGTGGCTATGTCTCTCTTCATACCGTGCCACCAAATTTTTTCCTGAAGGTCTTTGTACATTTTTGTCCCTCCAGGATGGATTGAATACGGAGCGGTGTGGCTTTCAGCTAGAATCTGCTGTTTGAGGTCCTTGATATTTGGTACGCAAATTCTTTCTCCGTACCACAATATTCCCTGCTCGTCTATGTTGAATTCTGAGGCCTTGCCCAAACTCACTTTCCTTTTTATGCCATCAATGCTGGGGTGTCCATGCTGAGCCTCCTTAATCTTTTCTATCAGGGTAGGCTGTATTTCCAAATTCGACACACTGCCTTCGGTGACCATTATTAAATTGAGTTTGGCAAATTCCTGTTGAAATTCTGGCCTCAAATTTGGCATACTGTCATTGTCCGAGCTGGGGTTCCGACTAAGTGCATCTGCCACTACATTTGCTTTTCCGGGATGATAGTGGATTCCAACATCATAATCCTTCACTAACTCCAACCAGCATCGTTGCCGTAAATTGAGTTCCGGCTGTGTGAAAATATACTTAAGGCTCTTATGGTCTGTGTATATTTCACAACGATTTCCAAGTAGAAATTGTCTCCATTCTTTGAGTGCATGGATGACTACTGCCAACTCCAAGTCATGAGTAGGATAATTTTCCTCATACTTGCGAAGTTGTCTGGAGACATACGCAACTACCTTGCCTTCTTGCATCAATACGCATCCGATGCCCTTCCGGGATGCGTCACAATATACCTCAAAATTCTTGTGTATGTCTGGCACAATTAATACTGGTGCCGTTGTTAATTTCCTTTTTAGCTGTTGGAAGCTTTTCTCACAGGCTTCCGTCCATTCAAACTTCTTGTCTTTCTTGAGTAACTGCGTCATTGGCTTTGCTATGGTGGAGAATCCTTCAATAAATCTCCGGTAATAGCCTGCCATTCCCAAGAAACTTCGCACGTCCGTTATGTTAGCTGTTGGCTCCCAGCCAAGTACGGCCTTGACCTTTTCCGGGTCTACGGCAATACCTTCTTGGGTTAGTACGTGGCCCAGAAAACCCACCTGTCTTAGCCAAAATTCACATTTGCTGAACTTGGCGTACAGTTGATGTTTCCTGAGTTCTCCCAGTACAATTCTGAGATGTTCGGCGTGCTCTTCTGGTGTCTTGGAGTATATCAGAATGTCATCGATGAATACCACAACAAACTTGTCCATATACTTCATAAATACCTTGTTCATGAGGTGAACAAAATATGCGGGAGCGTTTGTTAGCCCAAATGGCATTACTGTGAATTCATACAGTCCATATCTGGAGGTGAAGGCTGTCTTGGGAATATCTTCTGTTCGCACTTTTAATTGGTGGTATCCCGATCTCAAGTCAATTTTTGAGAAGACTTTGGCCTGAGCAAGCTGATCAATAATCATTTATCCGTGGCATTGGGTATTTGTTCTTGATTGTGACCATGTTAAGAGCTCGATAGTCTATACACAATCTCAGTGTCCCATCCTTTTTCTTGGCAAATAAAATTGGAGAACCCCAAGGTGAGGAACTGGCTCGTATGTATCCTTTCTCCAATAATTCTTTTATTTGCTTCTTCAATTCTACCAACTCGGATGGTGCCATTCTGTATGGTTTCTTGTAAATGGGAGCGGTTTCGGGTGCTAGCTCAATGCTGAATTCTATCTCTCGGTCTGGTGGCATGCCTGGTAGTTCTTCTGGAAATACGTCTGGAAATTCACACACTACTGGAACCTTGTTCAACTCAGAAACGTCCACCTTGTTTAATCTCGGTTGCCGAGGTATTTGTCTCTCTTTGGCTGAAATTTTTATTGTCTTCCCGTGATGGTGTGTGAGAATTACGGTCCGGTTGAAGCAGTCAATAAAACCTTTGTTGGTGGTTAACCAATCCATCCCTAGGATGACATCCAGTCCTTTACTTTCCAATACAATAAGGTTGGCGTAAAACTTCAATCCTTCAAATTCAATAACCACACCTTGACAGTAACTCTGGGTCACTTGCTTAATCCCAGGGGACTTGATGATCATGGATTTTTCCAAGGGAAGCATCGAAAAATTATTTTGCAAAGCAAAACTCTTCGAAATGAATGAGTGAGAAGCTCCAGAATCAAACAAAACCATGGCAGGTATTGTGTTGATAGGAAACGTACCGAGTACGATATCCGGGGCATTTTGTGCTTCTTCCTTGGTCACGTGGTTCAGATGACCCTTCCTGTGGTTGTTATTGGGGTTGAAATTGTTTCGCTTGGGCGCTGAATTATTGCCACCATTGTTAGGCTTTGGGGTTGAGTTCCTTGGCTTGGGGCACTGCTTGGCATAGTGCCCTTCTTCTCCACAAGCGTAGCAAGTAACGCCTGGGCGATATGTGAACTCCTTGTCCCTTGCATGGAAATTCTTGATTGGGCGTGAATTATTCGTCGTGGGTTTATGTGTCCCACCTTTCTGAAATTCTGTCTTGCTTCGGTGGTTGCGAGCAAAAGTAGACTGGTCCCTTTTGCATTTACGGAAATCTTCCAAGCTGCGTCGCTCATTTTCCAAGGTAATGGCCTTATCCACCAGTGTTTTAAAATCTGGGAAGGTATGCACAACCAGCTGGCATTTAAGCGCGGGTGCCAGGCCTTCCAAGAATTTTTCCATCTTCTTGCTTTCAGTCATACGCTCTTCGTTGGCGTAGCGAGACAGAAGAGTAAATTGGCTGTTGTATTCTAACACTATCATGGTCCTTTGTTTGAGGTCATCAAATTCTCTCTTCTTGATCTTCATAACACTTTTAGGAATGTGTGCCCCATGAAAACCTTCTTTGAAATCCTCCCAGGTTATTTCATTTTCGTTGGGGTGCATGTGCAGGAAATTTTCCCACCACGATGCAGCTGCTCCAGTGAGATAATGTGGTGCATATAGTACTTTCTCACGGTCTGAACACTGTGCAATAATTAATTTTCTTTCCATGTCTCGAAGCCAGTCGTCGGCCTCAAGAGGTTTGTCAGTATGAGAAAATGTTGGAGGACGCGTCTTCTGTAGCTCAGACAACTTGGATTGCTGCTGATACTGTCCACGGTGATTTCCCATATTGATGAATTGGTTCATCATTTCCTGATGTTGTTGCTGACTCTGTTCATAAAGGCGGCATACTTGGGTGAATGCTGTTTCACTGTCCTGTTGACTAGACTGTCCCTGTGTGAAATTGTTGTTTGGTGGTGTGCCATAATTTTCCTCTGGCGGGATTGGCATGGAGCGTGTCCAAGGACGAGACATCTTTCACTCTGGGGATATATTTTGTGAAACTCGTAAGACAAGAAAGAGAGTCGCAAAAGTCAATAAAATCACGCATACGGGAAATTTTAAAAGCTCCAGGAAAATACACGATTGCGTGCGGAGAAGGACTATTACATATCTTACATGCGGGCAGTAATTATACAATACATCACTCAGGATATGCGTACATAATCCTGACATGTTATTTAGTCTAGTGCACTTCTCCAGACCCTACATGATGCGCAAACAAGCTACTTCTCACAACCTATGTACATATAAACATATCACACAAGTCGATGCATCGCATGGCGGCTAAGCGTACTCAGTCGGAGATGGTGAGGATCTGCCTTGGCCTGCCGAGGGTGAGGCGCAGTGAGGCTGGGGACTCAACCTCCTCCTCGCTAATAGGTTCCTTACGAGAAGCGCTGCGCTGAGCTGCTGGAGCGGGTGCCATAGGCAGAGTAACACGAATATGAGTGGGCGCAATAGGTGGATTACCACGAATAGGAGTGGGCGCAATAAGTGGTGCAGAGCGAACGGGAGTGGGTGCAATAACTTGGTTGAACTCCTCGGTGGTAGGCAGACGACGAGCAGTGGTGAGAATGGTAGGTGAATGAGATGCTGAGGACGAGATGAAGGTCAGCGGTGGAGCGATGTGCAGGAGTTCCCTCCTGTTGGCGGCACAGCCATGGACTAAGTCCATGCGGGCAGCTACAAGGTCGTCCACCATGCTGTCAAAGGCTGCCTCCAGAGCTCGGAGGTACTGGACAAGCATCTCAAAGGCCTCGTCTCGCTCTCCTCTGGGGCAAGCGAATGAGTAGTGACAGGTGTATGGTACGTGGCATGGAAGGTAGCGGTAGCGATGGGTCTTCATTGCAGGAAGAACATCCCGGAGACGAGCTATCGCCTCACGGGCATCCATCTGCATAGCATGCCTCTCTGTAGGCATGGCTCTCCCCAAGAACCGGAAGAGGCATATCTCGGCACGCCCTCCCTTGAATAGCACCGCGGCCTGGTGCATGGTCAGACTGTCGTTGATCTTATGTGGGTAGAGTGTGAAGACTGGGCGCACTGACGGCCCCATCGCGACCTGAACGACGAAGGAGAGGAGCTTGACGAACCCCTCAGGCACGTTGGCGAACATCTGTGACTCATAGTCGTTGCCAGCCATCTACAAAAGTTGGCAAAAATTCTGAACGATCAGATCATAAATTGTATGCTGACTGTCAGAAAAATGACTACATTTGCAAAAACATGGATAAACTCTATCATGCTAATAACCAATTAGCGATCGCACCTAGTGGCTTCCTACAGTCAGCCTGGCTCTGGTACCAAGTTTGTCACGACCGGTTTTTCAATAAAATATTTATTGAGAAATCAATCTCTTGATTCCAGTATAGGAAGAGTTATCCTTACTGGTAGACAAATACTTGAATACAGAAGACCAGTAGCATCAAATATATTACAGGGTTGAGCTGAGGATGCTCAACAATTTATTACAAACACGCCAATATTATACATAAGGGCGGTTATGACACAGGGGTGTGGTGACATGCTACTAGCTCGAGATAAAAGTGGTGGTGGATAACTTGACTCCTAAACTGGCAGCTCATCGAGCGTCGAGGTGAGGCTCGATGAATTTATTTCTGGGGTATCGGAAGCGGATATAATACAGTGACCAAATCCAAGATCGCACGGGACTGACTGGGACTCCTCTAGGCGTCGGACTCGCTATCGAACTCTTCATCCATGAGATCGCCTTCATCAACATCTGGCCAAATCAACAAGCCAGGTGAGTACTTTGAAAGTACTCGCAAGACAGTTCGGACAAAAGATATAACAAATGCATGCATGAATGCGTCGTGAACAAAATAATAATGCTCATTCCATTAATAAAAATTTGTACGACATGATAAGTAAAACAAATAACTGAAAACCGATCGGGTGTCTGGAGCGACGCCTCGAAAGGTAAACAAATGAAAATCATGCCGCAGTCGGGCGTCTAAGCGACACCGCATAAAGGGCTTATATTGAAGAGTAAAAGACAAGCGTGCCACAGTCGGACGTCTGGGAGACATCACAGAAAGGGCTTTTATTGAAAATAAATAACAAGCGTGCCACAGTCGAACGTCTAAGCGACATCATAGAAAGGGCTTTTATTAAAAATAAATAACAGGCATGCCACAGTCGGACATCTAAGCGACATCACAGAAAGGGCTTATATCAAAGATAAATAGCAAGTGTGCCACAGTCGGACATCTGAGCGACATCACAGAAAGGGCTTATATCAATAGTAAATAACAAGTGTGCCACAGTCGGACGTCTGAGCGACATCACAGAAAGGGCTTATATCAAAAGTAAATAACAAGTATGCCACAGTCGGACGTCTGAGCGACATCATAGAAGGGCTTATATCAAAAGTAAATAACAAGTATGCCATAGTCGGACGTCTGAGCGACATCACAGAAAGGGCTTATATCAAAAATGAATAACAGGTTAGTCCATCCATAAGAATAAACTTTTAACCGGACTTAATACTCATGTAGTTCACCGGAGTTTTGTCACTGAGACTGACATTTGACCAGATAAGATGAACACAGTACTTGGACATGTACAAGATGGTTCAAGGGATTTTTGACTCTGCAGAGTTTGTACTAACTGCCCACAGCCAACGGATTTTCGTAGTCACGAATGAGTAGTTCCGTTTACGGTATTTCGGTAGAAACACATCTAACCAGTACACACCCATTCCACCTCACGATACCAGGAATCACCCTAGAAAACGTCCAAGAAAAACTTTGAGACGGGGAGGTCACAACCTCGAATAGCATGGGATCAAATTTTTATACGCGCGCTCTAAGGGGTGCCCCCCTCTCGGTCCCAACCGGAAATACCCATGCCCCCTGACCGGATGAGAGGCTTTAATCCAGGGCCATGGAACCCTCATCCCGGCCTCTCTATTTGGTGTGTACCAGGAAAGTGGTTTGCAACTTACTAAGCCATATTCCTTGCGGAAAACATGTGGTAGTACCGGAAAGAAATGAATGGGAATGTGACTTGATTCACATTGACACTGAAGTCAAATAGTCTGGCGTAAGACTGGCATGCCACAACACTGCCATCTTACCCATTCTCATGCCATCACATGGCCATGCAAACTTATATCCAACAACATATGGATTTCCGAAACTCACTTGCCTTATCTTTGCATGAAATATAACATTGAACGAAATGTTCATAAACATGCCATGATACTACTAAATGCAAACATGCAACAACCACTCATCATATCAAGAGTTCAAACATGCTTGCCTGGTTCAGAGTAGTCGGAGTCTAACTGGGTGAAGTTCACGGCTCCGTCACCTCCTTTGGTATCTATGGTATAAGAAAAATACGTACGTAACATAAATACCGCGAGTGCACAGAAAAGTGTTCCAAATATTTTTCAAATAAATATGACAAAAAACTAGATAGAAAAATAAAGATGATAGAAAAAGAATCACTCAAAAACCATTTTCTGTTTAAAAGATATAAAGGTTTTAAGACCAGGGACCCATCTGTAATGAAACAAAAAGTTTCCAGGGGGTCAACTGAATAAAACAGAAAATGATTCGGAAAAAGAGAAAACACTGATGAGGGGGACCCACCCGTCAGGTTTAAATTTTTGAACGGGGAAGAACAGAGTCTGCCGGCGCCCGAGAGCTGTGGTGGTCGCCGGCGGCGATCCACGGCGAGGCAGGGGGGTCGGGCGGTACCAGAGTGATCAGCGTGTCCTTCCGTGTCGGGGGGTGGTGGTGTTGGTCGCCGGCAGCACCACGTCAACAGCGGCCCTTGCTCCGGCGGACGGCAGCTCGGGTGGAGATGGTTCTCGTCGGGGAGGGTTGCGAAGGTCAAATCGAAGCTTGGGTTAGCTCACTGGTTGCTCGAGGTGGCTACTGACGTGGTTTGGGCGACGGGGATAGCCTCACCGGAGTGAATCGAGCTGGTGGCCGAGGCAGATCGGGGCGGCCGGTGTTGGGGGAGGAGACCTCCTCGAGGTCCTCCTAGTGGCTTGGTGGAGTGTTGGTGAGGTGCAGTGGTGGTGCGTGCACGAGAGCGAGCTTGGGGCTCCTTTTTATTGCGGTCTAAGGCGGTGGCCGTGAACGGAGTTCTCCGGCGATGGTTACGGCGGTGCAGAGCTTGGTCGGGGAGGTTTAGGGAGTTGGGCGTCAACGTGGAGTTCCACTAGTTCCGTTTTGACGCTAAACAAGCTTGGATTAGGAGTCCTGGGTGGATTCGACGGAACGGGGCGGCGCGGGCCCGTCGGCGGCAGAGGGCGCGCCCTGTGCTGGCCAGGCCACGGCGACGGTGCTGCGGGGGTGCGCTGGCATGCATGAGGCCACGCGGAGGGCTAGGGAGCAATGGGTGGTGCAGAACAGCGTTCCAAGCCGGAGCAGGCTCCGTTTGGCTGCCACGGGTGGCTCTGCCACCACAGAGGCTGCCGGCGTTGAAGATGCTCGCCGCCACCGACGCCTGCGTCCATCCAAGTGGGCGTGTGGTGCTCTGGTCAAGGGGGAAGGGGCCATGTGCAAAGCGCCAGCGTGCACGGGCGATCAGTGCCAACACTCTGACGAAAACGACACTGCAACTCTGAACTTTTCTGAAAGTGCACAGGAACAGTGCCAGCCAAGTGTTCGACGAAATGATTTTGGCATGTGGGTAATTTTTCTTGAGCTGATCTTTGGTGTGGTGGTCTCTCATTGCATCTGAGGGCTGCCTGAATTTTGGTAGAATTTTTGGGGAAGAGGAGATATGAATTTCACCAAAAATGATGAATCTGGTCCAAACTTGCAGAGGTTGAATTTTGAAAATTTTGAAAAGAGGAAGAGTGGATCTTGATGGTTCTAGGTTGTGGGTACTAAGGACTATCCAGAGGAGTTGGTTTGAGATCAAAAATCAAAGGAAATTAGGCACTTCCTTTGTAGAGCATCTAGGCTTAGAAATAATGGCAGAATTGTTTTGGGGAGGAAAACAAATGGATAAAAATCCAAAAATGGATTTATCTAATTGGGACAGAATGTTTGGATTGCCCCAAGGTGGAAGGAGGGGTTTTGGGAGAATTTTACCACAAGAGGCATGGTAAAAACAAGAATGGATCAAAACCAAAGAATAGCCCAAAACCAAAAGGTTTCTTTTTAGAAGAAATTAAATCCAAGAAATGCTTTTGAGAAGAAAACTCAGAAGAGAGGTTTTTAAGAAGGGTTTAAATGACCTTCTTCAAACCAAGCAAGGCTTTTGCTGCAAACAAAAGCAACAAAAATTTTGGAGTGTCACAGAGTCTGGGTTATGTGTGGTGGGGATGGTTCTTGGGCAAGTACAACCGTGGTTCTATCTACATCAACTGGTAGGACTATCTTTTCTGAAGACCATGTTGTTACTCCCTTAGATACTGCCATCACCCTCTCCAATTCAAATGGCTGATAAACAAGAAAAGTAATTGAATGTACATACATTGTATGATAGATAGGTGCAATGGATAGTGGGGAATAAAAGAGGGCATGAAATAATTCACATTTATGTTGTCTAACCAAACAGGATAGCATGACACAATTTCACATATATGATGGCTAACTAAACCGGATAGCATGACACAATTTCACATTATGATGGCTAACTAAAAAGGATGGAAAGCCATAGTTCAAAATATGATGACTATGTAAACAGGATGACATGATATAACTATATAATGTGTTTATTAAATACGTTGGCATGCCATAATTCACATACATGCCGCCTATGGAAACATGATAGCATGATATAATTCACGGATAGAATGACATAATTGAAAATATGATGACTGTAAACACTAAACATGATGAGATGATATAACTATATGATGTATTTATTAAATGGGTTGTCATGCCATAATTCAGATAGATGCTGTGTATGTAAACATAATGGCATTGTATAATTCAAATATATGATTTATATAGTAAGCAAGTAAGCAGATGGCAATCCATATATGATGTAAAAACTAAGCAATGCAAGACAACATGCATGACATGGATAATATAACCCTACCTAATTTGAGCATAGACCTCAGGGGGGAAACTGGACTGGTCATCAGTCTTTGAATCCTCCTCTGAGGAGCTCTCTGTAACAGCAAGATGTCTGCTTTAGCAGGTAGCATTGTCTACTTTGAATACCTTGTTTTCACTCCAGATACTTCCACCACCGCTTCAAATGGCTGATGCACGGGAAGAGTAGTTGAATATACAAACGTTGTCGACAAATGGACCACGTAACACAAAAAAATGATAGCATGATATAATTCACATACATGATGATTGGCTAAACAACATGGCATTGCATAATTCACATATATAATGCCTTTGCAACAAGATAGCATTGCATAATTCACATATATAATGTCTTGCAACAAGATGGCAATGCATAATTCACATATATGGTAATTAGACACTAAACAGGTGGCATTCACACAAAGCATGTCTAAACTAATCAAATGACATAGCAATGCAAGACACCATACGCATGATATGAGCAACATAACCCTGCCAAGTTAGAGCATACACCTCAGGGGGGATAGGACTGGTCATCTGTCTCTGAATCCTCCTCTGAGGAGCTATCCGTAACCAGCGAGATATGCGCTACGTCAGATAGCATAGTCTTCTCTGAAGACCTTGTTTTCACTCCAGAATTTTCCATCAATGTGTCAAATGGCTAATGCACACGAAGAGTAGTTGAATGTACTAACATTGTTGACAAATGTAATACGTAACAAAAAAAGGATGGCTTGATATAATTCACATATAACATGACTAGCTAAGCAGGATGACATTGCAAAATTCACATATATGATGCCTTGCTAAACAAGATGGCGTTGCATAATTCATATAAATGATGAGTAAACTAAACATATCGCATTCACACAAAGCATGTCTAAACTAAGTAGAAGACATATTTGATGTATAAAGTAAGCAATGCAAGGCACCATATGCATGATATAACCACCATCAGCATGACAAGTTAGATCAAAGACCTTAGGGGGTAAATAGGAGTGGTCTTCTCCTTCTGAATCCCCCTCAGAACAGATATCTTCCTCCCGATTACAATCCGAAATGGGTGGAGGGGGGTTGCCTTTGCGCCTACCATGGAGTGACGTCTGCATGAAATTTTATTGCCACGCAAGGCTCATCTCTTTTGCTCTACATGTTCAGTTCCATTGTGTACAGTAACTGACAAGCATAGGAATAAAACATAGTGAGATTATGTAAGGAGTGCATGTAGAAATCCAGAGTGATGGTAGCAACCTGTGAATTGACCCAAAACCTATGATAGCAGGCAGATAATGGCTTCAGTTAAACAATACAAATTATGGCTTCTTTACTATTTGTTTCCCACCCAACATGAAACTCATAGTAGACACCAGAGATTAACCAGATAGTAGATATATACTATTGATTGCAGCCCTGATATGTACCCCACAACCATTTAAAAACTCAAGTTTGACCATTAGTTTGGAGCTGACTCAGAGTCTAATCGGTGAACAGGACGATAAAGTAGCATGTAATATTAAGCGATGCATAACGTAAGCAGACACGAAAGAGTGCGACCTCTCTTGCAGCCTCGTTTAGTCCTCGAGGTCATCTTCTTGGTTGATGATGGTAATGCGGTTGTCATGGCTGCCGGCGGCGAGGAAGAAGATCTGAGGCGGTGAAAGATAGTATGGAGGTCAGATCATGTTGTGTTGGACCCTTCTGTCGTTGGAGCAGCTGAGTTGGGTGGACGACGGTGCACCAGGAGCGGGACAAGCCACGCGAGGTTTTCTTTGACAACCATTTGTAAGAGAAGTAATTCTGTAAGGTCTCGTTTGAATTGGAGTATTCTAACAACGCAGGGATAGGAAATACACAGTAATAGGATAGGAATGTGTCGGGGAAACAGATCCACGAACACCTATGGGGCCGGTGGACCGAGCCCCTTTCGGTTCGGCGAGGGGCGGAGGTCGCACGAAGAGCAGATCGAGGCGAAGCACACGAGCAGTTTACCCAGCTTCGGAGCTCTCCGGAGAGATAATACTCCTACTGCTTCTTGTCTGATTCTATTATGTTCTTGCTCGAGAGTGAGCTAAGTGTTTCTCTGGCTTCCGAATGAGTCCAACCCCCTCTACGTTGCGCATGGGCCTCCTTTTATATGCTCAAGGGGTCACCGACAGGTGGCAACACAGAGAAGGGTAAAAGTGTAAAAAGAGAGGTGGTTGGTACAGTTACTTGTACAGTGCACCCTACCTAACCCTGACGGCAGGGGACAAGGGCATTAAATGCCCGTCTGTATCGCCCAAACAGTGCAAAAAGGTACCGTCAGGGATGCCACCGCGCACCGCTGGCTGCCCAGCCTCCCGCCACGCGCGCCTGGAAAGGCCCCCAGAGCGACACGTTGGTGGATGCGCTGGAGCGTGGGCACAGAGTGGCCGCCTGCCACGACAAGCGCCTTGCCGCGGCCGTTGCCTTGTCGGGTCCGGAAGCTTGTCGCTCACCAGGCCCTGATATGCCTTGGTTGGTCTTCCCGGCAAGCTCCTCTTGTCGGGGCCTTGTCACCTTGCCAGGACGCGTGGCGCGTTGCGGCAAATTCCTTGGGATGCCTTGGTTGGCCTTCCCGGCAAGCTCCTCTTGCCGGGGCCTTGTCTTAAATACTTTGTTCTTGAATGGCTCCAAAGGAACCATGGAGGACCTTGGCGGTCGCCCAGCAAGCCTTGCCGCGGGGTGCTGCAACTGCCCGTGCACAAGTTCGGGGTACTAGGGTACCCCTATTCTAGTACACCGATAGGAGCCCCCGGGCATGGGCCATACACGGTGCCGAGTGCTGTTGGGCCAGGCCCAAGACAGGGCACGGGGACACGCGGCCTGGGCCACGCCGTATCTGACTCCGTATCCACCGCGCCCTCCCTAACGGCACGCGTCGAATGCGGCGTCGTGGGAGAGATCGTGGGTGGATTCTTTATTTGGAAGGGTGAAACATCCGCCCCCTCCCTCTTTATAAGCGGGGGAAACAGGGGCAGTTCGTTCCCCCCCTGCTGGTTGCTACTACTCTATCTTCACAAACCTCCGCCGCTCCCCCCTTCTTCTCCAAGCCGAGAGAGAGCAGCGCTCCGCCCCCCATTGCCACCAGCATCACCAACGCCGTCGACCTCCCCCACCACTTCCGCCATGGCTCCGAAAGCCGACAAGGGGAAGGGTGTGAAGTCGACCGAGGCGCAGCGGCTCGCGGCGCTGCGGAAGGAGCGGGAGGTGACCTTTTCGGAGAAGATCAAGGCCAACAAGGAGCTGCTGGAGAGCATCGCTATTACCCAGAACTCATTTAGGGAGATGGTGGAGCATTGGACCGAGGGTCTGGTGAATATTGCCGCAGTCATCGACGAGGAGCTGCCGCAGTTGGGGATGGAGGACTTTGGGTATCCTTCCGACGAGCATCTCCAACCCAGCGCCAAGCTCAGCCTGTTCTTCAAGGGCGTGGCGACGGCACTCCAGTGGCTCCGGGAGAGGATCCCAAAGCAGTTGGCCGACGAGTCACGCAGGATTTGCGCGGGGGCTCTCCAGAAGGTGCTGATGAAGGTGGCCTTCCGCAACCCAGGCCTCAACCTCACCAACGTCCTCAGGTCCTTGCCGCCTGACCCATGATGCGCTCAAGGCCCTTGTCGCACCCATTGTGGACAAGGTGAGCGAGATCAAGAGGGTTGAGGGCGATCGCGTAGACTAGGCCGCCCGTTTTCTCTTTCTCCTTGTCGCTGCTAGCCATATTATAAGATCAATTTGTTAGAGCTGCGAAAAGTTATTTTGTAATATAACTCTATTTCTGGTATCAATTGCTACGTTATTTCCTTTACTAGATTCCTTCCTTTGTATGTTTTTACCCTACGCTTTTAGGGAACTTGTCGGCGCAGGCACCCGAGCCGCGAGCGCTGAGTGCGGGACGTCAACAGCCTGCTGGCGGTGCCGCTTCCGACAAGAAACCTTGTCGCGACCAGATGCAGCACACTTAAGTTGTTGAGCGGACTCAAAACAAAGTAAGGGCGCAACTAGCTACGAGTTGGTTCCTCCGCGCATAGGTTTTCCATACAAAGCACGGTCGTTCGAGGAAGATAACTTAAAAATTAAAACTAATTGCTCAAACTTTGGCAACTTAGCTTTTCTGTCGTTTGCTTCCCGGCAAGGTTTCCGTCAAGGCGAAACTTTCTTGAACGACGCCTGTTCCACATCATTATCTTCTCCTCCCCCCCCGGCAAACTTGTGCGCGAGGGAATCTTCCTTCCTTTGAGAAAAAGAAAGAAGAGAAAATAACAATATGGAGCCTTTAGGATCGCTATTGCTTACCGGTGGTTGGTGCTGCACAAAGTGTCAGATAACGCATGCAAGAAAGAATATAATGCATGAAATTGACAAGATGTGCGGAGCACATGAGCTTTACTTATGCACGAGATCTGCGCCCGGCTTTGTACAAAGGATTACATGCAACATCGGCAAGACTTGTACAAAAGGTGGTGGCCGGAACAGGTTCCGGCAACCGCGTCCTATGGGTAAAACTTACGAAGATGCTCAATGTTCCAGGAGTTGCTCACCGGAATGCCATCTTCGGTCTCAAGGCGGACAGCGCCGGGCCTAGTGACTCGTTTCACCCGATAAGGGCCTTCCCACTTCGGCATCAACTCGTTGGAATTCTTGGCGGACTGAACATGCCGAAGAACAAGGTCGCCTTCCTCGAAGCTTCTGGCTTTAACTTTGCGGCTATGGTAGCGGTGCAAAGCTTGCTGGTATCGAGCAGCTCGTACAGCAGCCTGAAGACGATCTTCCTCAAGGAGCAGCGCATCATCTTGTCGCAGCTGCTCTTGCTCAAGCTCATCATAAGCGAGCACTCGAGGTGATCCGTATACGAGTTCCGTGTGGAGAACTGCCTCTGCTCCATAGACTAGAGCGAAAGGTGTCTGGCCAGTGGCTCGATTTGGCGTCATCCTGATCGACCACAGAACCACCGGCAGCTCCTCGATCCAGTTTCTTCCGCACTTGTGCAGCCTATCGAAAGTTCTAGTCTTGATCCCGCACATCACTTCAGCATTTGCCCTCTCCGCTTGACCGTTGCTTCTCAGATGAGCAACAGAAGCGAAGCAGATCTTGGCGCCAAGATCTTGGACGTACTGCATGAAGGTGCGGCTCGTGAATTGCGTACCGTTGTCGGTGATGATCCTGTTAGGGATCCCGAAACGGCAAACAATCGACCTGAAGAACTTGATTGCTGACTGTGCTGTCACCTTCCTCACTGGTTCCACTTCCGGCCACTTTGTGAACTTATCGATTGCAACGTACAAGTACTCAAAGCCCCCAACAGCTCGGGGGAAGGGGCCGAGGATGTCGAGCCCCCAGACCGAAAATGGCCAGGATAAAGGTATCGTCTGTAGAGCTTGAGCTGGCTGGTGTATCTGCTTGGAATGGAACGGGCATGTTTCACACTTGGTTACTTGTGCAGTTGCATCCTGGAGGGCTGTCGGCCAAAAGAAACCTTGCCGGAACGCTTTGCCGGCAAGTGCTCTTTCGCCAATGTGGTGACCACATATGCCTCCATGTATCTCTGCCAACAGCTTTTGTCCGTCTTCCCGGCAAATACACTTCAATTTGACACCGTTGAGTCTTCTTCTATACAGTGTGCTGTCAACAAACTGGTACATACTTGACTGCCGGGCTACTTTTTCCGCTTCTTCTTGCTCATCGGGAAGTCCTCCTGTCTGAAGGAAATGGACAATCTGATGCACCCATGCTGGAGCTTGTGGCTCGACAACAAGGACTAAAGGCACATCGGCTGTTGCGGGAACACCTGCTTCTACGGCAAGAACCTGCGGTTCTGCCAGAGCTTGATGTCCCCCGGCAAGCTTGCTGGAGCAAAGCTTGTCGGGAGCGTCTGCTACTACGGAACAAACCATAAGGCTTGCCGGAGCAAACTGCTCCTCAGCATCCTTGGTGTCGATCTTGGGGACCTTGTTGGCGGCGGCTTCGGGGAGCTCTGCCGGAAAGTAGTCACCAGAAATCAACTTCCTCTTCTTGTTCTGTCCAGTTGATGGCGTTACGGATGGTTGAGTCAGCTTGAGCACAAAGACCCCTGGTTCCACAGGTAACTTTAGTGCGGCGCACTTCGACAGGCTATCAGCAATGTCATTCTAAGCTCTCGGAACATGTTCCATCTATAGGCCGTCAAAGTGCTCTTCCAGCTTCGTCACTTCATCAACATATGCTTCCATCAATGGACTCTGATAGTTCTTGTTCACTTGGCGGACGACAAGCTGTGAGTCACCCCTGACAATGAGCTTCTTGATCCCAAGGTCTGCTGCGATCCTGAGACCGGCAAGCAATCCTTCATACTCTGCAGTATTGTTGGTTGCTTGCTCCTTGGGAAAGTGCATCTGGACTACGTACTTGAGGTGCTCTCCGGTGGGTGCGACAAGCAGCACGCCCGTGCCGGTGCCTTGCAGCGAGAAGGCACCATCAAAGTACATCAGCCACTTTGCTCAATCCTGACGGGATGCTTGTCTCTGGAATTTCTTCATCTGGCGTTGGCGTCCACTCTGCTATGAATTCTGCCAATGCTCTGCTTTGGATAGTTGAAGTACTTTCAAACTTGAGGCCAAAGCTTGACAGTTCCAGCGCCCACTCTACAATCCTGCCTGTTGCTTCGGGATTTTGCAGTATCCTCTTCAGCGGAAAACGAGTGACGACTGTGATCTCATGTGCGTGGAAGTAATGGCGCAACTTTCTCGAGGCCATGAGGAGGCCGAAAAGCAATTTCTGCACACCAGAGTACCTTGACCTAGCCCCCTGCAGAAGGGAACTGACAAAGTAAACTGGGCGCTGCACCATTCTCTTCTGCATCTTATCATGCTCCTGCGCAGATCCATCCTTGTCGGGACTAGAGCTTGCCGGCGAAGCCCCCTGCTTGTCGCTGGATGCATCTGTCGTGGTTGCTGGCTCATCATCTGCCTCTCTCTCCGCCACTAACGCGGCACTAACCACTTGATTGGTTGCCGCTATATATAGCAGCAACTTCTCTTGTGGCTTAGGTGCGACAAGTGTTGGAGTGGAGGACAGGTATTTCTTCAAGTCCTGCAGCGCAGCCTCCGCCTCCGGAGTCCATTTCATTGGACCTGCTTTTTTCAATATCTTGAAAGATGGCAGGGCGCACTCAGCAGATCTAGAGATAAACCTGCTGAGAGCAGCCATGCAACCGGCGAGCCTTCATACATCCTTGACGCGCTTTGGTACTTCAATCTGCTCAATGGCCTTGATTTTGTCGGGATTGGCGTCGCGCTTCTCTTCGGTGCTCGATGCGAGTACGAGCGTCTTCTTGCTGTCGATCATGAAGAACTTGGCGCTGATCGCGATGAGCTCGTGGATCGGATGATGCAGTGGAGTCGCTGTCGAGGTGGATCCGACGAGTCGGCGATCTTGGCCTTCGGGGCAGAGAGTGCACGGTGGTTGCACCTCCACCAGTTTCGTCGCCACCGGCTCGCGCCTGGCAACCCTGCCGCGGCAGCAACGCGCTCGGCTGCCGCGAAGTGTCGCTGTTGGCGTAGCCGATGAGACTCTGAATGGTGGCCCTCCATTCGTCGATCTTGTCCGACGTCGGAGGGTAATCCAGGAGCAGTTGAGCTCGCGCCAAAGCTTCTGCAGGAGTGGTGGGTGGTAGTGGCGGACGGCGCGAGGAGCGGGATGTTCTCGGACTTCTAACTATGTTAGAAGGAGCATTATCCCGTCTGGGCGACCGTGTCTCGCTCGTGCTGGTACGCTGGCGTGCATGCTGGTCTTGAGCGCCCCGGGATCCACCAGCTTGATCTTGGCCCAACAAACGTATGGTAGTGCGAGTACCATGACGTTGTCGGTCCTGCACCTCTTGAGACGGGCGCGGAACAAGCGCGGACGTCGAGGTCTGCGCCACCTTGACCTTGGACCTGGCAGCGGCGTGAGCTTCCTCGTCGGCGTCCGTCCTTCCGCCGGCGTCTACCCCACCACCCGTTTGCTCCGGTGGCGGTGGGATCGACGTGGACAGAATAGCTGCCTCCGGAGCCTTCTTCTTCGGTGGCATGTTGATGAAGAAAATGAAGATCTAGCTCGTGTGAACGCCGGATCAGGTTCACACAACCTCGACGCCCCCTACCTGGCGCGCCAAAGATGTCGGGGAAACTGATCCACGAACACCTATGGGGCCGGCGGACCGAGCCCCTTTCGGTTCGGCGGGGGGCGGAGGTCGCACGAAGAGCAGATCGAGGCGAAGCACACGAGCAGTTTACCCAGCTTCGGAGCTCTCCGGAGAGATAATACTCCTACTGCTGCTTGTCTAATTCTATTATGTTCTTGCTCGAGAGTGAGCTAAGTGTTTCTCTGGCTTCCGAATGAGTCCAACCCCCTCTACATTGCGCATGGGCCTCCTTTTATATGCTCAAGGGGTCACCGACAGGTGGCAACGCAGAGAAGGGTAAAAGTGTAAAAAGAGAGGTGGTTGGTGCAGTTACTTGTACAGTGCACCCTACCTAACCCTAACGGCAGGGGACAAGGGCATTAAATGCCCGTCTGTATCGCCCAAACAGTGCAAAAAGGTACAGTCAGGGACGCCACCGCTCGCCACGATGGCAGTCTTGTCAGCTTCGCATGCCACCGCGCACCGCTGGCTGCCCAGCCTCCCGCCACGCGCGCCTGGAAAGGCCCCCAGAGCGACACGTTGGTGGATGCGCTGGAGCGTGGACACAGAGTGGCCGCCTGCCGCGGCAAGCGCCTTGCCGCGGCCGTTGCCTTGTCGGGTCCGGAAGCTTGTCGCTCACCGGGCCCTGATATGCCTTGGTTGGTCTTCCCGGCAAGCTCCTCTTGCCGGGGCCTTGTCGCATTGCCGGGACGCGTGGCGCGTCGCGGCAAATTCCTTGGGATGCCTTGGTTGGCCTTCCCGGCAAGCTCCTCTTGCCGGGGCCTTGTCTTAAATACTTTGTTCTTGAATGGCTCCAAAAAAACCATGGAGGACCTTGGCGGTCGCCCGGCAAGCCTTGCCGCGGGGTGCTGCAACTGCCCGTGCACAAGTTCGGGGTACTAGGGTACGCCTATTCTAGTACACCGACAGGACGCATGTGCAAAACAGAGAATTTAAAAACACAGGATTTCTGCCAATCTGGGTGTTTGGTTCACAAGAATTGGAAGATCACATGATGCAAATAAGCATGGTGGGATTAAGTCAAACCACAAGAAAATGTATGTTATAATGCTATTATGCTACTATCTCTTAGTCCTGTGCTTCATGAATAGGAATTTGAAAATGAGGCAAGTGGATATTAAAATTCCTATGGTTTTTCTTTCAAGGAGATACTAAAGGAACAACCCTACAGTTTTCCTTTGCTCCATTCCTTTGAACCAAATGCATGAATAGTAGTACCATAGGAAACTTTCCAATTCCCTATGTTTTTCCTTCACTTTTCCTTTCAAGCACTGGTGATTCTAGTAGGCAGGCTTGAGCAAGGAAAAGCCTACACTCAAAAAATGTTTTTGTGCTACTTCTACTACTTTGGACCTAGGCCACTACCCTACTAGCTCAACTCCCAGTCCCGTTAACAAATGCATAGCTCAAACGCATAGAGTTAAATAATGATGGCATTTAAGAGAGTCCACCACGGATGCTAAGTTGCCTGGTACCTCACTGCTTGTCATATAGTAGGAGAAACTAATCGTATTTCACGTTACCGCGTGTGATCAGTGGACAATATATATAACATGTAGAGTAAAAAAGAGATGCAACAAGTGTACAACCTCTTTGGTGAAGCCATGTCAATCTCAGTGTGATTGGGTTGGTTGGTGAGGATGATCCGGCTGACTTGGCTGTCGGAGGAGGGGAAGAAGATCTTAGGCATCTTGAGATGGAGCCCAGGGTACTGCTCCGCTGTGATGGAGGGTTTTGTTGTTGGAGCAGCTCTGGTGAGTTGTACGACGCCGAGGCTAAAGCAGGACAGGAGAGACAATGTTAACCTGAGTGGAATTCTAATAGCATCTCCAATAGATGACGTAAAATACATAACCACAAAGTGCTAGATGTAAAATATATCAGTCGCTCATCTCTGAACTTAACTGTCAATACTGAATTTAACTATGAACACTAAACTTAACTGTCGAAACTGAATTTTTCTATTGAAACTGAATTTTACTGCCGAAACTGAACGCACTAGTAGCAGAAAAGCAGTAGCAGCAGTGGCGCGTGCGAGAGCTGGGGCAACTGGTCAAGTAGCAGCATCAGGTGAGGCTACACGTCAGTCGACTGACTTCTTCATCTCTAATCAATTGATTTTCCAGCCATTGGATATGAAATCAAGGGCCTGCAGTTCATCGTCAACCTCCATCCCCCAGAGCCGCCAGCAACCATCGGCCAAACAGCCTCCGCTGGCCGCTCGCGGCCGGCGGTGTGCCACCCGGCCCGCCCCAAAACCAGTCCTCACCACCGGTCCGCCGCCGCCCCAGCCATCCCTCTAGCCCACCCCCCTGCTGAACTTTTTCTCCGGCGATCCCCATGCCACTGCCCCACCACCGCCAGTGACAACCGCCCCCACCCTGAACCCTAAGATAGATAGTGCGGTACCTCTCCGGCGAGCCCTCCTCCCAGCTGCGGCTGTTTCTTCCTTAACTCTGGCGAGCCCCCCCCCCCTCACGAAAGTTTACTAACCCAAAAGTCGATTCAATTGACTGAAGTGTAGCTAAATCGGAGCAACATCGCAAGCAAGAGCAAGAGTGAGAGCAGTAGCACGATCAAGAGCAAGAGCAATAATAAGATTAGACCAGGCAGGGGACCGAGAGCAAGAGCAGCGCAGCAGCACGAGCGAGACATAGAGTAGCAGTAGCTCCTACGGATGTGGACGTCGCCGCCGAGGGAGCGACTCCATGGAGGAATTGGCCAGGCGACGCCCCCATGGATGGAGCCACGCCGTGTCAGCTCGGGACCGAGCGCCGGCAACATCGTGAGATTGAACCAATAAGAAAATGTGGCGATTAGTGTACAATATCTTTGGTGGCACCGATTAGGTTCATCCGAGGAAACGGTGATGATGTTGCTCTTCGGGTGGTGCAGGTGAAGACGGCGATGTGGGAATGGAGGTGGCGCAAAAGACGAGGGGAACACCGGGCCGGCTCCTTGGAGGTGGAGGATGGGGTGGCTGAACCGGCGGGACGACGAGATCGACAATGAATCCTCATCTGGTACGGTGGATGAGGGACGTCGAGCTGTTGTGGTGGACGACGTCGTCAGGGAAGAGGCTCCGGCTGGGTGGTGGACGGAGGAGGGTGTGGGGCTTCGCGGGTTTTCACGGCCTCGGTGCACGAATGGGTGGGCAGATGGGATGGGAGTGGGGAACCATGGCTTAGGGACGCGCTTGTCCGAAATGTGGGGTAAGTTACAAAAGTACCCCCACCGATTTGAGCTAGGCAATTCTTTCGGTTCAGGGGTATCACGGGCATTTCTCATGTCGGGATTTCACAAGAGGTGGGAGTTTTTGTGCGTGTTGTAATTTTGGAATAGCAAGGCGCGGGTTGAGATGGAGGGAGTTGTTGGAGCACAACAAGACAAAGATATATCTTAAATATTTCGGGGTAACAAGGCGCAGGTTGAAATTTCCGGACAAGCCTAACATGTACTGTACCAAATCAATTCGCACTCCCATCGATGAAAAAACAAAAAGAAATCAATTTGCAGCACCCAAGAGAGTCTATTCATGTGTACTGTACCAAATCAATTCGCACTAAAAATTTCATTCAATACTTTGAATTCATGTTATGTTCAATTAAAATATTTAGCTACGTGTATAATGCATGCAACCTGCTACTCAAATGAATATTTTAGTGCATTCCAAACGTATATACTACCGCTTCAATATGAACTAAATGTGAATTTGTTTCTCTATTTGAATAAGATCTACAATAATGATTGTTGTGAAGTCAAACCATTTGAATTCGTTTCTCTATTTTAATAAGATCTACAATCATCATTATTGTCAAGCTAAACCATCGTTTGTGTATTATCTTCACAGCACACCACATGATTACTCTCGAGTTAGATATGAACTATGTGTACTATATGAACTCGAACTCCATTTTTTGAATCCACTTTATGTTGATTTCAAATCACATTACATTTCAAGCTCTAGCTAGATCTTCAATCTAAACCATGGCTCATATGTATAATGTGTTTATCACATAATGTATGGTGCCCCCCTCTACGCCTATAAGTATTTAGATGTGAGTTGCAAACACCAGACATTACCACAAATTCAAATAAAATGTGGGATTGTTCGATATATAGTATTGTTTAGATTGTTCGATGTTTAGTTGTAAGCTGCAAACGCCACACATTATCACAAATCAAATAAAATGTGAGATTGTTCGATGTATAGTATGGTTTAGATTGTTCGACATTTAGCTGTGAGTGGCAAACGCCATGCATTATCACATTATGGTATAACATGTGCAAAAACACAGCATGCGTATCACCGCTATATTCATGCATGCATATGTTTATAACACTATGATCTCCTATTCAAATATATGAATCCACTTTCATATCAAATTATGATCTTTGTTAGTCTCTTACACCCACACAATCCTCTAACTGTTGTAGCTAGCACTAACTTTCTCTCGTGCATGCACACGCCCTCCTCGCCCTCCCCCTCCCTCAGCATTCTATCCATCATGCACATTCATTTTTTTCTTTAGGTCGTTCTCCCACAGTCTTCACAACTCCTTTCCGACACACACCGATTAATAAACCTCTCCAGCGATGTCTGCCTACAACATACACACGCACCATCCATCTCCTCCTTTCTGTGTCCATGCCTCGTGTCTCTCATATGGTCCCACACACATGTAAACTCTCGCCCCTCTTTTCATCGATCTCACAACCGCACACTCCTCCCCCTATCTAGCTAGTAGCTCAGCCTCTCGCACCACCTCCTAGCTCCATTCTCTCTGTATATCCGTCTCGCTGGGCCTTATTTGCCTCTAACAAATGGATGCTACACCGACCGATCTCCCACTATACATATAGCTAGCTAGGTCCTTATAACTCGTTTTTCCCACGCGTCGACCGATCTACCTCATTAGTTATGTCTCTCCCTTCCTCCAACAAACAACAATTGTGTTGGAAATATGCCCTAGAGGCAATAATAAAAGGATTATTATTATATTTCCTTATTCATGATAATTGTCTTTTATTCATGCTATAATTGTATTATCCGGAAATCGTAATACACGTGTGAATACATAGACCACAATACGTCCCTAGTAAGCCTCTATTTGACTAGCTCGTTGGTCAACAGATAGTCATGGTTTCCTGACTATGGACATTAGATGTCGTTGACAACGGGATCACATCATTAGGAGAATGATGTGATGGACAAGACCCAATCCTAAGCATAGCACAAGATCGTGTAGTTCGTTTTGCTGGAGCTTTTCCAATGTCAAGTATCTCTTCCTTAGACCATCAGATCGTGTAAATCCCAGACACCGTAGGAGTGCTTTGGGTGTACCAAACGTCACAACGTAACTGGGTGACTATAAAGGTGCATTACAGGTATCTCCGAAAGTGTCTGTTGGGTTGACACGGATCGAGACTGGGATTTGTCACTCCGCATTACGGAGAGGTATCACTGGGCCCACTCGGTAGTGCATCATCATAATGAGCTCAAAGTGACCAAGTGTCTGGTCACGGGATCATGCATTACGGTACGAGTAAAGTGACTTGCCGGTAACGAGACTGAACGAGGTATTGGGATGCCGACGATCGAGTCTCGGGCAAGTAACATACCGTTTGACAAAGGGAATAGTATACGGGGTTGCTTGAACCCTCGACATTGTGGTTCATCCGATGAGATCATCGAGGAGTATGTGGGAGCCAACATGGGTATCCAGATCCCTCTGTTGGTTATTGACCGGAGAGCCATCTCGGTCATGTCTGCATGTCTCCCGAACCTGTAGGGTCTACACACTTAAGGTTCGGTGACGCTAGGGTTGTGTGAATATGAGTATGCAGCAAACCAAATGTTGTTCGGAGTCTCGGATGAGATCCCGGATGTCACGAGGAGTTCCGGAATGGTCCATAGGTAAAGAAAACTATGTAGGAAGTGCTGTTTCGGCCATCGGGAAAGTTTCGGGGTCACCCGGTATTGTACTGGGACCACCGGAAGGGTCCCGGGGGTCCACCGGGTGGGGCCACCTATCCCGGAGGGCCCCCTGGGCTGAAGTGGGAGGGGAACTAGCCCTAGTGGGCTGGTGCGCCCCCCCTTGGGCCCCCCCCTGCGCCTAGGGTTGGAAACCCTAGGTGGGGGGCGCACCACTTGCCTTGGGGGGCACTCCACCCCCCTGGCCGCCGCCCCCTTGGGAGATTGAATTTCCCAGGGCTGGTGCCCCCCTGGGGGCCTATATAAAGGAGGGCAGGGGGGAGGGCAGCCGCACCCAAGTCTTGGCGCCTCCCTCCCCCTGCTACACCTCGTCCTCCTCCCACAGCAGCTTGGCGAAGCCCTGCCGGAGTTCTGCTGCATCCACCACCACGCCGTCGTGCTGCTGGATCATCATCAACCTCTCCTTCCCCCTTGCTGGATCAAGACGGAGGAGACGTCACGCTGACCGTACGTTTGTTGAATGCGGAGGTGCCATCCGTTAGGCGCTAGGATCTCCGGTGATAGGATCACGACGAGAACGACTACTTCAACCCCGTTCTTTTGAATGCTTCCACTCGCGATCTACAAAGTGGTATGTAGATGCATATCCCCTTTCACTTGTTGCTTAGATGAACTCATAGATGGATCTTGGTGAAACCATAGGAAAATTTTTATTTTCTGCAACGTTCCCCAACAATTTATTTTCTGCATCATGAGCTAGGTCTATGCGTAGTTCTCTATTGCATGAGTAGAACACAATTTTGTTGTGGGCGTAGATCTTGTCAACTTGCTTGCCGCTACTAGTTTTTTCTTGCTTCAGCGGTATTGTGGGATGAAGCGGCCCGGACCGACCTTACACGTACGCTTACGTGAGACAGGTTCCACCGACTGACATGCACTAGTTGCATAAGGTGGCTAGCGGGTGTTTGTCTCTCCTATTTTAGTTGGAGCGGATTAGATGAAAAGGGTCCTTATGAAGGGTAAATAGAAGTTGACAAAATCACATTGTGGTTATTCATAGGTAAGAAAACGTTCTTGCTAGAACCCAATTGCAGCCACATAAAAGATGCAACAACAATTAGAGGACGTCTAACTTGTTTTTGCAGCAATTGTCATGTGATGTGATATGGCCAGAACTTGTGATGAATGATGAATGATATATTGTGATGTATGAGATCACGTTCTTGTAATAGGAATCACGACTTGCATGTCAATGAGTATGACAACCAGCAGGAGCCATAGGAGTTGTCTTTATTTTTTGTATGACCTGCGTGTCATTGAAGAACGCCATGTAAATTACTTTACTTTATTGCTAAACGCGTTAGCCATAGAAGTAGAAGTAGTCGTTGGCGTGACAACTTCATGAAGACACAATGATGGAGATCATGATGATGGAGATCATGGTGTCATGCCGGTGACGAAGATGATCATGGAACCCCGAAGATGGAGATCGAAGGAGCTATATGATATTGCCCATATCATGTCACTACTATATAATTGCATGTGATGTTTATTATGTTTTATGCATCTTGTTTACTTAGAACGGCGGTAGTAAATAAGATGATCCCTTATAATAATTTCAAGAAAGTGTTCCCCCTAACTGTGCACCGTTGCTAAAGTTCGTCGTTTCAAAGCACCATGTGATGATCGGGTGTGATAGATCCTTACGTTCACATACAACGGGTGTAAGATAGATTTACACATGCAGAACACTTAGGGTTAACTTGACGACCCTAGCATGTACAGACATGGCCTCGGAACACTGAGACCGAAAGGTCGAACATGAGTCGTATGGAAGATACGATCAACATGGAGATGTTCACCGATGATGACTAGTCCGTCTCACGTGATGATCGGACACGGCCTAGTCGACTCGGATCGTGTAACACTTAGATGACTAGAGGGATGTCTAATCTGAGTGGGATTTCATTAAATAATTTGATTATATGAACTTAATTATCATGAACTTAGTCTAAAACTTTTGCAAAAATATGTCTTGTAGATCAAATGGCCAACGCTCATGCCAACATGAACTTCAACGCGTTCCTAGAGAAAACCAAGCTGAAAGATGATGGCAGCAACTATTCGGACTGGGTCCGGAACCTGAGGATCATCCTCATAGTAGCCAAGAAAGCATATGTCCTAGATGAACCGCTAGGTGAAGCACCCATCCCAGAGAACCAAGACGTTATGAATGCTTGGCAGTCACGTGCTGATGATTACTCCCTCGTTCAGTGCGGCATGCTTTACAGCTTAGAACCGGGACTCCAAAAGCGTTTTGAGAAATATGGAGCATATGCGATGTTCGAGGAGCTGAAAATGGTTTTCCAAGCTCATGCCCGGGTCGAGAGATATGAAGTCTCCGACAGGTTCTATAGTTGTAAGATGGAGGAAAACAGTTCTGTCAGTGAGCACATACTCAAAATGTTTGGGTTGCACAACCGCCTGTCCCAGCTGGAGATCAACCTCCCGGACGAGGCGGTCATTGACAGAATCCTTCAGTCGCTCCCACCGAGCTACAAGAGCTTTGTGTTGAACTACAATATGCAGGGGATGGTGAAGACCATTCCTGAAGTGTTTTCAATGCTGAAGTCAACAGAGGTTGAAATCAAGAAAGAACATCAAGTGTTGATGGTCAATAAGACCACTAAGTTCAAGAAGGGCAAGGGTAAGAAGAACTTCAAGAAGGACGGCAAAGATGTTGCCACGCCCGGTAAGCCAGTTGCCGGGAAGAAGTCAAAGAATGGACCCAAGCCTGAGACTGAGTGCTTTTATTGCAAAGGGAAGGGTCACTGGAAGCAGAACTGCCCCGAATACTTAGCGGACAAGAAGGCCGGCAACACTAAAGGTATATTTGATATACATGTAATTGATGTGTACCTTACCAGTACTCGTAGTAACTCCTGGGTATTTGATACCGGTGTCGTTGCTCACATTTATAACTCACAGCAGGAGCTGCGGAATAAGCGGAGACTGGCGAAGGACGAGGTGACGATGCGTGTCGGGAATGGTTCCAAGGTCGATGTGATCGCCGTCGGCACGCTACCTCTACATTTACCTGCGGGATTAGTTTTAAACCTCAATAATTGTTATTTAGTGCCAAGTTTGAGCATGAACATTGTATCTGGATCTCATTTGATACGAGATGGCTACTCATTTAAATCCGAGAATAATGGTTGTTCTATTTATATGAGAGATATGTTTTATGGTCATGCCCCGATGGTCAATGGTTTATTCTTAATGAATCTCGAACGTAATATTACACATATTCATAGCGTGAATACCAAAAGATGTAAAGTTGATAACGATAGTCCCACATACTTGTGGCACTGCCGCCTTGGTCACATTGGTGTCAAGCGCATGAAGAAGCTCCATGCTGATGGACTTTTAGAGTCTCTCGATTATGAATCATTTGACACATGCGAACCATGCCTCATGGGCAAAATGACCAAGACTCTGTTCTCCGGAACAATGGAGCGAGCAACCAACTTGTTGGAAATCATACATACCAATGTGTGCAGTCCAATGAGCGTTGAGGCTCGCGGAGGATATCGTTATGTTCTCACTCTCACTGATGACTTGAGTAGATATGGGTATGTCTACTTGATGAAACACAAGTCTGAGACCTTTGAAAAGTTCAAGGAATTTCAGAATGAAGTAGAGAATCAACGTGACCGAAAGATAAAATTCTTACGATCGGATCGTGGAGGAGAATATTTAAGTCACGAATTTGGTACACACTTAAGAAAATGTGGAATCATTTCACAACTCACGCCGCCTGGAACACCTCAGTGTAACGGTGTGTCCGAACGTCGTAATTGCACTCTATTGGATATGGTGCGATCTATGATGTCTCTTACCGATTTACCGCTATCATTTTGGGGATACACTCTAGAGACAGCTACATCCACTTTAAATAGGGCACCGTCTAAATCCGTTGAGACGACACCGTATGAATTATGGTTTGGGAAGAAACCTAAGCTGTCGTTTCTAAAAGTTTGGGGATGCGATGCTTAGGTCAAGAAACTTCAACCTGAAAAGCTCGAACCCAAGTCGGAAAAATGCGTCTTCATAGGATACCCTAAGGAAACCATTGGGTATACCTTCTACTTAAGATCCGAGGGCAAGATCTTTGTTGCCGAGAACGGATCCTTTCTAGAAAAAGAGTTTCTCTCGAAAGGAGTAAGTGGGAGGAAAGTAGAACTCGATGAAGTACTACCTCTTGAACCGGAAAGTAGTGCAGCTCAGGAAATTGTTCCTGTGGTGCCTACACCGATTGGAGAGGAAATTAATGATGATGATCAAGGTACTTCTGATCAAGTTGCTACTGAACTTCGTAGGTCCACAAGGACACGTTCCACACCAGAGTGGTATGGAAACCCTGTCCTGGAAATCATGTTGTTAGACAACGGTGAACCTTCAAACTATGAAGAAGCGATGGCGGGCCCAGATTCCAACAAATGGCTAGAAGCCATGCAATCCGAGATAGAATCCATGTATGAAAACAAATTATGGACTTTGATAGACTTTCCCGATGATCGGCGAGCGATAGAAAACAAATGGATCTTTAAGAAGAAGACGGACGCGGATGGTAATATTACCATCTATAAAGCTCGACTTGTCGCTAAGGGTTATCGACAAGTTCAAGGGGTTGACTATGATGAGACTTTCTCTCCCGTAGCGAAGCTGAAGTCCGTCCGAATCATGTTAGCGATTGTCGCATACTATGATTATGAGATATGGCAGATGGACGTCAAAACGGCATTCCTTAACGGTTATCTTAAGGAAGAGCTGTATATGATGCAGCCGGAAGGTTTTGTCGATCCTAAGAATGCTAACAAAGTATGCAAGCTCCAACGATCCATTTATGGGCTGGTGCAAGCATCTCGGAGTTGGAATATTCGCTTTGATGAGATGATCAAAGCGTTTGGGTTTATGCAGACTTATGGAGAAGCCTGCGTTTACAAGAAAGTGAGTGGGAGCTCTGTAGCATTTCTCAAATTATATGTAGATGACATACTTTTGATGGGAAATGACATAGAATTCTTGGACAGCATTAAGGCCTACTTGAATAAGTGTTTTTCAATGAAGGACCTTGGAGAAGCTGCTTACATATTAGGCATCAAGATCTATAGGGATAGATCGAGACGCCTCATAGGTCTTTCACAAAGCACATACCTTGATAAGATTTTGCAGAAGTTCAAAATGGATCAGTCCAAGAAAGGGTTCTTGCCTGTATTGCAAGGTGTGAGATTGAGCTCGGCTCAATGCCCGACCACGGCAAAAGATAAAGAAGAGATGAGCGTCATCCCCTATGCCTCAGCCATAGGATCTATTATGTATGCCATGATGTGTACCAGACCTGATGTAAACCTTGCCGTAAGTTTGGTAGGAAGGTACCAAAGTAATCCCACCAAGGAACACTGGACAGCGGTCAAGAATATCCTAAAGTACCTGAAAAGGACAAAGGACATGTTTCTCGTTTATGGAGGTGACGAAGAGCTCGTCGTAAAGGGTGACGTCGATGCTAGCTTCGACACAGATCTGGATGACTCTAAGTCACAAACCGGATACGTGTATATGTTGAATGGTGGAGCAGTAAGCTGGTGCAGCTGCAAGCAGAGCATCGTGGCAGGGTCTACATGTGAAGCGGAGTACATGGCAGCCTCGGAGGCAGCGCATGAAGCAATTTGGTGAAGGAGTTCATCACCGACCTAGGAGTCATACCCAAGGCGTCGGGGCCGATCAAACTCTTCTGTGACAACACTGGAGCTATTTCCCTTGCCAAGGAGCCCAGGTTTCACAAGAAGACCAGGCACATCAAGCGTCGCTTCAACTCCATCCGTGAAAATGTTCAAGATGGAGACATAGATATTTGCAAAGTACATACGGATCTGAATGTCGCAGATCCGTTGACTAAACCTCTCTCGCGAGCAAAACATAATCAACACCAGAACTCTATGGGTGTTCGATTCATCAGAGTGTAACTAGATTATTGACTCTAGTGCAAGTGGGAGACTGTTGGAAATATGCCCTAGAGGCAATAATAAAAGGATTATTATTATATTCACTTGTTCATGATAATTGTCTTTTATTCATGCTATAATTGTATTATCCGGAAATCGTAATACACGTGTGAATACATAGACCACAATACGTCCCTAGTAAGCCTCTAGGTGACTAGCTCGTTGGTCAACAGATAGTCATGGTTTCCTGACTATGGACATTAGATGTCGTTGACAATGGGATCACATCATTAGGAGAATGATGTGATGGACAAGACCCAATCCTAAGCATAGCACAAGATCGTGTAGTTCGTTTTGCTGGAGCTTTTCCAATGTCAAGTATCTCTTCCTTAGACCATGAGATCGTGTAACTCCCGGACACCGTAGGAGTGCTTTGGGTGTACCAACTGCCACAACGTAACTGGGTGACTATAAAGGTGCATTACAGGTATCTCCGAAAGTGTCTGTTGGGTTGACACGGATCGAGACTGGGATTTGTCACTCCGTATTACGGAGAGGTATCACTAGGCCCACTCGGTAGTGCATCATCATAATGAGCTCAAAGTGACCAAGTGTCGGGTCACGGGATCATGCATTACGGTACGAGTAAAGTGACTTGCCGGTAACGAGACTGAACGAGGTATTGGGATGCCGACGATCGAGTCTCGGTCAAGTAACATACCGTCTGACAAAGGGAATAGTATACGGGGTTGCTTGAACCCTCGACATCATGGTTCATCCGATGAGATCATCGAGGAGTATGTGGGAGCCAACATGGGTATCCAGATTCCTCTGTTGGTTATTGATCGGAGAGCCGTCTCGGTCATGTCTGCATGTTTCCCAAACCCGTAGGGTCTACACACTTAAGGTTCGGTGACGCTAGGGTTGTATGAATATGAGTATGCAGCAAGCCGAATGTTGTTCGGAGTCCCGGATGAGATCCCGGACGTCACGAGGAGTTCCGGAATGGTCCGGAGGTAAAGAAAACTATATAGGAAGTGCTGTTTCGGCCATCGGGAAAGTTTCGGGGTCACCCGGTATTGTACCGGGACCATCGGAAGGGTCCCGGGGGTCCACCGGGTGGGGCCACCTATCCCGGAGGGCCCCGTGGGCTGAAGTGGGAGGGGAACCAGCCCCTAGTGGGCTGGTGCGCCCCCCTTGCCCCCCCCCTGCGCCTAGGGTTGGAAACCCTAGGTGCGGGGGGCGCACCACTTGCCTTGGGGGGCACTCCACCCCCCTGGCCGCCGCCCCCTTTGGAGATTGAATCTCCCAGGGCCGGCGCCCCCCCTGGGGGCCTATATAAAGGAGGGCAGGGGGAGGGAAGCCACACCCAAGTCTTGGCGCCTCCCTCCCCCTGCTACACCTCGTCCTCCTCCCGCAGCAGCTTGGCGAAGCCCTGCCGGAGTTCTGCTGCATCCACCACCACGCCGTCGTGCTACTGGATCATCATCAACCTCTCCTTCCCCCTTGCTGGATCAAGACGGAGGAGACGTCACGCTGACCATACGTGTGTTGAACGCGGAGGTGCCGTCCGTTCGGCGCTAGGATCTTCGGTGATAGGATCACGACGAGAACGACTACTTGAACCCTGTTCTTTTGAACGCTTTCACTCGCGATCTACAAAGTGGTATGTAGATGCATCTCCCCTTTCACTCGTTGCTTAGATGAACTCATAGATGGATCTTGGTGAAACCGTAGGAAAAATTTTATTTTCTGCAACGTTCCCCAACAAATTGATCTACCGATCTAGTTAGGTTTGCTTACCAAATACATGGTTCCCCTTCATCATCCACGCATGTGTCCTGATAGATCTATCACGCACAGGCACACACAAAAACACATCCCCACTCTTATTGATAATATTGCAGTTCTACCCTTAGTTTATCTAGTAGGCCTCTCCCACCATCTTCGAGAAGCAACTCCATTACCCATCCAGCACTCTACCCTTCTCCCTCCCTCTCTCTCTCTCTCTCTCCTCTCCTCTCCTCTCTCTCGCTCTCTCTTTCTCTCTCTATGTGCCATCCTGTTTCCCGTCCTTCAGTTATGTATGGATGTCGACCGATCTCCCTCAAGACATAGATGGGTCTCTCCTTCTAAACACATATATGAGTCATTCTACCTCTCTAGTTAGGCCTCTGCCTCCCCCTCCCCCCCCCCCACAAACACACACCGATACATCGAGCGCTCTAGTCATGTCTCCCTGCCACACACAAACTTGCCCTGTGCCCTCTGATGTTCTGGTAGGTCAGTCGCCCTATATCTTTTACTTGCACACACACAATTTCGATGGATCTCTTCATCGATCTCGCACCCACCCACTTGATCCTCTCTTCGACTATATCGATATCTATGACCCCTCCCTCTCTTCTCCTGGATCACCCCCTCACTCTATATATGATATGGATAGGCCTCTATTTCACACACATTGCATGCAAAATTTTGTTTGAGATGTCATCAACACATATTCCCACAAATACATTCACGAAATCACACCCCCCCCCAAACAAAAAATACTCACGAACGCACACGCCATATGTCTAGGTTTGTATCCCTCTCTTAGACACCCACGTAGGTGGGGGACGTGCACGAAGAGAAGGGATGCATGCACGGTGCACGTACTCTCGTCTCTTTCCCAACCACACCAGCGCGAGTACACGGTGGAGCTCATTTCTATACGAAAAGGCAGGCCACATGGTAATTTGACACACGTGCTGGTTGTCCACTTGATGGAGGATCATCTACCACGGGTGAACAAACAAATTGCGACTTGACGTGTTATGTTAAAAAAGAGGCAAACCATGTGGGGCCTACCTTAGAGGCAAGGCTCTATACACTTAAGTACTATTGATGTGTCCCGTTAACTCGTAGAACAAGAAGTTTGCTTAGTATGCCATCTCCCCCGCCCACGGGCGCGGTGGCTCATAGGATGAGGTGAAGCTTGCTTACTAGTATTCCTTACACCCGCTCCCCCGCCCACGCGCTCAGTGGCTCACAGGACGAGGAGAAAATTTCACTACTCCCTCCGTTTACTCATCGTCCCTACCTTGGTTAGAGAGATTATCATATTGTTTGGAATATATGTGCTTTACTAGATTTCAATATGAACTACTAGTACATAGTCCAATCACTGATGTATATAAACATATTTTAGAGTGTAGATTCACTCATTTGCTCCGTATGTAGTCCATCTTGAAACAGACATTATAGTACGCACTCTCCCTCATCCCTCGACTCTCGCCCACGTGGTGGATGTGCAGCAATTCATTCGGTCTCATATAGCCAGAACAATACATACTGCAGTACCATTATTGCTCGACTTCCCGAAGAGGCGAAGAGCCAATCGCAAGGTTAATATTTTTGAGATACCAAGCGCAAGGATTATAGGAGAACGAGTAGTAGGTGCCGCATCATTTATAAATAAAGTTTTTTTTCTTCAGTGGCACGTACGCAATGTAAATAGGTTCATATGAAGAGAAAAGGAAACCGCTCCACTATATACATAGGCAGGACGAGCCTACACGGTTGCTTGCTGGGGTTGCTCTCTTCACACTCTCTCACACAAAATGACTATGGCCACATCTCTAACATCCCGGCAGATCACGTCCGCCGGGGGAAGGGGTTGATTCTTGGTGTACATGCGGTCGCCGTCGCCGACGGCGAAAACCCACGGTCGGCACGTCCCGATCAGGGGTGCCCATCATTCTCTCTCACAAAGCCGGGGAGGTTGCCTTCATCCCTTACTCACTGCCGTGACGTGGGCAGTTGCCGCCTCCTGCCGCCCTCCTGTAGGTTGAGCTACGTCCCGACATCCCTTGGGTACAACTCCCTTTACAGCCGGCTTGCACCACTGCTCCAGCCGCCCACATCACTCCATGTGGATATTTCTCTACTTCTTTGCCCCGCACATACCTCTACTGGCTTCTACGTACTGTATTTTTGATGATTTTATGTCTCATCAACTAGTCCCAGTGATCTTATTCTAATCACGCTTCTTCAATTTCTTTGCCACAGGGATGCTCATCTTGATTTTGGTGAAACTGCACAAAATGATCTGATGGTCAAAGGGTTGCAAACTTCATTTCTTCGGAAGCTCCAACATTGCCAGCAAATTAAAGCCTGGTTAGGGTTTACGGTTCAATGGCTAGGGATTGCATGGATCTTTTTTTTCTTTAGCTATCTCTGTTCTAGAATAAGTGTCAACTTTAGTAGTACTACAACTTTGTACTGACGTTTGCATAAAGTTGAGACACTTATTTTGGAATGGAGGGAGTACATATTGGCTAAGATCTGTCAATCATTGAGATGCAATAGCATGCATGTTAGTCTCCTTTGTATTTGATGAAATGTTGCAATGGGCAACCTTGGACGCAAGATACATGAAACAGAAGCTGGAAGCTTCATAGCATTGTACAAATTTATCTTGCTGGTAAATTACAGTAGTACTATACTAGTACTATGTAAAGAGTTAGGTGTCGCACGGTGTCCAGAAAATATGGTGATAGTGTGAGCTGGGCCATGTAATCACTGAGCCTGAGTGTTTTCACTGCAATCACACTCCTCGGCTGTAAGAATGGAGAAAATTCTAATCTAGTAGTACCTCCTTCCGCGGAAAGCATGGGACATCCAGCAGTCCTACCACCTCAGTAATAATGACTAATGAGCCGTCAAATCACATAGACCCAGCAGTAAGTTGGACGGACGAAGCAACCATCACTCTTGAATCCACTTCTCCCTTCAACGCAGGTGCCAGTGAGAGGTCGAGTCCGCTCTGCCCAGGCAAGAATGCGGCATCGATTCTTTGGAGCGGCGCTGACCATTTCGGGCGGGAAGCGTGTCGGGGCGATGGAGGGGCTTTGGGTGGGCCAGGATGGTCAGGAGCAAGCGTGGCAGCTGTCCGCCTATCCCGACCGGACGCCCAGAAACAAGAGGATGCACTAACTCTCGCAGCTAAATCGTACACTACACACCTTCTCTCTCTGGGAGTAGGTCGATGTGTCGCTCTCTCTAACACAAACATGTTGTTAAACACACACACACACGCGCGCGTGCACACGCACACACAGGCTCATAGAATAGGAATATCATGCGAGTGTGAAGCCACAGGAAGTGAGACACAAATGGAGTACATACAAGAAGAAAAGAGGTGATGAATATTCCATCAAACCTGGACTGAAGAGTAGTACTCTCCCCGTCTAGGTGTTAAGTCGTCTTACAAGAATCAGATATTCCCAAAATGTTTAGGCGTTTTCCATTAACTTTGCATCACAATCCCCACTTGGCCTCGTTGCTAGCGAGCATTGTTACTTAGGGAGCGTTTGGATCCTTAGCAAGAACAACTTATACCCTAGCCTGGCAAGTTTAGGCATTTGGAACTGTTAAAATATGTTAGCTTTTGTGGGCTAGCTACCTTGGGTGGGCTAGAAAAACCTTGCTAGCCAGATCGGCTCGCTTCCGACGGCAAACTTCGCGTACTACCTTCGTCCTGGTTTATTGGTCCCCATTGTATTTCGTGTCAAATTTTCACCATAGATTGAACTAACAAAGTTTTCATGCATGTCACAAAAAATTATATCATTGAAACCTATGTTCAAATACGAATCCAACAACATAATTTTTGCTGACTTGCATTAACATTTTGTTAGTTAAATCTTTGGTCAAAATTTGGCACAAACTACAAAGGGGGCCTATAAACTATGTTCAAATACGAATCCAACGATATAATTTTTGTTGACATGCATTAACATTTTGTTAGTTACATCTTTGGTCAAAATTATGCATGTTACTAGTCCAAGTTACTCACCACTATGACCAGCCTAAGCAATGTAACCAAACGCTCCTTACTCTGCCTATTTATCTCCCCCGGAAACCCAATGCATGGAGCGCAACTATGCGTTGATCAGTCAAGAAATCAAAGTCGGCTTGCATGCGAGTTAATACATGGCCCTGCATGGTAGCTAAAATGGCATCTCTTATTTGTTGGGATTAATTGTTGCGTTTAGAGACAGAAATCAGGGCTTTGATTGGAGGAAGGACCAGTCAAGTTTCTCCTTCTCCTCCCATCTCTTGCACCTTGGTCCTGCTGCACCTTCTAACGTGACTTATTACACCTAGACGAAGGGAGTAGTATGAGATATGGTGGCACACTGACTTAGGTCGAATACAAGTGCCCAAAATTGTGTGCATGTTATAATAAGGATTCACTTAAAATAGTACGTGAGCGAATGAGCTTCACGAGCAGTAGCGAGATGTGTGAGGTAAGATACACCGCTGGCGCTTTTAATTTTTCTTATTAACTTGTTTGTTTCACCCTCTGACTGGTGGGACCCAACGTACTACATGGAGAGAGGTAAGGTGACTAAGGCTGCATTATTTCTGTACTACCAACACTGCTTTAAATCCCAAAAGACCTTAGACTAGTCACAATGGATAGTAACTTATACTACTAACATGCATATGTTACTAGTCTATGTTACTACCTCTATAGTGGGGAGTAACATTGTGTGGTATCATGCAACACTTCATTTATTAGACTATAGACTCATTTTGTCTTGGTATGTATGATGTTACAGTAACTAGATATGTTACCACATGCCTCTCTTTCCTCATTAATTACTCGCCACATCATCTATTTTTCCTAAAGATGTGTGATGTTACCACCTATGTTACTCCCACTATGGATAGTCTTACCACAAAAGCCACATGCCAACATTATGGTTTAAATCCCAATGACTCCCACACAAAAATAAACACGACATGCTTGTCACACGAATGCAGGAATTTATAAAAGGTTATTTTCCTATTGTTGAACATAACGGGAGGGTGGTTTAGCTGGTTAGCCTGTTCGCTCATCAAACTTGAGGTCTCGGGTTCGATAACTATACTTAAGCATATTTTTTTTGTTTGACTTCTTTTTTCCACCCAATGACAGGTAGGCCCCGCATGACAGAGAGAGGAAGTGATCTGGGGCGGTGCCAGGAGGATTCATTGACTGGTCAAAATAGATGGATACGGAGCTATACGATCTCGTAGTGACTGTATAATCACCTCATCACATATGCGTTGCAGCCTCGGCGCTTGTTTTCTAGGGTTTGCACTCTTCACACTCTCTCTCCAGTATATATATACATGCTGGAGCCTCAGTGCTTGTAGTTGCTCTCTTCACACTCTCTCACCCTCTCCAGATCTAAACAAGACTTTGTTGGCCTCTCTCTCTCCCCTCACAGCTGGTCCAAGAGCCGGCAGGATCCGTCCGTCGGGAAGGGAAGGAGGCTTAACACTGTCGCCATCGGCGAGGGAAGGAATCCACTACCGGCGCAGCTATTCTCTTTCACCCAGCGGTGGCGCGGGAGGTCCTCCGCCCCTTCTTCTTCACCGCCGTACATAGTGTGGGCCGAACGGTCTTCGGTCGCCCACCAAACCACACCCCAAGAACCTTAAGGTACAATTTACTTATTCCACATGCATTGCTCTAGCTGCATGTGGGCTTTTTCCGCTTCTGCACTCGAATCTAGGTGTTGGATCAAACATGAAAGTAGTGGGGAAAGTTGTATAGCATGAATCTAGGACGTGGTTCAAAGAGGAAAGGAATGGGGGAAAGTAGTGGGGAAAGTTGTATAGCATGAATCTAGGACGTGGTTCAAAAAGGAAAGGAAGGGTGGAAAGTAGTGGGTAATGTTGTATAGCATGAATCTAAGGCGTGGTTCAAAGAGGAAAGGAATGGGGGAAAGTAGTGGGGAAAGTTGTATAGCATGAATCTAGGACATGGTTCAAAGAGAAAAGGAATGGGGGAAAGTACTAGTACAGAGTGGCTATCCAGCACCTGCGTTGGCCGAAAAGGGAAGACAATGACAAATGAAGTACGCATATCTATAACGAACTGATCTTTTGTGTTGGGGGACAAGGCTCTAGAGTTTGAGCAGGACTAGATTTGTTGCTCTCACATAGGGAAAGGTGTCTAAAGATAGCAAAACTGGGACCAACACAAATATGCTCCTTGGTTGTTTGTTCTTTGTTGCAACAGACTGTGAATCACCCCTTCATACATCGGTAGATGCACATGGTGCTAGTGCGTCCACTATCCCGTGCAACTCTTTAGCTGTTGTTAATCTAAGGCCCTGTTTGGTTAAAAACTCCCTAGTCCCTACCTGCTTGGTTCCAGGGACTAAACATGGACTAGAGGTTATCAAATGACATGCTAAATGACCATGTTACCCCTAGTAATGAACTAACAGAGACAAGGTGCGATGCGTGGCAGGGGCAAATATTGGAAAAAGTCCCAAAAAGACTCTCCCTCGGTGTCTTTTTTATTTAGTCTCAAATGCCCACTTTTAGTCGCTAAAAGTCCCTCATGTTTGGTTTAGATGGTGGAGTTTTTTTAGTCCCTACACCAAAATGTCCCTGTAAACAAACACCCTCTAATAATGTCGTTGGAAAAGTGATGCAATGCCATAGTTAAAAGCAAATTACATGTTTAACAAATTTTATTGTTAATATAATCTCTCTGTTAATATTAATCAATGCCACCGTTTGAGAAATGCTATGTTCTTGCTTTCTTTCCCATTTAGATAAGTTAGATGCTTCTTTTTGTTGGCTTCTGTGTCATCCACCGTTATTGACCACTAGTTGTTTCCTTTGCACCTCTGTGTAAACAGGGTTATCTACTTCACCTCGTTGCTATTGTGACCTTTTGTTGCACTGCACAAAACAGTTTTGTTTTAAAAGTGTTTTGTGCAGTTCAACTAAAATGTCACACCGACAACATTGCTTGATTGCTTGATCTTAGTGGAACTGCACAAGAGAAGATCTTACTTCCTATCCATGTTGGTAATTTGGTTCAGATCTTCTTCTTGTGAGTTGTTTGAATTCCGCATCATGAGAGGTTAGTACTAGCCTTCTTTCACATGATTGTGCAGTGTGCTTTCATATGTTGTGCTACTTGTACAGTAATGTTGCTTGATTTTAGTGAACTGCACAAATGGAGACAAGACGTCCAATATGTATGTGCACCGTAATATCCCATTGTATGTACTCCATATTCTTGTCTTTGCACAACAGTATCATCCTCCTCTGAAGAAGAATATGGAGTACGTGAAGTGACTAGTTCCGATTATGCCAGGATGAAGAAGCCATGTCTATCTTCTCATCAGAAGGAGCAGTTGAAGGATGGTTACATTACTCCCCACAAGACAAAACTAACTTCAGCTCAAAAGGACTGACAGATCTCCATTTTTTGCTGTGATGCGCAAGTACAATGTTGTTCTAGGATTCTTTCCAATGAGTTCTATTTTTTTAAAGTGTGCTCTACATGGACCATGTAGGTGCCTATTTAAACTATCAATTCATAGTATAGTTTGCTTTATACTAATCACTTTTTTTGTATTTGTGCAAACAGGGGTGCTCAGCTTGATTTCAATGGGAACTGCACAAAACGTTCATGAATACATCGAATCATTCGTTTCCACCACAAGAAACGAGGTGCCGATAAGTTCAAGGCGTTGCAACATATAAGGGTGAAATCATACAAGCTACGCATGAATTTGGTTGATTTTGGTGGAACTTCACAAAAAGAACAGCTGGTTTATTTACCACAGGTGCCATGTCAATGTCCAAACTAATGGCAAACCCTGCCCATTCCACCATCATAGGCATTTGATATTTTGGAATGGGAAAACCTTGTCAAAGTTTGCTCATTGATGTACGCAAAACAACAAGCATTTGACATTTTGGAATGGGACAACCTTATCAAATTTTGCTCATTGATAGCAAGAAGACATGCGTTTGATATTTTCAAATGGGACGCCCTTTGCTGTCAGCAGCGTCGACTGATTTTTCTTTTATTCTTTAGTTGTGAAGTAAATATTGGCTCTGACATGTGAATCGCTGAGATGCATAATCATTGATTGTTTTGAATGTTCTCTATGAATTGTCAGGCCTGTGTGTTTGATTGCAATGTACAGGAACACTAAAAAGTTGCTCAAACTCTTTGTACTCCCTCTGTTCCTTTTTACTTCGCACATTGTGAAAGTTCATACTTTTTTCTATAAGATTGGTAAACGTAGAGATACTTTGACTGCAGAGAAAACTTGTATGCAGACTAAAAAGGACCGGAGGGAGTACATGTGAAACTGCTGCAAACGAGGTGATCACCCTAGTAATAATGCTAGTACTTATTGTTTCGCATGTTCGTCCAATGCCAGTGATAAAAGAATCCGAACTAATCGAACTAAATTCGTTCATACACAGTCAAATTTCATATAAACATGCCGGATTTCATTACATTTCATACATTCTTCAACTAAAAAGGGGTGTGCTGGAGGTATAATTAATAAACCGAAGCTACCCACTGTGTCCGGCTAAGCCGAACAGAAGCTTCTTCTCTAGCGGACTGAGCTTCAGTGACTTAACTGCAGGTGCAGTTGCGTAACTGACATGTGGCCCAGATGCCTCTTGGGCCCACATGTCAGTCAGCCAACTGCACCAGCTGTTAAGTAGAAGCAGCGTCCTTCTCCAACATAGCTCTTCGACTCCACGTCGCCGCCAAGAAGCTAATCGGCCATCAATGGTCAACTCCCCTAGCTTGGCTTCAACCGGAGGTAAGCAGAGGTGGCCTTACTTGGACCCGAGCGGCAGCGACCTACCGTGTTGTACTCTTCCTCGCTTTCTATGTGGCGCAGCCTCGTTGGAAGTGGGGCGGGGCCTCGATGGAGCCGGCGATGTCCTCTGTCTCGTTGCCGGTGGGGTGGCGCCTTGGCGGAGCGGGGGAAATCCTCCCCCTCATTGCCGACAGGGTGGGGCCTCGGCTAAGCCAGCGATGTCCTCTGCCTCGTTGTTGGCGGGGCAGGGCCTCGCCGAAGTAGGGCCTCCGCCTCAATGCCGGTGGGGCGGGGCCTCGGTGGTGCCGATGGTGTCCTCTGCCTCGTTGTTGGCGTTGTGGGGCCTCATTGACGCCAGCGGAGGAGGGACTCTTCGGAGCCGGCATTGTCCTCAGCCTCGTCCTCGGTCTCGCCAAACAGCTCCTCGCACGCTTCATTGCCCTCTTTGTCAGTGGCCGCAGCCTCCGCCACCCGCATGCGGTACCGCCAATGCTCGAGGCAGCCCTCGTGGTCGGAGTGGTACGAGTCGAGCAGCGCCTCCTCCTCCGCCCTCTCCGCGGCGATCTGCTCCTCCGCCTGCAGGTGCTCCTAGAGGAGATGGTGGTCGTAGGCGGCGTCGGCCTACACCTCGCGGAACTGCTCCTAATGCGTCTGCCTCACCGTGTCCATGTATTGGGCATGGGCCTCGCCGATGGTCATGGTGCAATGCGACGGCAAGGATGGCACGGAGGAGGGGGTTGGCGCCGGATCGTCGACTACCATGTTCTCCATTGGGACGTCATCGCCCTCCGGCTGCCTGCCGGGCAGCCAGTCGGTAGCAATGGCTGCCATCTCCTTGTGGTCCATCGTCTGCCCGTCCCAAAGAGCGCTGGAGTGCGAGGAGGCCATGGTGGCCTGTAGTGGTGTGGACAGGAGAAAGGGAACGGAGGCGGATGACTGCGCATATGGCCGGCACAGCAGTTTATATAGCAATGGTGGGCGGTGGAGGGATGGACATGTGGCGCCGGAGTAGCCGCCTCGACAACCGCGTATCATAATGTGGGCGGGAAACGGACGGACGGACGACACTTGTGTCGTTTGAAGGCGCAGCAATCATCTGCACCGGGAAGCAGGGCGGGTGGCGCTGACCGTTTCGAGCGGAAAGCGCACGCGGGCGAGGGAGGCGGTCTGGGTGTGCCAGGGCAGTCAGACTCGTGCTTGGGAGCGGGTCGGTCCAGCAGTCGGACACGCTGGCGCGCTAGCGAGCTCGCCGAGCTGAGCGACGACAATCATACGATGGACGTAGCTTCCGACCAGGAGCCGGCGCCACTGTCCAAGCCGGTTCATGTCATGTTCACCATAGAGCAGGTGCGGCCGCACTTCGACGCCCTAATGTCGGAAGAGCTACCAGTGCGGGAGGACCTGTGCTGCAACCTCCGTCTCCTCAACAAGCACCGGTGAACAAGCGAATGACAATGTCATCGCGGACATGTGGCCCTATAATCTTGGCTTCCCGAATGAGCAGCGGGCGCTATATCAGACCATCCCGTAGGGCCCGTGAGGCCCTCTCCTTCGTCCTTCGAGTAGTTGCGCTCGCCGTGGCACCGCCGTCTCGCGTTGTCAACATGGTCAACGGACATGAGGAATGAGGAGATGACTTTACTTGGAGAGGATGACAGTGGGGACCCACCAGGGCCATAGCCGCACGTACGCAAGTGCCTCCATATTATATACAACTGCAATTTTTTGCTTCCTCCTAGTTGCCTAACATCACAGTCCCACACCATTGTCAACCTATGTAGTCAACAAACGAGAGAATTGCACAAGGAGCGGCCGACAACTGGGACCAAGCAGCTCGAGCAGTATTTGTGTTTTTGAGTTGTCAGCACTGCAGAGTTTTTCTTGAGCGATGTTTTCGTTGTTGTTTAGAGGAGAGCAGGGTATTAACTAGGCGGGCTATGGCCCGTCTAGCCCAGGCCAGATATCCGGCCCAAATATTCATTTTTTCAAGCTGAAAATGGCTAGCCCAGCTATACTTTTTTTGAGGAATACCCAGGCAAGGTCAACTTGTTATTCTCCGCCCCGCTAGGCTGCAAATCTTTCCTAGGAGGGATGCATTAGGCTTAACAAGAAAACGGGCTTTAAGAAATAATAAATGGGATGTAATTATAAAAACTGGGCAGTAACTATAAAAAATGCACCAAACACGTAAGTACTTTATAAAATATTATTTTTGGATTTTGGAAATTTTAATTTCATTAATTGTTGCACGCACAATGTCTCGTCGGATTTTTACGTAATACAAATTTAAATTGAAATTGTATTTAGTCTCACTAGAAATTTCGGGATAAAAATATTTCAGATCCCATCAAAATGTGGGAAACTTTATTGAATTCTGTTTTGAACGGTTGGTTGAAATTATTAATCGTTGTCCTAGCTAGAAAATGGGTTGTACTTTTAACAAACTGTAAATGGGTGGTAGTAAATTCCATTATAATTCAAAAATGGGTTGTACATTCTTACAAATCTCAAATGGGCTATAAGTTCTCTGCCACATGATACGTCTCCAACGTATCTATAATTTATGAAGCATTCATGCTATTTTATTATCTGTTTTGAATGATTATGGGCTTTATTATACACATTTATATTACTTTTGGGACTAACCTATTAACCGGAGGCCCAGCCCATATTGTTGTTTTCTTGCCTATTTCAGTATTTCAAAGAAAAGGAATATCAAACGGAGTCCAAACGGAATGAAACCTTCGGCATCGTGATTTTTTGGAAGAATATGATCATGGGGACTTGGAGTTCACGTCAGAAGATCCTCAAGGCAGCCACGAGATAGGAGGGCGCCCCCCACCCCCTATAGGGCGCGCCCCCCTGTCTCGTGGGCCCCTTGAGCACCCCCCGACTGACTTCTTTCGCATATATAAGCCTACGTACCCTAAAACCATCGAATATCAAGATAGATAGGGAGTTCCGCCGCCACAAGCCTCTGTAGCCAACAAAAACCTCTTGGGAGCCTGTTCCGGCATCCTGCCGGAGGGGGAACCCATCACCGGTGGCCATCTTCATCATCCCGACGCTATCCATGACGAGGAGGGAGTAGTTCACACTCGGGGCTGAGGGTATGTACCAGCAGCTATGTGTTTGATCTCTCTCTCTCTCTCTCGTGTTCTCTCTATGGCACGATCTTGAAGTATCGCGAGCTTTGCTATTATAGTTGGATCTTATGATGTTTCTCCCCCTCTACTCTCTTGTGATGAATTGAGTTTCCCTCTTGAAGTTATCTTATCGGATTGAGTCTTTGATATGAGAACACTTGATGTATGTCTTGCTGTGTTTATCTGTGGTGACAATGGGATTTCACGTGCCACTTGATGTATGTTTTGGTGACCAACTTGCGGGTTCCGCCCATGAACCTAGGCATAGGGGTTGGCACACATTTTCTTGACTCTCCGGTAGAAACTTTGGGGCACTCTTTGAAGTACTTTGTGATGGTTGGATGAATCTGAGATTGTGTGATGCATATCGTATAATCATGCCCACGGATACTTGAGGTGACAATGGAGTATCTGGGTGACATTAGGGTTTTGGTTGATTTGTGTCTTAAGGTGTTATTCTAGTACGAACTCTTGAATAAATTGATCCGAAAGAATAACTTTGAGGTGGTTTCGTACCCTACCATAATCTCTACATTTGTTCTCCGTTATTAGTGGCTTTGGAGTGACTCTTTGTTGCATGTTGAGGGATTGTTATATGATCTATCTATGTTATTATTGTTGAGAGAACTTGCACTAATGAAAGTATGAACCCTAGGCCTTGTTTCCTATCATTGCAATACCGTTTACGCTCACTTTTATCATTAGTTACCTTGATGTTTTTATATTTTCAGATTACAAAAACCTATATCTACCATCCATATTGCACTTGTATCACCATCTCTTCGACGAACTAGTGCACCTATACAATTTACCATTGTATTGGGTGTGTTGGGGACACAAGAGACACTTTGTTATTTGGTTGCAGGGTTGCTTGAGAGAGACCATCTTCATCCTACGCCTCCCACGGATTGATAAACCTTAGGTCATCCACTTGAGGGAAATTTGCTACTGTCCTACAAACCTGTGCACTTGCAAGCCCAACAACGTCTACAAGAAGAAGGTTGTGTAGTAGACATCACCACACACTTGTGGGCCTACTAAGTTGACGCATCCCCTCAAAAAAATAAGTTGACGCGTATGCAAGGCTTTGTCAACTTATGGCCAACACACAGTTCTAGCAGCAGTGGCCGTTGGATGTCCATCCAACGGATGTCGTGCTTCTTCTTCAATCTCGGATATTCTAGCTTCACTCGCCCAAAAAATGATTCCTCCCCCTGATATCTAGGGAGCACCGTTTTGGAAGCTGGCCTGTGGGCCTACTAAGTTAATGTGTACAAGGGCCTTTGTCAACTTAGTCAATATAAATGATTCTAGCTGCAGTGACCGTACGTTGTCTATCCAAGAGCCGTCATGCTTCTTCAACCTCTGGTCTTCTTGCTCTAGCCGCCCAAAGCAGCGCCGGTCGTGCCGCCTGCTCCTGCCTCTCGTGGCCGGTTGTGTTTCCGTGGCGGCCTCACCGCCCCCTACTGCTCCCACCGCTGGCCAGGCCATCCCTCCACTCACCCACACCCCCTATTATTCTGCAGCGACGGCAGCCTCACACCGCAGCCGAACTAGTGAACCCTCATACTCCTCTCCGCTTGGGCATCCACTACCGCATCTTCCCCGGCTCCGTGTCGTCCCCTTCCTAGGCCTCGCCATCATCCACCGCCTTGGTGCTCTTGGCGCGGCGTGGTCAATGTGGTCAACGACCGACTTCCATCGGAAGAGTAATGTACGTGGAGAGGCTAACAGCTGGGTCCACGGCCGCAGCAAGGAAGTGCCTCCTTATTACGTGGAAAATAATGATTCCTCCACCTGACAGCAGGGACCCAGTGGATGGGACTCCGTATTTCATGAAAAAACGTTTCCCCTGACTGCTGGGACCTACTAGCTACATCTTCGCATGCAAGGAAGTGCGTCCATATTACGGGAAAAAATGATTGGCCCCCTGACTGCTGGGACCCACCAGCTACATCTTCGCATGCAAGGAAGTGCCTGACAGTCGGGACCCACCTGGTCGAAGCGTATGTAGCATTGTCATTCTGGTCGCGAACGTGTACGTACATACAATCGGTCTGTCTACAGGCTCCAGCGATGAACCGTGGCCGTGTAAGGAAGGGCACGTGTCATAGTAGAGGCGCGCATGTGTCGTAGTAGAGGCGCGCATGTAGCATGTACACATACTACAGCGGGCAGGGTGCAAGAAAGAAAATACGGCCACGTACGTACATACGGGCGGGGTCTCGAGCGCGTACTCGCGCATATATATACGGACAGCCAGGGCTTGTGTACATGGAGAGGCAACGGACGGCAGCAATGGCGTCCTGTTCATCGGGCAGCGAACCGGCTGGGTCGGAACGAAGAAACAATATCATGTTCATCGGGAGGCAGCCGACTGGGTCTGGATACATCGTGTTCATCGGGAGCCAACCGGCTTGGACAGAATAGCTGATGGAAATGAGGCCCGGCGTACCACAGAGCGGAGGAAATGACCTTGTGTTCGACCGGCCACGGTTGAAACGGGATCCTGTTCATCGGGAGGGGTCTGGCATACCGCAAAACAGAGGAAACTGACTTTTGCTGGACCTCCTATGGTCGAAACGGGGTCCTATTGATTGGGAGGGGTGTGGCGTACCATAAAACGGAGGAAATGGACTTGTGTTGGAGCGCTACGGTCGAAACGGGGGTCCTGTTCATCGGGAGGGGTGTGGCATACCACAAAACGGGACTCCATGGGATACTTTTCATCTCCACCGTCGACCTCCTCCACCCTCCACGGGCTACTGTTCATCCATCATCGACATCCTCCAGCCTCCACCTGCGACTGTTCATCCACGCGCTCCTGTTCATCCAGCCTCCACCGCATGCTCCTCCACCGGCTACTGTTCAACCAGCCCTCTCCACGGGGTCCTGTTCAACCACCCCTCCACGGGCTACTGTTCATCTAGCCCTCCACCGGCTACTATTCAACCAGCCCTCCACAGGGTCCTGTTCATCCACCCCCAACCGGCTCGATCGATCGGGGTCCTGTTCATCGAGCGGCAACACCACGGGGTCCTGTTCATCCAACCCCCCATCGGGAACTGTTCATCCAACCCCCCCCCCAACAAGTCTCACTGTTCATCCAGAGGCAGCATCGATCGGCTTCAGTTAGCAGCAGTAGTGAAGGAATCGCTCGATCGGGTTCAGTTAATAGCCATCGATCGATCGCTCGGGTTCGGTAACGCGTAGCCTGCAGTGTAATAGCGCGGGTTCAGTTAGGCGATGCCTCACATGGGTTCAGTTAGAGCCCAAAGCCTCACACCCACGCGCGTATGTGTATGAGAGAAACGCGCATTGCTTGGGCCCCGACCACCCACCGTAACCGGGAACTCCCCAATATTTTCCTCGCCCTCGCTTCTACCACGGTTTTTATGTCATGCACGGCCCAAAGAATGTCATGCATCTGCATCTTTGGCCCGCCCAGGACAGAAAGCCCATTTTCTATCATGATTTTTTGTAATAGAAGTAGGAGCCCATAACATCTATGATGATACCGGGTTTTGTCACAATTATCGTCATAGAAGTGTCATAAGCATGACAGAAAAAAATTGATCGGCCCAAAATGTCACGGATGTGTCTTTTTTTTGTAGTGCATCAAGACGATGGAAACGAGGATGAACCTTGACGACCTCCCTCGCCAACAACGACAACCTCCTTTTCCACCTGCACGAGAGAACAACAACACCAACAACGAAGAAAGACAAGAGGAGGAACAAGACAATGAAGAGGATATTCCACCCCAACCCAAACAAGAGATCTCACGACTTCGAGCAAGAGTCTCAAGAGATCGTCATGTTGAACAAATCTTTGATGATATTCAAACTGGGAGAATTACTCACTCTAAAACTCAATTGGCTAACTTTTGTGAACATTACTCATTCATTTCTAGCATTGAACCTATGAAGGTTGAAGATGCTCTTGATGATCCGGATTGGGTGAACGCTATGCATGAAGAGCTACACAATTTTGAGAGGAACCACGTGTGGACGTTGGTTGAAAAGCCCGATGAGAACCACAATGTCATTGGAACCAAATGGGAGTTTTGGAACAAGCAACATGAAGATGGACAAGTTGTGCGCAATAAGGCTCGTCTCGTTGCTCAAGGCTACACTCAAGTCGAAGGTATGGACTATGGTGAGACATATGCCCCCGTTGCTAGACTTGAGTCCATTCACATATTACTTGCTTATGCCAATCATCATGTTATCACCCTATATCAAATGGACATTAAAAGTGCTTTCCTTAATGGAGAAATTGAGGAGGAAGTTTATGTTAAACAACCTCCCGGCTTCGTTAATCCAAGAAACCCGATCATGTTTACCAACTTCACAAAGCTCTTTATGGTCTTAAACAAGCTCCTAGAGCATGGTATAAATGCTTGACTAGGTTTCTTATTGAAAAAGGATTGATTCTACATTTTTTACTAAAATGGTTAATGGTGAATTATTTGTGTTGCCAAATTTATGCGGATGATATCATATTTGGTTCGACTAACCCCCATTTTAGTGAAAAGTTTGGAATGCTAATGTCGGAGAAGTTTGAGATGTCTATGATGAGTGAACTCAAGTTCTTTCTTGGTTTGCAAATCAAGCAAACTAAGTAAGGTACCTTTGCTTCTCAAACAAAGTACACCAAGGACTTATTCAAGAAGTTCAACATGCAAGAATGCAAAGGTATGAGTACCCCCATGCCTACTAGTGGACATCTTGACTTGACAAAGGATGGCGAACTGGTTGACCAAAAGGTATACCGCTCTATGATTGGTTCATTGTTATATCTCCCGATATTATGCTAAGTGTGTGCATGTGTGCACGATGTCAAGCGGCCCCCAAAGAATGTCATCTTAAAGCTGTAAAAAGGATAGTGAGATACTTAATTCACACACCAAACTTTGGCATTTGGTATCCCAAGAGGTCTTCTTTTGATCTTGTTGGATACTCCGATTTGGACTATGCCTGTGACAAGGTTGATAGAAAGTGCACTTCGGGTACTTGTCAATTTCTTGGTAGATCTCTTATCTCTTGGTCCTCCAAGAAACAAAACTCGATATCCTTATCCACCGCCGAAGCGGAATACATTGCCGCCGATTCATGTTGTGCTCAATTACTTTGGATGACCCAAACTCTTAAAGATTATGGGATATATGTGAAACATGATTCCATTTCTTTGCGACAATGAAAGTGATATTAAGATTGCTCATAATCCCATGCAACATTCTCGAACTAAGCATATTGAAGTTCAACATCATTTCATTCAAGATCATGTTGCTAAGGGGGATATCAATATTAAGCATGTTTGTACTGATAAGCAATTGGCAGATATATTCACCAAACCGCTTGATGAGAAAGTATTTTGCCGTTTGAGAGGTGAATTAAATATCATTGATGCCTCAAACTTGGAGTAGAAACTCCATGTGGATGCATGCAAGGCATGAGCCTTTCCTTCACTAATCCTTGATATTTCTCTTATTATGATGATCATATGTCTTGGATATACTTGTACTCTTGCATGCCATCTAACCCTTGTAGGTACTTGGATAAGCCCAATTCTATGAGATTGCAACTCACTCACATTCTAAGCAATCTCTACATCACCAAGTCTCTGCAATATGGTGGTTGAAGACAAGGAAGCATGAATCCTTCCTATATATCCTTCGACAATTTCTATATATCAAATCTCATTTGGTAATAAATTTCATGATTGACATTTTGGATACACAAGTGCTCTTCCTTGCAAAACTAACCCATGTAGAAAGATGAACTCCAACTACAAGCGGTGCTCCCAACTCTTGATGAACTACATCAACCTTGAGCATCCTACACAAGTTCAACTACATGATCAAGATCAACACCACCACCAAATTATGTCATTCCATCTTAGAGAAGCTTTACCCCAAGACATGGTTCAAAGAAACTCAACAAGATGAGAACACATCAAAATGCTTAAACGAAAAATGGCAACCCCATTTTGAGCTTAAACAATGAGTATGACCTATGATCAAGTGTCTTCACTTGACTCCTAAGTCAATATACTCTAACATAGGTGACCTTGTCGCTGACCAATTCTAGATGAAGTTCTCTAGTGTTTCTCCGAGTTCTTGCATTTGTCTCTTGCTTGTTTGTTTCCCCTTTTGAAAAACCATCATCTAGATTTCATTTCTTTTCTCTTTTTGTCCTCCATTTCCTGCATTTAATTCATTGCAAATCCTTTACTTAATTCCCTGCAAATCTTTGTGAGAACATACTTGACTAGTGAGCTGAGATGAAAAAATCTTTCTCTGTGTTGAACTCGGCCTCACTGATCCTTTCTTTTCGGCAGACCAAAACAACTCAGTTTTACCGAAGAAAAGAACTCGATATTGCTGATTTCACCACTATGGAAAGATTTTGCCATTTGCATCCTGCATTTGGAATCCAGCTCCACACAATGATTCTTTTCCTCCACCTACATCACATTTTTCATACTGCTTTGCCAGGTGACTCAAGGACCAAACCTAAATGACTCATACTCTAGAAGATCCCTTCTTTGAAATTGATGTCAAAGGGGGAGAGAGAGATCACATCAAAGCTTATCTTATGGGCCAAAGTGACCCTATGGGAGAGAGAGACATCATAGCTTTCCTAGATGCCTGGTACTCAAATAGGATAGAAGCCACATGTCTTTAAGTGGGGAAAGACATGTTAGTAGAAGATGTGCCTGGTACTCAAATAGGAGAGAAGCCACATGTCTTTAAGAGGGGAAAGACATGTTAGTAGAAGATGTTTCTTTGTGTCATTTGCTCTGTTTTTAATTTGCTTTTCATTTTCTCTGATTTTCTATTGTCCTATCTTCTCCCATTATCCAATGTCAGATTCAGGGGGAGAAAGACATCTAAGGGAAAATCTTTGGAATTCATTGCATATATTTATCCTTGGGGACATGTCAACATCCAACTAGAGTACTAAGTACTCACTCTCTACATGTCATCCCAGTCTTGGTACTCTTGTGGTCTCTCGTTCTTGCGCTGATTAGTAGATGTTCCTATGTTGTCTAACCCTGTTTTCTCAGGTTCATCTCTTCCAAAGTTAGCTCAAGACCACAAGGTAAGTATATGCATCACACTCATGTGCATGAGGATCTCTTGTTGATGTATATATTGTTTGCAAGGACTCATGAACATGTAGGTATACTTTCTGCATTTCACATCATTTTCTCTGATGCATATAGGCAAGATACATGTAACTCATTTCTTTCTCTGACATGTTTATGCTTTCACATACTCTTATGATCTATATTCACATGATTGCATACATATAGGGGGAGCTAATGCGTGTTGCATGTCATTCCAAAGCTTTACTTGTTATACTTCATATCTTTATCAAAAGCTTTGATGTATGTTGTCATCAATTACCAAAAAGGGGGGATTGAAAGCACAAGTGCTCCCTGGGTGATTTTGGTAATTAATGTCAACATATCTCTTGTTGGACTAATATTTCTACCTAGTATATTTCAGATAAGTTCAACATTGGAGTGGTAGGACAAGAGGATGTGGAACCCCTTCAAGATGATATGGACAAACATTGGCAAAAGCTCAAGACTCTACATTTTCATTTTAGTGATCCAAGATCACATTGAGTCTATAGGAAAGCCAATACTATTAAAAGGGGATAAGGTGTTGCTTAATGGCTTGCTTGCTCAAAGTGCTTAGTGATATGCTCCAAAGCCCTCAACCACTTTCTCATTTCCACATATGTCCTAAACCTAAAGTCAAACTTTGCCCCACCAATTTTATTCATCCGACGCCACCGAGTTCACCTGACATAGCCACTGCCAGAAACCCTAACCAGTTCGACCTCATTGATGGGATCTCGGTCTCACCGAGATGGCCTTGTGAACTCCCTGTTACCTATTGCAGCTATTTCGGTCTCACTGAAATGTGCATTCGGTCCCATCGAGTTTGCTTGACCAAGTCTCTGTTTGCTTATTACTAAGATCAGTCGCACCGAGTTCATGCAATCGGTCTCACTGAGATGAGGTTTTGCCCTAACCTTAGCACATCGGTCTTACCGAGTTGACCTTGCCGGTCCCACCGAAAACTCAAACGTTCATATTTTCAACCATATTGGTCTGACCGAGTTTCACTATTTGGTCCCACCGAGTTTGGAAGATTGTGTATAACGGCTAGATTTTGTGTGGAGGCTATATATACCCCTCCACCCCCTTCTCCATCCGAGAGAGCCATCAGAACATGCCTACACTTCCACTACTCATTTTCTAAGAGAGAACCGCCTACGAAAGAATAAGCTTTTTGTGGACTTATCAAAACAACTCAAAACTTGAGGCGAAATTATACCACAACCAAATGCTTGAATATCTGGGAATAACAAAGAAAAGCAAAACTCCACTTGAAAAGAATACAGAGAATTAATTGCACTTCGAGATGCGAGAAGAAAAGATACTTGAACTCCTCCAACAAGAATCTTGATGAACTCTTGACGAATTAATTAAATCATGAAGAACCACCATGAAGAACTCCGGTGACAAAAGGATGATGAGATAGAAATGAAGTATGAAAGAATAAGATTAAAGCCTTGCGATGATTTAGATGGGGGTTCCGACGAAATGGCCGAGGAAATTTGAACTCCGGAAAAGAAAAGATGAAAACACTTGGAACTAGAATTTATTCCTCATGAACAAACTCCGAAGAAAAGGGATTACTTGATGATGATGAAATAAGAATAAGAATTATGTTATGCTTATCCTCATAAAATTTAATTGATGACAAACGGATTTGGCATGCAACTTATTCCTGTTGAAAAGGATTAAGGGGAATATGGCACAAATCTTGAGAAAGACTTCATGAACCATTGGTAGATTGGAAAGAACGAATGAATTGATATGATAATCAAGGAAAAAGAATCTTGAATGAACCACTGTAAGAATTCGAAAATGACTGATGAAAGAGAATGAATCACCAGGAAGAATTAAGAGAACCAATATGCTAGAGGGGATTTAGATGCAAAAGAACAAAGATATCATTAGTTGATTAAAGAACACTTGAACGAAGTACCAGGATAATTGGATAATGGTAGCTGAAATGTGAGGATGAAGAATTCTTCTGGAACGATGGCCTCCGTGAAAAGAAACGAGAAAACAACTTCTGACATACCGGATGGGTAAGAAAATAATATCTGACAATTGGAATAACTCGAGAGGATAACATGAAGCTTGAACCGCGAATCTTCGAGGGAACAGACAAGATTTAGAGGAAAAACTCTTCTTTGGTCTTCAAAGCTGAGAATGACAATGAGAAACACCACCGAAAGTACTGAGATACTCCGGGAGAATGAAAAAGAGGAAGGGTTGAATCAAAGATGAAAAGAATTGAAATCGATCTTGAAAAGGCATGTGACTGATGGAATCCATTCTTACGTCACACTTGAAAAGAATTTGAGAATAACTCCAGAATAATTAGAAGAGTCAAGTAAGATCCTGGGAAAAGACCTGTGGGTTAGGGCCCACTAAAAGAAAACACTGTTGGAAAGGATTGTTGAACAGATAGATGATGCACCGGAACAATTGAAATACTTGAATGAAGTGTCAACCTCGAATTAAATGGAACACAGACGAATCTCCTGAGATGTCTTCCGAACTCCAGAATGATTAAATGGCAAGAGGCGAACGATCAAGGGGAACACTTGATCCAAGGAAAAGAATACGATAAACCGAAAAACCTTGAATTGAATCCACCGGAAAGGAGATGAAGGATGTCGAACAAAACGAGAATTCAACGGTTGAAACAATTTACGAAAGACTGAAGGGGTTCCGCACATATGAAATTGATGCTCGAAAGAGACTCGGGATCCGGGAAGAAGAGGGTGGGAGGGCGGGAAAACAAAGGCACCTGGAAGGGAGAACCAACGAATATCTTGAAGAGAAGACACTGGTTGAAAGAAAACAAAGGCTTCGCATGAATAGGATGGATACTCGATTACGGACTCCGGCTCCGAGAAGAAAAAGGGGTGGGCGGGTGGGAAAAAGAAAACAACTGAGGATTGTACTTGACAATGATGAAGAGGCTCGAGTCAACTTGACGAGAAATGCACCGGATGAAAAGAGCTGAGAACCAACGATCAGAAAACCAACAGCGTGATCCTAAAGAAAAATTTGAAGGGGAAGAGGAGTAATTCAAAACACCTGCGTCAAGATTTCTCACCAGAGCGACAAAGGGGCTGAGGAGTAAAAAGAATTCCTACTCTCCGATATAAGTAGACTCTGAAAACAGTTTTCTTCTAGACTCGACAACGGCCAAACTACATGATTAATCAAGGGGGCTCCTATGGTCGGTCGAGGCTCTGATACCAACTTGTCATGCCCAATATGAGATACTATCCTACAGAGACTCGAAGGTCCCACCAAGGATAGAACCGCATATTGATACGCTTTTGCAAGGTGGATATCATTACATCAACATTACATAATAGATGGGGATACATACAAAAGGCATACAATGCCACACGAATACAACATCGTCTTACATAAGAGCACCATTCGACTATGATGAAACACAAACAGAAACTCAAATGACATCCACCCTGCTAGCCCAGGCTGCCGACCTGGAACCTATCCCCTAATCAAAGAAGAAGCAGAAGAAGAACTCCAAGACAAGTAAAAATCGCTCTCGCATCATGATCATCGCATAACATGTACCTGCAACTATTGTTGTAGTAATCTGTGAGCCACGAGGACTCAGCAATCCCATTACCATGGGTATCAAGACTAGCAAAGCTTAATGGGTATGGAAAGGATAAGTGGTGAGGTTGCAGCAGCGGCTAAGCAAAGTATGGTGGCTAACTTACGCAAATAAGAGCGAGAAGAGAAGCAACGGAACGGTCGTGAAGCTAGCAATGATCAAGAAGTGATCCCAAACTCCTACTTATGTCAAACATAACCCAAAACCGTGTTCACTTCCCGGACTCCGCCGAAAAGAGACCATCACGGCTACACATGTGGTTGATACGTTTTAAATAAGTCAAGTGTCAAGTTATCTACAACTGGACATTAACAAATTCCCATCTGCCACATAACCGCGGGCACGACTCTCGAAAGTTTATACCCTGCAGGGGTGTCCCAACTTAGCCCATCACAAGCTCTCATGGTCAATGAAGGATATACCTTCTCCCAGGACGACCCGATCAGTCTCGGAATCCCGGTTTACAAGACATTTCGACAATGGTAAAACAAGACCAGCAAAGCCGCCCGATGTCCCGACAAATCCCGATAGGAGATGCACATATCTCATTCTCAGGGCACACCGGATGAGCCAGACGTCAGGTTGGCATAGACCCTGGTTGCCCAAGGGGCGCCGGACATCGTTTAGACCAGCACTCGGAGGAGAACTGGCCCGGGGGGTAAATAAAGATGACCCTCGGGCTCCGGAAACCCAAGGGAAAATGGGGCTAGGTAGGCAAATGGTAAAACCAAGGTTGGCCCTTGCTGGAGGAGCTTTATTCAAAGCGAACTGTCAAGGGGGTCCCATAAATCACCCAACCGCATAAGGAATGCAAAATCAAGGAACATAACACCAGTATGACGGAAACTAGGGCGGCAAGAGTGGAACAAAACACCAGGCATAAGGCCGAGCCTTCCACCCTTTACCAAGGTATATAGGTGCATTAATTAAACAAGAGATATTGTGATATCCCAACATAATCATGTCCATCATGGAGCAATCTTCAACTTCACCTGCAACTAACAACGCTATAAGAGGGGCTGAGCAAAGCGTTAACATAGCCAAGCAACAGTTTGCGGTCAAAAGGTTAGAGGCTGACATGGCAATTTGGGAGGCTTGAAGCGCAAGTGATAGGTAGTGTAGCATAGCGATAGAAATAAGCAACTAGCATAGCAATGATAGTAGTGAGATCCAAGGTGATGGTCATCTTGCCTGAAATACCGCAAGGAAGAAGAACGATTCCATGAAGAAGATGAATCCATGAAGACGAACCAAGTGTAGACGAACGAATCCTCACGATCGCAATGAAACGGGAACTATCGAGAAGAAGCACACAACATGGTAAACACATCACACGTATACACGACATGATGCTCAACCAAGTATGATGCAATAAAAGACTACATGAAGCTACTCATGGCAAGAGATGATGCATACAAGAACAACACATCAAAGCAAGGTTAAATGAGACCGGAAACAAAATATAACAATTCCGGTAAGTCCTCATATGCAAATTTAGAAATTGGTCCAGAACTGAATAAACCTTATGTTCAAGTTATTAAACAGCAAGTTAAGATGCACTAAGATGATCTACACGAAATTTTAGTCAAGTTTCATATAAAGTTCAATTAGTTCGGACCTACGAGCTAGAAGATATGAGCAAAACAAGTTAAACATGGCATTGATGCAAAAGGCATTCAAACATCAAGAAAACTATCTCAAAACAAGGATGCAACATGATAATATGAAACTACATGCAATTCTATGCAAGTTTCATATAGAGCACACTCGAAACGGAGCAACGGTGCAACACATACACTTCAAACAAGATAACAACAATGTGTCCCAAAACAGTAACTAGGCATCTAGCAAGCATCAAAACAATATGCTATAGCACCTCAGCATGAGAACAAAAGGCTTGAACATGATTTACAGTTAAATCATAACAAAACATGAACACTGAGCTATCTCCAGAAATCACTAGAACATGCTCAAAAGGACATGGCAAGATTGCAAATAATAACAGTTTCACAGACTTAGCAGAAATCACTGGACATGGCAGAAATAACATCAGGTTGCAATATTTAGAGCTATCAAATAACATGTTACAGGAACTTATCATGGCAAACAAAGGAATTTCATGCTCATACTAAAGACAAAGAACAAAACTCCCTTACTGAACTAATTCCAAAGATCAACAGAAAACATGGTAGCATCCATGCAAACATGGCAAATGATATGACAGATTCAGACATGGCAGGAACAACATAAGTAGGCATGTTGGTAAGCTTGTACAACTCACCACAGAGCAATACATGACATTAAAAGGTGACCAATAGTAACATGACTTATTTATGAAGATAAGCATGGCAAGATAAAGTTCATAGGGTGCATGGATCACTAGCAAAGCTCATGGCAAAACTGAACTTAATGTTAATAGGCTGACAGCAACATTATTTAGCAATTTGAGAGAAAGATTACAACAAGCTACAGCAGTCTATAAATGCAACCAGGGGCATGGATGGATATATCATGACATGTATAATAAAACATCCTTAGTGAACATCTCGAGATTATGCATAGAATGACTTGTAGCAGCAGGTTTACATAGCATCATGATATAGCAGAATCAGTCTAGCAAAACAGTAACAGCAAGTACCCTACTTCACGAGCTTGATGCACTCACTACAAGACTCAAAAAACTACATGAATTGCACCATTGTAAATATGGCATGATGTAGCTCAAAACTCATGTAGACATCAAGCTCATAAGATGCACACACAAAATGCAATGAGAAAGACAAAACAGCAAGTTCTATTAATAGACAGCAGTTAACATCATAGAGCACTATTGCAACGATGATTTGGGCATAAAGATGGACTCAAACAAGCATGGCACAATGGAACAAAATGAAGATCACCTCACAGTGAACATTTTGATATATTACACGCACCAAACAGACACCCATGCACAAAGCAATGATGGGACAAACATGCACACATATTATGAGTTTTTAGGGACTGCAGTATTTCCGGAAAAAAAACATATGAGCGCAATATAGTATAGCGACGGATAGGCAGGGGGAAAGATGGGATGGTGTTGGGCTCACCATGGGCCAAGCCCAGGACGGCGGGGCGGTGGATCGGGCCGGGTGGGTCACTGGGCCGAACGCGGGACCCACGCGAGGGTGGCGAATGGAGGCGTCGTCCTCCTGGATCGACCCCGAGCGGGACCAGGGTAGAGACGACCGGCAGTCAACGGCGATGGGGAGGTGCTCCAGCAAGGGGCGGAGGCCGAGAATGGCCGGATCCGGGTTGGGGTCGCCGGATCCGAGCGATGGCCTGGCAGACGGAGGTTGGGGAGGCACAGGTCGCTGGCGGTGGCGACTCCAAGGCGGCGGCGAAATTTGGCACGGCGACGGGAGCTCGAGGAAGGCGGGGTCGGCGGCTCGGGATGGCGGCGCGGGATGGGGAGAGGCCGGCGGCGGTGCTTGGGTCGCCGGCGGCGACCGATGCAAGGAGGCGGGGAGGTGCTGGGCGGCGCGGCTCCGACGGGGTCGCGGGTCAGCGCTGCTCGGGGCAGGGGCGCGGGCGCCCCAGGCTGCGTCGGCGGCGGCTCGGGCCCGGGCGGCCCACGGCGGGCCGGATCTGGGCCCTGGAGGGCCCGGCGGTGGGGAGGCGGCTGAGGAGGGCATGTAGCGCGATGTGGTTGACTGGCGCCGGCGCTGGGGCCATGTGGCGGTGTCTCATTGGCCGGGGCGATGTGCCGGCGGCGCCGCCAAGTGGCGGGCAGGGGCGGCGGTGCCGGATCTAAGGTGGGAGGTGGCTGGCTGCGCTGAAATTGAGGGAGGAGGTTGGAGGAGGCCAAAAATGGCATGGGAGTCGTCTATATATAGAAAGGAGCTAGGGTTTGAGGGTTTGGGGGCGTTTGTGGACCCTCCGATCGCGATCCCACGGCTCCAGTCGAAGGGGGATTTTAGGATGAGCTAGGTGGGCTGCACGTGGGCTGTGTAGTAGGCCTCGGTCTGAGGGGATAGAAGAGAAGTGCGACCCGACGACTGTTTCGGAGACCGAAACGTTCGACGAATAAACCGGCAACGGTGCCGCTACGAATGACGATTGGGCTATCAAATGAACTCCGAATGCGATGAAATTTGACAGGCGGTCTACCTACACTATAATAAGACCGCACGCCACCTTTCATCCCATTCCGAGAACATTTTTATGCCACTTATAAAATAATATTTCGGAGGTGTCGCGGGCGCGTGCGAGTGTGAAAGGGCTCGGAACGGACAACGGAGAGAACCGGGGAACCCGAACGGATGCAAGTTTTGAAAAACATGCAAATGAAATGCAGATGATGACATGGCAAAATGCAACACACAAGCAAATGACATGGCAACAACGACGAATAACTGGGAGACACCTGGCGCATCGAATCCGGGGAGGTACAGACTATCATTTGAAGCACAAGAGCAAGTTGTTCATCATCAACACACCATCTATTACCTTTCGGAGAGTGGTGTATCCTAGATTGGTTAGGTGTCACTTGGGAGCCTCCTTCAAGATTGTGGAGTTGAACCAAGGAGTTTGTAAGGGCAAGGAGATAACCTACTTCGTGAAGATCTACCCAAGTGATTAAAGTCCTTCGTGGGCGATGGCCATGGTGGGATAGACAAGGTTGCTTCTTCGTTGACCATTCATGGGTGGAGCCCTCCATGGACTCGTGCAACTATTACCCTTCATGGGTTGAAGTCTCCACCAACATGGATATATGATAGCACCACCAATCGAAACCACGCCAAAAATTTGCATGTCTCCAATTGCGTTTGCACACCCCAATCCCATCCCTTTACTTTCTTGCAAGTTGCATGCTTTACTTTCAGTTGCTCATATACTCTTGCCATGCCTGCTTGAATTATATTGTGAATTCTTGAAATTTTGCTAATTTCCAACCTCAACTTGAAAAACCTAAACACTGCTACCTTTACTTGTTTAGGGTCTAATCACCCCCCCCCCCTCTAGACACCTCTTCTCAATCCTTTCACCGTCGAAGTACATTGTCCAGTGCGAGTATGTAGAGTACTCCCGAGGTAGTTCGGCCTCGGTCCATTCGGCTATGAAATCGGCCAGCACCTGAGATTTAATGGCTCGGCATGGCTTGTATGTTATCTCGAATGTGAGAAGCTTGATGACCCATTTGGCAATGTTGCATGTGGCATCCCTGTTATTGATTATATCATTCAAGGGGACCTCTGACGCTACTGTGATCGGACATTCTTGAAAGTAATGACATAGCTTTCGAGATGCCATGAAGACTGTGTAGGCTATGTTTTGATAGTGTGGGTATCATGATTTGCATGGCGTAAGCACCTCAGACACGTAGTAGACCGGCTTCTGGACTTGGAACTTGTGGCTCTCGGATTCATGTTCTACGACGAGCACCACGCTGACCACCTGATTGGTGGCCGAAATGTATAGTAGCATGGGTTCGCCGATGCCGGGTGCGGCCAGCATAGGGTTGCCGGCGAGGAGTGTTTTAATCTCTTTGAGTTCCATGGTTGCTTCATCTATCCACTGGAAGTTCTTGGTCTTTTTCAGTAGTTTACAGAGTGGCAATTCCTTTTCTTCGAGGGGGATATGAAGTGGGTCAAGGCGGCCATGCATCCTACCACCTTCTCGACATGCTTAAGCTCCATTGGTATTGCGAGCTGAGATAGCACTCTAATTTTGGCCGGATTGACTTCAATTCCTCTATGGGAAACTATAAATCCTAGTAGCTTTCCGACAGGGACCCCAAAGACACATTTCTCTGGGTTGAGCCGTATATCATAGGCCCGCAGGTTGTTGAAGGTTTGTCATAGGTCGTCTATCAGTCGGTCGATGTGTTTAGTTTTGACAACCACGACGTCCATGTATGTCTCTACTGTTTTTCCAATTTGGTTTTTGAGGGATGTTCGAATCATACGCTGGTATGTGGCTACCGCGTTTTTTAGCCTGAACAGCATGGTTATGAAGCAGAAGGGGTCATATGGGGTGATGAATGTTGTCGCTGCCTGATCAGACTCCTTCATCTTAATTTGATGGTATCCAGAGTATGAGTCGAGGAAGCATACCAAGTCATGTCCGGCAGTGGCGTCAATGATCTGGTGTATCCTTGGCAGAGGGAATGAATCCTTAGGGCAAGCTTTGTTGAGGTCTTTGAAGTCGACGCAGAGCCACTAGGACTTATCCTTCTTGGGTACTAACTAGAGTTGCTAACCACTCGGGGTGCTTGATCTCACGGATGAATCCGGCCTCTAGCAGTTTTGCAAGCTCTTCGCCCATGGCCTGTCATTTGGGTTCGGAAAATCAGCACAGGGTTTGTTTGACTAGCTTGAAGCCCTTCAAAATGTTGAGGTTGTGCTCTACTAGCCTTCATGGGATTCCTGGCATATCAGATGGGTGCCAGGCGAATATTTCCCAATTTTCATGCAGGAATGTCCTTAGTGCCTTGTCGACTGTGGGGTCCAACTGTGCTCCTATAGATACCGTTTTATTGGAATCTGTTGGTTGCACTTGAAATTTCACTATTTCGTCGGATGGCTTCAATGATGTGGGCTTTTGTCTTTTACTAGGAACCACGCCATCCCTGTCGACTGTAGTGTGTAGCACTATCAACTCTTTGGCCACAAGGGCTTTGGATAGTGCCTCTAGGGCGAGGGATGTCGTCTTATTTTCGGCTCTCAAGGCTTTGCTCGGGTCGCTTTTAAAAGAGATCACCTCGTTGGGCCCTGGCATCTTGAGTTTCATATACCTGTAATGTGGTATGGGCTGAAATCTTGAGAATGCCTCACGTCCTAGAAGGGTGTGGTATCCGCTATAGAAGGGCACAATGTGAATTAGTGAGGGTTAGGATCTGTAGTTGCCGGGTGTACCAAACACAACATGCAGGGTTACGCGTCCCGAGCAGTGTGCCTCCCTTCCGGGTATTATACCTCGGAATGTGGTATGACTGCGTTCGATGAGAGACCTGTTGAACTGCATCTTGTCTAGAGTATCCTCATAAATGAGGTTGAGGCCGCTACCTCCGTCCATCAGCACTTTAGTCAGCCGGAAACCGTCAAATATGGGGTCGAGGACTAGTGAGGCCGGTGTGTGATTATTACGGGGGCTTGGCTCATCCTTCTCGTTGAAGGTCATAGGAGTGGTCGCCCATGGTTGTGCGATCGCCACTTGATATATTTGACTGAGCTCTCGAAGGGCCTTTTTCCTTTTATTGTTCGAGGCGAACGTCTCGTATACCGTAAGGACATTGTGGTCGTGCGGTGAAGCCGAGGACTGTTTATCTGGGGGTGTAAGGACCAAGATTGACTCGCCTTATTTGGCCACTTGTCTTACCACCCAACAGGCTTGAAGTCTGTGGGTTGGCTTTGCGTCTAGCAAGACCGAATGTATTGGGCATGGTTTATCCAGCAACTTGTCTAACACTGATCTAGGCCTACTTTTCCTTTCACTAGGCTCGTGCTCTGCTGACCAATTTGTGTAAGCCCATTTAAGGCGGGGCCTTCCATGACGCGTGGCGGGTTGCTGCCCCATGTTCAGTTTTTGCGCCCTCCACATGTTCTCCATGGTGAAATACTTGTGTACCATGTCTGATAGTTCAGTGAAGCTTTGAATTCGGCGACGTGTGAGGGTGTTTAAGAGGCCCCCATCCCTGCAGTTAAACTAGATGTCTTTAATTATTTGTTTGTCACAGCAGGGTGCCATCCTGTTCTTTACCAAGAGAAATCTTTCCCACTAATGGTGGATTATTTCGTTTGGCAGTTGTTTGACATACATGAGGTCCCATATGTCTGGGTTTCCCGAGTCCGGATTATATTCCATGTGGTGAATGGGCGGGAAAATTTCAAGAATTCCCTCCTGCCGTGAATCCGGACTATCCTTGATCGGTGGTTGAGTCATGTCTGGTTCTCACTACACAGGGCTCGGATCCGAACTGGTGTGCAGCCGGATAGGCTCAAGGACGGGACTTCTGCTGGGGGTTATGTTCAGACATACATCCGGTCTGGTGTCTGACTCTGAGCTGGGGATTCGAGTGTACACCATCTTTAGCTTGCAAGGTTGTGGCCCCTCCTGGGCCTCTTCGACTATGGCGACGAGGTGCGTGACCGGAAGGGTGTTGATTTCTCGATCGTCGGGTTTAAGCCCGATCCGGTTGTAGGTCGTGGGCTTGATAACCGAGATTCTTATTGCAAGGACCAATTGATCTACCGGCTGGGCACATGGGGGTGTCGGGCACTCCGGCGATTCAGCGGGAGACCTTGCGGGCAGACTGTTGGAGTCGGGCTTCAGGGCTGGACTCTGAGAGATACCGGATTTCTGTGAGTTCACCGGTCCTGGGGTCGATGCCCCTGAACCAACGAGTCCTTCAATGGGGGTGAAACCCTTGATGTGGTTGAGGCGACTATTGTCATTGGCGCGCACTAATATGTCGCCGAAGACGAGGAGGTGATCAGGGGTGATGAAGCCCTCGGTACGGGTGTGGTCTCCATCGGTTGAGCCATTGACTCTTTTGGCGATCCCATAGCAGAACTCCCAATGAAAGCACCACTATCGGTGTCAAAACTAGTAAAACTTGGGGTAGTGGGTCCCAAGCTGTGGATCTAGGATCGATGGGTAACAAGGGACGGTGAACATAGTGTTTACCTAGGTTCGGGCCCTCTCGAAGAGGTAAAACCCTACATCCTGCTTGAGTGTATTGAATTTATAACGTGGTTTATAGAGTAGATCTACCTCGAGATTAGCATGGGCTAAACCCTAAGGCTATGAGGTGATGAATGTAGCTCTACCCCTAAAAACTTAAAACACTCGGTTTATATAGACACTGATAGGGTTAGCGTTATCGAAGATAGATTACAACAAGAGGGAAAGAGATCCCGTCCATCCTTGACTTGGAGGGCACACCACGTCTTCATAGATCTTCGGCCAAGATACGGCTCCACCTGTCCGGCCAACATACAATGGGTCATCACCCCGAGGACCCCTTAGTCCATGACTCCCTCAGTAATCATGTCCTAGAAGTCATGTTATTACAGCATGGTAAACCTTCGAACTATGAAGAAGCTATGATGATCCCAGATTCTAATAAATGGCTTGAGGCCATGAAATCTAAGATAGGATCCATTTATGAGACCAAAGTATGGACTTTGTTGGACTTACCCAATGATCGGCAAGCCATTGAAAATAAATGGATCTTTAAGATGAAGACAGACGCTGATGGTAATGTCACTATCTACAAAGCTTGACTTGTCGCAAAAGGTTTTCGACAAGTTCAAGGGCTTGAGTATGATGAGACTTTCTCACCCATAGTGGTGCTTAAGTCAGTATGAATCATGTTAGCAATTGCCACATTTTATAATTACAAAAACTGGCAAAATGACGTCAAAACTGCATTCCTTAATGGATTTCTTAAAGAAGAATTGTATATGATGCAACCAGAAGGTTTTGTCGTTCAAGCTCTAGCGATCCATCTATGGACTGGTGCAAGCATCTCGAAGTTGGAATATACGCTTTGATGAGGTGATCAAAGCATATGGTTTTATACAGACTTGTGGTGAAGCCTGTATTTACAAGAAAGTGAGTGGGAGCTCTGTAGCATTTTTGATATTATAGGTGTCTCACATATTGTTGATTGGAAATGATATAGAATTTCAGAATAGCATAAAAGGATACTTGAATAAGAAGTTTTCAATGAAAGACCTCGGTGAAGCTACTTATATATTGGGCATCAAGATCTATAGGGATAGATCGAGACGCTTAATAGGACTTTCACAAAGCACATATGTTGACAAAGTTTTGAAGAAGTTCAAAATGGATCAGTCAAAGAAAGGTTCTAGGTTGTGTTACAAGGTGTGAAATTGAGTCAGACTCAAAGCCTGACTACTGCAGAAGATACAGAGAAAATGGAAGTCATTCCCTATGCCTCAGCCATAGGTTCTATCATGTATGCTATGTTGTGTACCAGACCTCATGTGCGCCTTGCCATAAGTTTGGCAGGGAGGTACCAAAGTAATCCAGGAGTGGATCACTGGACAGCGGTCAAGAACATCCTGAAGTACCTAAAAAGGAACACGGATATGTTTCTCGTTTACGGAGGTGATGAAGAGCTCGTCGTAAATGGTTACGTCGATGCTAGCTTCGACACTGATCCAGGTGACTCTAAGTCACAAAATGGATATGTATTTGTATTGAATGGTGGAGCTGTTAGTTGGTGCAGTTCCACGCAGAGCGTCGTGGCAGGATCTATGTGTAAAGCAGAGTACATAGCTTCTTTGGAAGCAACGCATGAAGGAGTCAGGATGAAGGAGTTCATATCCGATCTGGGTGTAATAATTAGTGCATCGGGTCCAATAAAAATCTTTTGTGACAACACTGGAGCAATAGCCTTTGCAAAGGAATCCAGGTTTCACAAGAGAACCAAACACATCAAGAGATGCTTCAATTCCATTCATGAAAAGGTCAAGGATGGAGACATAGCGATTTGCAAAATACATATGAATCTGAATGTAGCAGACCCGTCGACTAAGCCTCTTCCGCGAGCAAAACATATTCAGCACCAAGACTCCATGGGTGTAAAATTCATTACAATGTAATCAAAATTATTGACTCTAGTGCAAGTGGTAGACTGAAGGAAATATGCCCTAGAGGCAATAATAAGTCGTTATTTTATATTTCCTTATTCATGATTGAAAACTTAAATACTATGTGGATACATAAATCAATATTGTGTCCCGAGTAAGCCTCTCCTAAACTAGCTCGTTGATCAAACATGGTTAAGGTTTCCTAAACATATACTCCCTTCGTTCCTACATATTTGTCTTTTCAGAGACTTCAAATGGACTACCACATACGGATGTATATAGACATATTTGAGAGTGTAGATTCACTCATTTAGCTCCGTACGTAGTCACTTGTTGAAATCTCTAAAAAGACAAATATTTAGGAATGGAGGGAGTACATGTGTTGTCACTTGATAACGGGATCACATCATTAGAAGAATGATGTGATGGACAAGACCCATCCGTTAGCTTAGCATATGATCGTTTAGTTTATTGCTATCGCTTTCTTAATTTCAAATACATATTCCATCGACTATGAGATCATGCAACACCTAGATACCGGAGGAATACCTTGTGTGATATCAAACATCATAACATAACTGGGTGATCATAAAGATGCTCTACAGGTATCTCCGAAGGTGTTTGTTGAGTTGGCATGGATCGAGATTAGGATTTATCACTCCGTGTATCAGAGAGGTATCTCTAGGCCCTCTCAGTAATACACATCATAGGAAGATTGCAAGCAAAGTGACTAAGGATTTAGTTACGAGATGATGTATTAAGGAACAAGTAAAGAGACTTGCTGGCAATGAGGTTGAACTAGGTATGAAGATACCGACGATCGAATCTCGGGCAAGTAACATACCGATAGACAAAACGAATTGCGTATGTTGTCACAAGGTTTGACCGATAAAGATCTTCGTAGAATATGTAGGAATCAATATGGGCATCTAGGTTCTGCTATTGGTTATTGACCGGAGAGGTGTCTCGGTCATGTCTACATAGTTCTAGAACCATATGGTATGCACGCTTAATGTTCGTTGACGATATACTATTATATGAGTTATATGATTTGGTGACCAAATGGTGTTCAGAGTCTCGGATGAGATCATGGGCATGACGAGGAGCACCAGAATGGTCTAGAGGTAAAGATTGATATATACGACGATGCTATTTGGACATCGGAAGAGTTTTGGGAGGTATCGGGTATTCATCGGATCACCGGACGGGGTTCCGGGAAGCCCGGGGAGGCTATATGGGCTTAAAGGGCCAAAGGGGGAACACACTAGCCCACAAAGGGCTGTTACGCCCTTCTTCCTAGCCGCCAGCCCCACAGGAAGGAAAGGGGGAGGGTTGGCCCCTCCTACCTTTCCCTCCTCATGAGAGAAAGGAAACGGGGGCGTCAACTCCCCCTACCTTCCTCCCGCGCACAAATAAGGAAGGGGTGCAGCTAGGGCAGGAGCCCAAGGAGGATTCGGCCTCCTTGGGGGCGCCTCCTGGATCCTCTCCTCTCCACCCCACCTATATATATGAGAGAGAGGGCACCACACAGGACCACGACAAAATCTTAGCCGTGTGCGGTGCCCCTCTCCACAGTTTCGTCCCTCGGTCATATTTTTCGGAGTGCTTAGGCGAAGCCCTACGGAGATAGCATCACCACCACCGTCTCAATGTCGTCATGCTGCTGGAACTCATCGACTACTTCACCCGTCTTGCTGGATCAAGAAGGCGAGGAAGTCACCAAGCTGAACTTGTGTTGAACGCGGAGGTGTCATACGTTCGGTACTTGATCGGTTGGACCGCAAAGAAGTTCGACTACATAAACTGCGTTAATAAACGCTTCCGCTTACGATCTACGAGGGTACGTAGAAACACTCTCCCCTCTTGTTGTTATGCATATCAATGGATAGATCTTGCATCTGCATAGAATTTTTCTTGTTCTGCATGCAACATTCCCCAACATCCGAATCACTGGTGGCTGAAGGGGGATGCAAATTATGATGGTGCTGGATCATCCCTCTTTGAATTACTTGATGTTATTATTGCTTGTTCTCGATGTGTAGTGTTCTCTTTTGTTATGCAGACTCCTTGTAAATTGGTTATCCTCATCTATGTCACTCTTACTATGTAATAGTTGGCTCTCTTTAGAATGTCATTCTCGTCTAGATCACAAGAGTCTGAGCTCTGTAGATGGGTGCGCTTTGCTCATGTAGCAAGACTTGTTATGAACTTTCATGTCTCGATGTTTATGTTAGTAGTAGTCACTAGTCAGTGTTTGCATGTTGTATATATTGTTGTTTTGAACTATTTATGTTTTCGAACTGCTGAAGTGCTAAATGAGGGCATCACCATTCTCCGGTGTTCGGTGTATATATCCTTTTTCAAGTTATAATTTGAGCTCGGTGACTTTTCGATGATGTACACTTGTTTGAGGATTTGGTCCAATGTGAGGTGTCGTTGAATAGGCCAAGTAGTAACACAATGTCAAAAAGGCCAATTATAAGAACTCTAAGGCCAGGCGCTCAAAAGAAGAAGAAAAAGGACTCTTAGGCTGACATGTGGGCGACACCGGTGTTTTCGTGCGCTTGCACGGCGAGAGAATAAAGGCATGTGTTTGAAATTGATGCTACTCTCTTTTCATCCCAATCCCCCGCCCTCCCCCACCTCTAGAATCTCGATTCCTACTCCAGGTCCCCCAAATCCCCCTCCTCTACTTCCTATACTCAAGCGCACAATCATGTCGCCGGTTAACGCGGATCTCCGAGCCAGAGATCCTGAGGTCCGTCCTCCCTTTTGGTGTTGTGTGCTATCACTCAATGGTGGCATGGCGGCGCTTGACGATCAGTTTGCCGGCAAAGTGTTGATGGTAACCATCAACGGCGACCGGTCTCCCATCTCGTTGGACGACCTTGTCAAAGCTCTTGGCATTGCACACGGCATACAAATAAGTGACTTACTCGTCGAAGTCTGTCTGCCACCAGTTGATTTCTTTGTCATGTTCTAGACAACTTTCGACTGCAGTGGTATGTTTGAACCTTCCCAGTGTTTGTTCTGTGATGGTGTGCGGGCATCCAGGATGGAGCCCGGTGCCCTCCGATCTTCAGATTTTAACAAAACTTACCTTCCACGACATGCCTCGACGGGCTTGGAACGGCGCGTCCATGAATGAGCATATCAATGACCTAGTAGGTGAGCTCGTAAGTATGTTTGTTCCTCCAGACAGCTGGGTTCAAATGCTTAAGGCATGGATAAAGAAGTCGTCCACCACACCGAAGGTGATTGGTGTTGAGATATCACTGGTGCACGAACTGGGTTGTACTATTCGTTGCCACCAAGGCCTCCATGGACCATGTTAGGGATGTACCTATATTGAGTCCTCATGCATGTAAAATAAGTGGTCAATCCATCAACCTAAGTCCTGCCGCCACTGCTGGTGCCAAGGTCCATCGATGACGTCCATTAGAGGAGTCAACGTTAGACTTCCCCCGTGTTGCTTAGAACGATGGATGGCACAGGGCCTACTCCATCGCACGGCAGAGGCCACTGTTTCTTTGGGAGAAGAGGCCAGGCTGGCTGCTTGGATGTGTTTTAATTCGAGATAACAACTAAATCTTCTCAGATACTAGTTAAATATGAGCTATCAGTGTGAGGTACTTATGTGCCAATCCATTTGATTGTGACCCGTTAAATTTTTGTACCTGAACTTTTTTTGACAGGGGTGTCCATCAACTTACTGTGCTAGTAGAACTTATTGTGTATCTGTCTATTTTCTTCGCACAACATTTAAGATATTTCCACGTCACTGATAAAGACGATGAACGGTTATGTATGAATTTGTTAGTTTCAAACTAGCCCTACCTATAGCGATCCACTGGTTCCACCCCAATGTGCCATCCACGTGAAATTTTTGTATGCAAGCTCAATGTGCTATGATGTTGTATATGATTGTGTCAACTATATAAGTGTTTACTAAGCATCATCAATGCATATGGCTGAAAGGTAAATTCAAGAGCATCGACCGATCGGTTTCTCCCTCTCTCTAACAAGTGGGACCCGTTGAATTATTTCTTCACTCGTGACATCTTTTAGTTAGGTTCCACTGTACTCTACCTTTTTTAAGTTATAAATTGAGCTCGGTGACTTCAATAAGTTGTACACAAGCCTTGTTTGGGCCATTTCAGGCGTCGTTGAATGTGGGCTGAGTAGCTATATTGCAATGCATCATGTCGTGACACAATCGTAGGCTCGGTGATGACCTCCATCCTACCGAGCTCGTGGTCTTGGTCTTGTTGCACTCGAATGGAAACCTTAGAGGTATTCCTCGGGAACCCGCCTCCGTCCTTGCCTCCTTAGCACCAAAGAGGAAACTGTCCTAGACTGCGCTCACTGGCACCCAACTTGCCTTGATCGTCATAGCTCACGTCACCGCGCGCCTCGCAAGGTGGGATGCCTACGTTGGTATGTCTGCTCCTCTAGAGGCAGCCTCGGGGGCTACACCTTGGGGGCCTTGTCGTTATTTGCACGGGGGTACCCAGACTCGTCTGCCTGCGGCCCAATGCACACTGGGCCTCAGGCAGACGAGTCTGGGTACCACCGGTCCCAGAACTCAAATAGTATTCCCCGGGACCATGGAGCGCTCGGCCTGGCTTCGAGGCAAAGGCAAAGAGGAGAGGGCAAAGCGACACGGGCCCTATCCTCCTGTGGGCCAGGTTTGACGCGTGGTGCACAAGGGGACGTGGACGTCCCAACTTCCGCACGTTGCCTCAGTAACTGCCCAGGCTGATAAAAGCTTAGCACACACTGCGAGGCCATTATTTCTCCTTCTCCTCATCTTCCCCCTCCTCGACTTGCCGCGATCCCCCTCCCTCGTGAGAATCTCCTCCAGATCCAGACGGCACCCCCCTCCTTATGCTCCTCCATCACCAGGGATTCTTTGGATGGCGCCCAGAGGGAAATCGAAGCTCGTAGCCCCGGTCGCGAGCTCTCTCGCTCCTGCGCTAGCACTCTCGGCCTCCTCCATTGCCAAGGAAGAGGACCTCAACCCGGTGCTTCCGTTGACGACCGACGATAGCAATGAGTGGGGTGAGACCCAGATCTGGCCAGGCTCCGCCGTGCAGGATGACCAGCTGAAGTCAGCCTACCCCTTCTTCCTCCATGATGTCTTTGTCGGGTTGGTTCCGCCCTTCTCTGAATTCTTCTTTGCTATCCTCGGGCACTACAAAATTCACGCCCTTCACCTTCATCCCACCTCCATCCTCCTCCTATCTGTCTTCACTTTCTACTGCGAAGCTTTCAAGAAAATGACGCCCTCGGTGGCGCTCTTCGGCAACTTCTTCAGCTTCGGTTCTCCACCGGGACCCAGCTATTCAGGTGTGTCTCCTTTGTTGATGTGCTCAGCAGGAACATGCTCCTGAAGGCAATGAAGAATGTGGAAGGCTTTCGGCAGCGCTGGGTCTATCTAGACGGTCGCTGCGTCGACCCACGCCTGGAGCTCCCGACGGAACTGCCGGAGCGGATCCCCGAGTGGGCTTCCGGGAAGCTCACCACCCATGAGAGAAGCCCGTCCTGGAGATGATAGCCTCGGAAATGGAGGTGAAGCTACTAACGAGGGTGATGATCATGAAGGAGTTCTTGGCGCAACATCTAGTGCCGCTCCAATCGTGCTCAAAGCCTTTATGGGCATACGAGGGCTCGGGAGACGCGCTGAGGTTGTGCGTTGCTAGCTTGACGGGCGAGTAGTTGGACGTGGCCCTGCACAACTTACTCGGGTGTATCCCCGGGAACATTCCCGAGGCCGTCGCCCTATTGTACAGCCGCGACGATAGGGACGAATTGCTCACAGCCATGCCCATCTTTGATGATTGGGGGCTCGAGCCGAATGCCCAACGTGAGCCGCGCGTGGTGCTATCCTCCAGCGACAGCGGCGATGACCAGGCCGGAGGAGATGGAAGATGATGACCTGGGGGAGCGTCCCCATTGTCGCGGCGGGAGCTCCTCCTCGGCCTCGGAGATGATGATGCTGATGCCGATGAGTTCCTAACCGCAGATTCCATGCACCTCTCCAGGGCACCTAGAACGGCTGAGTCCGTGCCCCCGACCACACGAGCAACTGACTAGGTGGCCTCAGGAGAGGGGCGGCGGTGCCCCTCTCCGAAGGCCCTCCACACCGGGGCTCCCGAGGAGACGGGCACATCCTCGCAAGGCGCACAGCTGATGGTTGCGAGGGCCCCCACCAAGGCAGCCATGGTTCAGCCAGCCAAGACCCCTATGGGGAGCCCCAAGCTCCTTCTGTCAGCTGCGCCATGATGCCAGCCCCGGAGCAAGACCGATGCCATGTAAAAAAGAAAGCGGGAGTGTCAACCTCCGAGGAGGAGGAGAAAAGGAAGTGGGTTGCGTGAGACAAGTGAGTATCCTTCCCTTACCTCTTGAAGGTGCATTCATAATTCATACGCTCATGTTGCCTCTCGTCATCCCGAACAGGGGCGACGGTGCAGACAAGAAGAAGAAGCTGACTACCGACGCGAACGTTGTCAGATTTCGGGATCTGGCAACCCATGAGAGGTTCGAACACTAGGGTGCGTGCGGAGATCTCAACCTGCCTAGGCTGCCTACTCGTGATCCCCCCTAGCCAAGTGCGAAGAGCTCACAGAGACACAAAGACACAGAGATTTATACTGGTTCGGGCCACCGTTGTGGTGTAATACACTACTCCAGTGTGGTGTGGTGGATTGCCTCGTGGGGCTATGGATGAACTAGTTACAAGGATGAACAAGCCTCGGGAGGTGAGGTGTTCTCGAGCTGGTGTGGTGCTCTACTTGCTCTGGGTTCAATCCCTTTCTAATGGTGGTGGCTAAGTCCTATATATAGTAGCCTTGGGCCTCTTCGCAAATATGAGCGGGAAGGGATTCCACAACAGCGGGATTTGAAAGGGGACAAGTAGTACAGTCTATCCTGACAAAAGTAATCTTCACCTGCAAAATGCCTCTGGTCATGATGCCGCGATGGGCTCGGTGATGACCTCCATCCTGCCGTCCTGGCGGTCTTGGTCTTGTTGCATCAGAATGGAAGCCTTTGGCTGATTCCTCGGGACTCCGCGCCTGTGGCTTGCCTCCCTTGCACCAAAGAGGAAACCTGCGCTCTGCACCCGCCTGGCGCCCGCCTGGCCTTGGTCGTCATGGCTCACGTCAGCTGAGCCTCAGGAGGTAGCTGCATAGATCTCTCCGCACCTCAGGAGCCCTCCTGAGGAGGCCAACTCCTTCAAGGGTCTTGGCGTTGTCCGCCTCACAAGGCTTGGCCCCCCGCGAGGGTCTTGTGGTGTTGATGTCGAAGCTGGGCCACACCAGGCTGTCGATGGAGCCACGTGGTGGGCCGCAGGTAGGTAGGACTGGATACCCCCAAGTCCAGGACGCCGACAATAGCCCCCGGGCCTAAGGTGCACTCGAGCTTGGCTTCCAGGCGAAGCCAAAGGGCAAGTGCGGAGCACCACGGGCCCTAACCGCCTGCAGCCTTGATGACGCATGGCGATTGATTGGACGTGGGCGACTCCACTTCCCCATGCTACCTTGGCAACTGCTCCCATCTGACAAAAGGGGTGTCGCCTGCCGCCGGGCTTTCATTGCTCCTTCTTCGTCTTGCTCCAGATCCCCTTCTCCCCATAGCGGAAGAGCTCTCTGGATCTGCCGATTCTCAACCAAATCTTCTGCCTGATGGCCGCCGAAAAGGCCACGGCTTCCTCTTCAGCTGTCGGTGCCGCCTGGTACGAGCCAGGGCTGATGGCGCCCTGCATGACCTGGGAGAAGCGCCAGACAATGCTCCCCCTGATGGCGAGCGACGAAAATGAGTGGGGGAAACCATGCTCCAGGTTGCCACCGCTGTCTCGGAGCCCGTGGGCAGCAACTTCTTCCCCTTCTTTATGCACAGTGTCTACTCCCGGATGGTACCTCCGTTCTCCCCTTTCTTCTTCGCCATCCTTCACCACTATGGCCTCCATGCACTCCACATCCATGCCAACTCCATCCTCCTTCTGTCCCTCTTCGCCTTCTATTGTGAGGCGTTCATGGGCGTGCTGCCCTCCATTGCCCTGTTCCGCCATTTCTTCTATCTTCTCAAGACCGGCAACAACCCGGTCGGGTGCATCAGTTTTGTCGCGGCACAGGGTGCCAACACAATATCCCGCACCGGGAAAGAGGTGGAGGATGCCATGAATAGGTGGGTGTTGATGGATGCCGAGAGCTCCTAGAGCTCGTTGCAGCTGCCAACTGCATTCCCCGTCTCCGACAGGTGGTGGAAGTCTGAGAAGATCACCGACCCTGCCCTGACACCGTTCATGAGGACAATGGACAAGGAGCTGAAGGACGTGAAGCTGATGGTGGCCATGCTCATCAGGGAGTTCCTGAAGCAGCGCGTCGCGCCGCTTCAAGACCGCCCCCGTTCCTTGTGAAAGCTTGGCGGTGACGACGACAAGATCCGCTTGCGCCGAGATCCCCTTCTCGAGGAGGAACTGAAGAAGGTGTTGACCTACCTGACGGGAAGGGACCCGAGCGACACTCCGGAGGGCTGGCTCCCCCTGTACAACTGTGACGACGCCGAGGAGGTCATCGCGGCCATGCCTGTCTTCGACGATCTCGGGTTTGTGCGGCTGGGATCTTCCTTGCCGCCTACTACCTTGGTGCTCCTCTCCTCTGACGGCCAATCCTCCGAGGCCACTGAGGATGAGGTTGTGGACGAATCCTCTGCCCCGGAGCAAAGACAGCTCCTGCGCGACCTTCCGGGCGATGATGATGACGGTGAGCCCCGGTGGTGGAGGTGCTGCGCCCTCCAGGGGTCACCACGAGGTCTGCGGTGGCCTCCTTGAAGAAGGACAAGCGAGCGGTTGTGAGGAAGAGCAGGTCGGTGGTGATTTCTCCGGGCAGCAGCCCACCTTCGCCGACGCCGTCCCAGGCGGTGCCAACCGCAAGCTCTCCTGCTCCCAAGGGCTCGGTGCCAGCTGCTCCGCCTCAGCGCTCGCTGCTGAGCATGAAGAGGCACTACGCCTTCATTGACCAGTAAGTTTCTCCCTTATCCTTGCTTGTTGGTTCTTGAAGTGGTGCTGAGCGTATTCTCCTGCCGTTAGGCAGCAGCCGCTGAAGAAGCAGAAGGAGGGCATAGAGGTCGTCCTGGCAGCAAGCGATGGAGTGGCCCCTATGGCCCTAGTGAAGAAGAATGCCACAGCCCCTGCAACCCCAGGGGCAACACCAACTCCGGAGGACGTGGATGCCCATCCTCAGGAGGCGTCGGTGCCCTCGGCAGGCCTGACTCCTCCGGCACCAAGTCTTGTCACGTCTGCTGAGGACAACCAGCCTCCAGATCTCCCAGTCCTTCATGAGGCTGAGGTTTCTTCTGTCTTGGCGCCGAGGGCGTCTCCTCCCTTGCCCAGCGCGTGGCTGAGTCATGGTGTTCCTGCTCCCTTCGAGACACTAGAGGAGGCAAGGGCGGCGCTGGACCTCCTCCAGGGTGAGCTTCAAGGCCCGGATTGTCGTTCGACGCGAGGTCACCTGGGGTTGATCTCTGGTTGGCTCAAGGCTGACGCATCTGTTCGCGTGGCCTGGGGCTCTGCGGAGGAGGCCCAGAAGGCGCTTGGGGTGGCCGCCACGACACGCGACCTGGCACGGAAGGAGGACACAGAAGTTGAGGACCGATGTCGTGTGGTGGAGGCTGATCTGAAGACCCTTCAAGACCAGCAGACCACCCAGGCCAGCCAGCTCCAGGAGCGCGAGGAGAAGCTGAAGGCCCAGGAGGCTGCCTTCGCCAGCCGGGATGCCGAGGTGAAGAATATGGCCTTAGAGCAGGCTGGAGAGCACAATCACCTGGTGAAGCTGAGGGAGGAGGCGGAGGCAGCCCATGCGGCCGTGTCTGAGGCCAGGAAGGTAGCCGTCATGGAACGTGACACCCTCTCCTCCCTCGAGGCACACTTCCACAAGGCCCAGAAGGTGCTCTTTGGAGATGGTCCCTTAGGAAAGGAGGTGGTGACGACCTCAAGGGAGAGCCCTGCTACTCTGCTTCCTGAAGTCGTGGCAGTGCTCGAAGATGTTGTCGATGGGTTTACGTCCCTAGTGGAAGGTGAGGCACGCTCACTTTCTTCCTCGGCTCTGACGTGCGTCTACAGCCATCTTTATCTCCAGGATGCCAACTTCAACCTCTCCTCCTTCCTCACTCCGGTGGCCGCCGACTCTCGGGATGCTGCTGCTGCCGCCGTGAAGAGCTTCGTGGACGCCATGCTGAACAAGTATATGGTGGTTGGTCCTCCAAGTGAAGCCGGTGGGACAAGCGACGCGCCTGGCGATGAGGTTCCGCTGGCAAGCGGTGGTGACGCCCAACTCTGAAGAGGTGGCTCAGAGATGATGCTTTTGCCTTTTTATCCTGCACCATGCGACATGCCTCGAGGAGGCATTTAAAACTATTTGCTTGGAACAATATGTCTTGTAATAACTAGATTATGCTCCTTCATCTTTTCTGTTTGCTTTATTGTTCTGCGTTAGTAGAGCCCGGCCGCGCGCGTACCTCAGCTGTTGTTGGGTCGTCCGGATCACCAGGACGAGCCCAAGAGGTGAGGGGCTACAGGACCAGATAGGATCCTGAGTCGCGATGCTCAGGAGTCCTCCTTGACGTGCAAACAGCTTAGGAAAAGATGCAGGGGCAAGCCTTGGTGTTTTGCGTCGGCAGGGCCTGGCCTTGCACATACCTTAGCCATCGTTGGGTCATCCGGATCACCAGGACGAGCCCAAGAGGTGAGGGGCTACGGGACCAGTTAGGCTCCTGAGTCGCGATGCTCAGGAGTCCCCCTTGACGTACGAATGGCTTGAAAGAGAAGGGTGACAACCAAGTCTTTGCGTTCTGCGTCGGCAGGGCCCGGCCCCGCGCATACCTCAGCCGTCGTGGGGTCGTCTGGATCGCCAGGACGAGCCCAAGAGGTGAGGGGCTACGTGACCAGTTAGGGTCCTGAGTCGCGATGCTCAGGAGTCCCCCTTGACGTACGAACAGACCATCCTACCTTTTCCTTGCCGAGCTCTCGCTTGGGAGGGGTGCGCGAAGACCAGGCCCGTGAGGCCTGGCGAGGTGGGGTACGCCAGGCATGGCCTGAGCATAGCCCCTCTGCCCAGCCCCCTCGCGCTACCTTCCCGAGGGAGAGCAGCGCGGTGAGGCTAATCACTGAGCCTGGAGGCTCCCTGGGGCTAATGCGGCCGTGAGGCCACCCCTAGTTGTTTATCACCAGCGCGGAGCATAGTGCTTCCGCTCTCGCACGAGCATAGCCGCTCCTCGGCAGTGTCGATAGCCAGCGCAGATCATGGTGCTTCCACTAGTGCGTGGGGGGGGGCTCCCTCTGAGGAGAACCCCTGGGGATTGTACAGCCCCGCCCTAACACGTGGCTTGCACGATAGGGCTGGAGGAGGTGTATATGGGCACCCGTGAGCCAGCGCAGGACTCACGAGGCCCTACCTCAAGGCGGGTTGCGCCTGGTCTTGATTGGGGATGCTTGGATTGCTCCTGCGAGATGGTTAGGCAGCCTGCGCCGAATGAGTTTCCTGAGGTTATTGCATGAGATGGCCACACACCAACGACCCCAGGAGATGACGTGAACGGGGCCGGCCCGCCAGACAGAGCTCAGCTGCTGGATTTATCGATGTTGCAGGGACGGACCCGAGCACACACACCGTGCCCAATCTTCTCATGCAAAGATCCTCACGAAAAACAACCGGCGCAGGGTTCCCATGGCCACGAAGGCTCCAGGCCGTGCGCCCTTGCTTACCCATCACGATTAGCTCATGCGAGAACAAGGCACCAAGATCCACGGGAGGTGACGTACACGGGACCGGTCCGTGAGCCAGAGCTCGGCTGCTTGGGTTTAGCGACGCTGAAGGGACGGACCCGAGCACAAACGACGTGCCAGTCCTTAATCATGAGGCGGTTGTGGGAGGGCTTGCAAGGGCGCGAGACATTCTTAGAGATGAAGCGCCGGTCAAGCAGTCGGCAACTCGAAAGTAGTTTGCGAAGCATTGTTACTGGCTCTGATAAAACGCAAAAAGGGATACAAGCCGTAGGGATAGACCCACACGGCACGGGGATGATGCAGCCCGAGGGGTGCCCCCAAACTGAACGAACTAGGGAGATGTCACCTGGTACCATTGTTGAAGAGTTGTTGAAGTAGCCAAAAAATGCGCGCTGCTGAAGCCGTTCCTCATGAGCCACTCCGATGCCGGGCCTCGGGAGGCTCGGACGAACCGGGAGGCTCCTGAAGGTGCTCCTCCATCTCCACCAGGATCGCCTGGTGCCTAGCTTTCCAGGCCGCTTGAGTGTCCCTCATGCAGCGCTGGAACGCCTCAGCCGCCCCCGCCAGGCCGAAAGGCATGCAGACGTAGTTGTGAGGCGGTCCCTCGCATAGGCCAACACGAGACGGCCACATGAGCTACTGAGACGCAGCCCTATTGAGCCCGGATATTGATGCAGATGCGGAACTCTTTACCCTCGCTAGGGCAGCGAGCTCCACCTCGCGGAAGGCAACGATCGCCTTGCAGAACCCTTCCTTCCTGAATCTCCTTGATCGCCTCGCTGATGAACTCCCGAATGCCTGGTGCCTCACGCCTGCTGCTTTCTCCTGGGAAGCGTGCTCTGAAGGGCACCTCCACATGGTGCCCGAGCGCCACTCTCGCGACATGGGCTAGGTCGGAGGCCCTCCAGAGGAGAGCCCCCGAGCCCAGCCTGAGAGGAGCGTCGGGCATGCCTTCCTATGCGATGGGTGAGGGTGCCGCGTCCGGGGACGCGAGGCTCAGCGCTGCATCCTCGAGTGATGCTTCCTCACGAGACCCCTGGCTCAGCTGCAGCTTCTTTGTCTTGGGGGCGACCTCGGGAGGGAGTGCGCCGTCTTCGTATTCTGGGTTTTCAACTGCTGCAGCCTGGAAGGCGCGCTCGAGGGAGCACACCGCATCCTTCTCCTGACAGGCGACCGTGATGATGCCACTGCTTCCTAGCATCCTGAGGATGTTGTAGCCATGGTGCGTGGCCACCATGAACTTGGCCAGCGTTGGGTACCCAAGGATGGCGTTGTAGGAAAGACGAATGTCGGTGACGTCGAAGTCGATGAGCTCGGTGAGGTAGTTGTTGCGCTCGCCGAAGGTGACAGGGAGGCGAACTTGCCCGATCGGGTGTGTTGATCCGTCGGTTACTCCTGAGAATGGCTTGGTGGGGTGCAGCTGGTAGTATGGCACCTGGAGTCTGTCGAACGTCTGAACATATAGGACATTATGACCTGCTCTGCCATCAATGAGAGTCTTGGTGACGGTCACGTTGCTGATGACGGGGGAGCAGAGCATGGGGAGCGCGCCAGCGGTGGCTGCACACTTGAGCCGGTCTGAGGAGTCGAAGGTGATGGCGCACTTGGAGCACTTGAGAGGGCGAGTTGCCTCAAGCTTGGGGAGTGCCGCATTGACCTCGCGTGCAAACTGCTTGAAGACATGGTGGGAAGCTGGGGCTTGTGAGCTGCCCAAGATGCAGGCGATGGCTCGCTGCTCCTGGAAGCCCCCAACCCCCTCGTCCTGATGGTGATCTTCGTTCCTTCTTGGCGGTGGAGGCAGAGGAGGCAAAGCTGCATTCCCCTGAGGGCGATCCGCACGAGGCTGCTCCCTCCAGTTGCCCTCGTGAGGCTAGTCCTGACAGTGGTCCTCGTGAGGCTGGTCGCGCCACTCCTAACGACGGTCGCGTCCATCCCAGCGCCTCCGCCTCGGCCACCTCCGCGACCGTAGCCCCGATCGTTGCGCTCGGGGCGTCGACCGAGGCGCCCGTCACGGAGAGCCCTGAGCTCCTAGCAGTTGCTGGTGTTGTGGTTGTAGACGTTGTGGAAAGCGCAGAACGACCGCTTGCCCTTAGATGCCTCGGGGTGGTCGCAGTCGCGCTTGGTCTCTGGCTCTACCGCAAGCACGGCTAGCCTCTTGCGCTTCGTGTCCTTGGTCTTGGTCTTCTTGTCTTCTGGATTAACATCAGGGAGCTCGAGGAGGGAGAGGCATCCTTCCTCAGCCCTGGCACACTTGTTCGCCATGTTGAACATCTCCAGAGCAGTGCGGAGGTCCTCGTGGATGGCGAGCTCCTCCTTCATCTTGACATCACGGACGCCATCGGTGAACACAGTGATGATGGCCTCGTCTGACACCTTGGGAATCTTGAGGCAGACGTTGTTGAAGCGCTGGATGTACTTATGCAGGATCTCCCCAGGCTGCTGCTTGACGCGACGCAGGTCGCCCACGGCCGGCGGACGGTCGCGAGTGCCCTGGAAGTTGGCAATGAAGCGGCTATGCATCTCCTCCCAGGAAGAAACCGACCCCTGGGTCAAGTTCAGGAGCCAAGAGCGCGCGACATCCTTGAGGGCCATTGGGAACCAAATTGCCATGATCTTTTCGTCGCCGCTGGCGGCCTCGATGCTCAGCTCGTAGAGCTGCAGGAACTCGGCAGGGTCTGCGGTGCCGTCGTAGCGTGGAGGCAGGTCAACCTTGAACTTGCTCGGCCAGACGACATTGCGGAGCTCTACAGTGAACGCACAGCATCCTGCCGTGGCCACCGGAGGTTGTCGAGGGGGTGGAATGTGGTCCTGGTGCATGTGCACCGCCACCTCCTGTGGCGGCTCGTGAGCCTGGTGCTGGGGTGCTGGAAGCATGCGCGCTTCTCCCTGGGGACATTGGACCACCTGGCAGTTCACGTAATCCCACGCTGGCGCCGAGCGCTGCGGTTGCGCCGTGGAGCCATACGCCTTGGCTCGACAATGGCGCCCCGGCCGGAGGCGGAGGGGGGCCCTGCTGTAGGTGGGTGCTGAGGCAGCGAGCGAGCCGGCCCGTCGGAGCCCCCGTGCACGACGCTGATGAGCTCGGCGATGCGCTCGAGCCACTCCTCATAGAAATCACCCACGGGACGGTAGCAAAGGAGCTCCCGCGCCGTGAGCAAAGCGGCCTACGTGTCCACCTGGCCGTGGAGCGCGTGGGATGACGAAGCTACTGGAGTCAGGGACGGAGTAGCAGTGCGGCCATCACGGCGCACTGACGGGTGCAGCGATGAAGCTTGCTGCTCGTGGCCGGTAGGGCCCGTGGCGGTGTTGGCCACCAGATAAGGAGCGTGGCGAGCGCAGCCGTCACCCGTCGGAGCCGTCTGAGCGACGCGAGCGGCGACCGCAGCCCGATGCTCGGCGCGAGCCCTGCACGCGTCAGCCATGGAGACGTCAGAGCAGGGACGGATCGAACGACGGAAGAGAGGATCCGACGCACCCCTGCCTGGCACGCCAAATGGCAGATTTCAGGATCCGGCAACCCATGAGAGGTTCGAACACTAGGGTGCGTGCGGGGATCTCAACCTGGCTAGCCTGCCTACTCGCGATCCTTCCTAGCCTAGGCGAAGAGCTCACAGAGACACAAAGAAACAGAGATTTATACTGGTCCGGGCCATCGTTGTGGTGTAATACCCTACTCCAGTGTGGTGTGGTGGATTGCCTCGAGGGGCTATGGATGAACTAGTTACAAGGATGAACAAGCCTCGGGAGGTGAGGTGTTCTTGAGCTGGTGTGGTGCTCTACTTGCTCTAGTTTCGGTCCCTTTCTAATGGTGGTGGCTAAGTCCTATATATAGTTGCCTTGGTCCTCTTTCCCAAATAGGAGCCGGAAGGAATTCCACAATGGCGTGATTTGAAAGGGGACAAGTAGTACATTCTATCCTGACAAAAGTAGTCTTCGCATGCGAAACGCCTCTGGTCATGACGCCGCGGTGGGCTCGGTCATGACCTCCGTCCTGCCGTCCTGGCGGTCTTGGTCTTGTTGCACCAGAATGGAAGACTTTGGCTGATTCCTTGGGACTCCGCACCATTGGCTTGCCTCCCTTGCACCAAAGAGGAAACCTGCGCTCTACACCCGCCTGGCGCCCGCCTGGCCTTGGTCGTCATGGCTCACGTCAGCTAAGCCTCATGAGGTAGCCGCATAGATCTCTCCGCCCCTTAGGAGCACTCTGATAACCCACAAGTATAGGGGATCGCAACAGCTTTCGAGGGTAGAGTATTCAACCCAAATTTATTGATTCGACACAACGGGAGCCAAAGAATATTCTTGAGTATTAGCAGTTATGTTGTCAATTCAACCACACCTGGATAACTTAGTATCTGCAGCAAAGTGTTTAGTAGCAAAAGTGGTATGATAATAAAGGTAACGGTAGCAAAAGCAAAGATAAATGTTTTTGGGTTTTTGTAGTAGTTGTAACAGTAGCAACGGAAAAGTAAATAAGCGAAGAACAATATATGAAAAGCTCGTAGGCAATGGATCAGTGATGGATAATTATGCCGGATGCGACTCCTCATGCAATAGTTAACTTAGGGTGATATAGAACTAGCTCCAATTCATCAATATAATGTAGGCATGTATTACGTAAATAGTCACACGTGCTTATGGAAAAGACCTTGCATGACATCTTTTGTCCTACCCTCCCATTGCAGCGGGGTCCTTACGGAAACTAAGGGATATTAAGGCCTCCTTTTAATAGAGAACCGGAACAAAGCATTAGCACATAGTGAATACATGAACTCCTCAAACTACGGTCATCATAGAGAAGTATCCCGATTACTGTCACTTCGGGGTTGTCGGATCATAACACGTAATAGGTGACTATAGACTTGCAAGATAGGATCAAGAACACACATATATTCATGAAAACATAATAGGTTCAGATCTGAAATCATGGCACTCGGGCCCTAGTGACAAGGATTAAGCATAGCAAAGTCATAGCAACATCAATCTCAGAACATAGTGGATACTAGGGATCAAACCCTAACAAAACTAACTTGATTACATGGTAAATCTCATCCAACCCATCACCGTCCAGCAAGCCTACGATGGAATTACTCACGCACGGCGGTGAGCATCATGAAATTGGTGATGGAGGATGGTTGATGATGACGACGGCAACGAATCCCCCTCTCCGGAGCCCCGAACGGACTCCAGATCAGCCCTCCCGAGAGAGATTAGTGCTTGGCGGCGGCTCCGTGTCGTAAAACGCGATGAAACTTTCTCCTTGATTTTTTTCTCCCCGAGACGGAATATATGGAGTTGGAGTTGAGGTCGGAGGAGGTCCAGGGGGCCCACGAGATAGGGGGTCGCGCCCTAGGGGGGGTGCCCCCATGTCTCGTGGACAGGCCGTGGGCCCCCTGGCACTAATTCTTTCGCCAAAAATTCTTATTAAATCTGAAAAGTGCCTCGGTGGATTTCCAGAACATTTCGAGAACTTTTCTACACATAAAACAACATCATGGCAGTTCTGCTAAAAATAGTGTAAGTCCGGGTTAGTTTCATTCAAATCATGCAAGTTAGAGTCCAAAACAAGGGCAAAAGTGTTTGGAAAAGTAGATTCATGGGAGACGTATCAACTCCCCCAAGCTTAAACCTTTGCTTGTCCTCAAGCAATTCAGTTGATAAATTGAAAGTGATAAAGAAAAACTTTTACAAACTCTGTTTGCTCTTGTTGTTGTAACATGAGAAGCCAGCATTCAAGTTTCAGCAAATATTACGAACTAACCATACTCACAATAACCACTACTCAAAAAAGACACATCCGTGACATTTTGGGCCGAACGAAAAAAATTGTCATACATATGACACTTCTATGACGATAATTGTGACAAAACCCGGTATCATCATAGATGTGGTGGGATCCTACTTCTATGAAAAAAATCATGACAGAAAATGGGCTTTTCTTCCTGGGCGGGCCGGAGACGCAGCTACATGACATTGCTTGGGCCGTCCATGATGGAAAAAACTGTGGTAGAAGCGAGGGGGAGGAAAATTTCGGGGAGTTGCCGGTTACGGTGGGAGGTCGGGGTGGAGCGATGTGCGTTTCTCTTGTACGTACGCGTGTGTGTGCGAGGCGTTGGCTCTAACTGAACCCAAGCGAGGCGTTGGGCTCTAACTGAACCCGAGCGATTGCACTGCAGGCTACGCGTTACTGAACCCGAGGGATCGATCGATGGCTGTTAACTGAACCCGATGGAGCGATTCCTTCGCTACTGCTGCTAACTGAAGCCGATCGATTGGATGAACGGTGAGCGTTGCGGGGGGGGGGGGGGTTGGATGAATAGTGAGCGGTGATGTTGCCTCTGGATGAATAGGAACCCGTGGTGTGGAGGGCTGGATGAACAGTAGATGGTGGAGGGGTGGCCGTGGAGGGGTGGTTGAACAGGACCCCGTGGTGTGGAGGGCTGGATGAACAGTAGATGGTGGAGGGGTGGTTGAACAGTAGCCGGTGGAGTAGCGCACGGTGGAGGCTGGATGAACAGGAGCCCGTGGAGGCTGGAGGAGGTCGACGGTAGCCCGTGGAGGTGGAGGAGGTCGACGGTGGAGATGAACAGTATCCCGTGGAGTCCCGTTTTGCGGTACACCACACCCCCTCCCCCCCCCCCCCGTTTCGACCGTAGCGCTCCAACACAAGTCCGTTTCGTCCGTTTTGCGGTACGCCACACCCCTCCTGATGAACAGGACCCCTGTTTCGACCGTAGGAGGTCCGTTTCGTCCATTTTGCGGTACGCCACACCCCTCCCGATGAACAGGACCCCCGTTTCGACCGTAGGAGGTCCGTTTCCTCCGTTTTGCGGTACGCCAGGCCCCTCCCGTTCAACAGGACCCCCGTTTCGACTGTAGGAGGTTCGTTTCCTCCGTTTTGCGGTATGCGCGACTAGGCGTTCGAGACCCCGCCCGTATGTACACATACGTGACCGTATTTTCTTTCTTGCACCCTGGCCGTTGTACGTACGTGTACATGCTACGTGCGTGCCTCTACTACGACACATGCGCGCCTCTACTATGACACGTGCACGCCTCTACATCGACCAGTATGTACGTACACGTTCGCGACCAGGATGACAACGCTACGTACGCTTCGACCAGGTGGGTCCCGACTGTCACGCACTTCCTTGCCTGCGAAGATGTAGCTGGTGGGTCCTAGTAGTCAGGGGGGCGAATCAGTTTTTTTTTGCCCAGACGCACTTCCTTGCGTGCGAAGGTGTAGCTGCTGGGTCCCAGCAGTCAGGGGGGCAAATCATTTTTTTTTGCCCGGACGCACTTCCTTGTGTGCGAAGGTGTAGCTGCTGGGTCCCAGCAGTCAGGGGGGTGAATTGTTTTTTTTGCCCGGACGCACTTCCTTGCGTGCGAAGGTGTAGCTGCTGGGTCACAGCAGTCAGGGGGGCGAATTGTTTTTTTTTTTGCCCGGACACACTTCCTTGCGTGTGAAGGTGTAGCTGGTGGGCCCCAGCAGTCGGGGGGCGAATCGTTTTTTTTCGAACGCACTTCCTTGCGTGCGAAGATGTAGCTCGTGGGTCCCACAGTCAGGGGCGAATCATTTTTTTCGCGAAATACGGTGGCCCGTCTGGTGGGTCCCCGCTGTCAGGTGGAGGAATAATTATCTTGCGTGTAATAAGGAGGCACTTCCTTGCGGCTGCCGTGGACCCAGCTGTCAGCCTCTCCACGTACAGTCCACGTCCGATGGAAGTCGTTCCTTGACCATGTTGACCACGCCGCGCCGAGAGCACCACGACGGTGGACGACAGCGAGGCCTAGGAAGCGGACGACGCGGAGCCGGGGAAGACGCGGTAGTGGATGCACACGCGGAGAGGAGTACGAGGGTTCACTGGTTCGGCTGTGCTGCCGTCGCCACAGAATAACAGGGGGTGTGGGTCAGTGGGTGAGTGGAGGGATGGCCTGGCCAGCGGTGGGAGTAGTAGGGGCGGTGAGGCCTCCGCGGTAGCACAGTCGGCCACGGGAGGCAGGAGCAGGTGGCACGACCGGCGCTGCTTTGGGCGGCTGGAGCAAGATGACCAGAGGTTGAAGAAGCACGATGACCGCTGGATGGACATCGTACGGTCACTACAGCTAGAATCGTCTATATTGACTAAGTTGACAAAGCCCTTGGTACGTCAACTTAGTAGGCCCACAGGTCAGCTTCCGAAACGGTGCGCCCCATATGTCAGGGGGATGAATCATTTTTTGGGCGGGTGAAGCTAGAATATTCGAGATTGAAGAAGAAGCACCGCATCCATTGGATGGACATCCAACGGCCACTGCTGCTAGAACCGTGTGTTGACTATAAGTTGACAAAGCCTTGCATACCCGTCAACTCTGTTTTTTTAGGGGACGCGTCAACTTAGTAAGGCCAGAAGTGTGTGGCAGAGAACTTATAGCCCATTTGAGATTTGTAAGAATGTGTAGCCCATTTTTGAATTCTAATTGAATTTACTACAGCCCATTTACAGTTTGTTAAAAGTACAGCCCATTTCAACCAACCGTTCAAAACAGAATTCAATAAAATTTCCCACTTTTTGATGCGATCCGAATATTTTTATCCCGAAATTTTAGTCAGATTAAGTACAATTTCAATATAAATTATATTGCGTAAAAATCCAACGAAACATTCCACTCGCAAAAATTAATGAAATTAAAATTTTCAATATTTCAAAAATAATATTTTAGAAAGTAATCACTCTTTGGTGCATTTTTATAGTTACTACCCAGTTTTTATAATTACATCCCATTTATTATTTCTTAAAGCCCATTTTCTTGTTAAGCCTAATGCATCCCTCCTAGGAAAGATTTGCAGCCCAGCGGGGTGGAGAATAACAACTTGACCTCTCCTAGGTATTCCTAAAAAAAGTATAGCTGGGCTAGCCATTTTCAGCTTGAAAAAAATTAATATCTCGGTTGGATATCTGGCCTGGGCTAGACGGGCCACAGCCCGCCTAGTTAATACCTACAGCGATGTTTTCGTTGTTGTTCAGAGAAGAAAAATTAATATCTGGGGTAAACATCGAAAAACTCTGAAGTGCTCACACCTCAAAAACAAAAATACTGCTCGAGCTGCTTGGTCCCAGTTGTCGACCGCTTCTTGTGCAATTCTCTCGTTTATTGACTACTCCCTCCTTTCCGGTTTATAATAAGGAGGCACTTGCGTACGTGAGGCTATGGACCTGGTGCGTCCCCATTGTCATCCTATCCAAGTAAAGTGATCTCCTCGCCCGCGCGCGCTTTCCGCCCGAAATAGTCAGTGTCGGCCGCCCCGCTTCCTGGTGTAGGCGATTGCTCCACCTTCAAACGACACAAGTGACGTCCATCCGTCCATCTGCCGCACACATTAATGATACGCGGTTGCCGAGGCGGCTACTCCGGCATCACACGTCCGTCCCTCCGCCCGCCCACCATTGCTATATAAACTGCTGCGCCGGCCATAGCCGTAGTCATCTGCATCCGTTGCCTTTCTCCTGTCCACACCACTACTGCCCACCATGGCTTCCTCGCGCTCCAGTGCTCTTCGGGACGGGCGGACGATGGACCACAAGGAGATAGCAGCCATTGCTGCCGACCGGCTGGCCGGCAGGCAGCCGAAGGATGACGACGTCCCAATGGAGAACATGGTAGTCGATGATCTGGCGCCAACCCCCTCCTCCGCGCCATCCTCGATGGTGCATTGCACCATGACCATTGGCGAGGCCCATGCCCAATATATGGACAGGGTGAGGCAGATGCGTGAGGAGCAGTTCCGGGAGGCGCAGGCCAACGCCGCCTACAACCACCATCTCCTCCAGGAGCACCTGCAGGCGGAGGAGCAGATCGCCACGGAGCGGGCAGAGCAGGAGGCGCTACTCGACTCGTACCGCTCCGCCCGCAAGGGCCGCCTCGAGCGCTGGCGGTACCGCATGCGGGTGGCGGAGGCTGCGACCACCTACAAAGAGGCTAGCAAAGAGGGCAATGAAGCGGGTGAGGCGATGTTTGGCGAGACCAAGGAGGAGGCAGAGGACAATGCCGGCTCCGACGAGTCCCTGCTCTGCTGGCGTCGATGACGCCCTGCTCCGCCGATGCCCCGCGGCGCCAACAACGAGGCAGAGGACACTGCCGGCTCCGTCGAGGCCCTGCGGTGCCAACAATGAGGCAGAGAACACCGCCGGCTCCGCCGAGGCCCCGCCCCGCCAACAACGAGGCAGAGGACATCGCCGGCTCAGCCGATGCCCCACCATGCCGGCAACGTGGGGGAGGATTTCCACCGCTCCGCTGAGGCTCCACCCGCCGGCAACGAGACAGAGGCATCGCCGCCTCCATCGAGGCCCCGCCCCGCTGCCAACGAGGCCGCGCCACACAGAAAACAAGGAAGAGTATAACACGGTAGGTCGCCGCCACTCGGGTCCAAGTAAGGCCACTGCTGCTACCCTCTGGTTGAAGCCAAGCTAGGCGGGTTGACCATTGACGGCCGGTTAGCTTCTTGGCGGCGACGTGGAGTCGGAGAGCTGCGCTGGAGAAGAACGATGCTTCTACTTAACTGCTGGTGCAGTTGGCTAACTGACACGTGGGCCCAACAGGCCACATGTCAGTTATGCAACTGCACCTGCAGTTAAGTCACTGAAGCTTCTGTTCGGCTCAGCGGGACATAGGTGGGTAGCTTCGGTTAATTAATTATATACCTCCAGCGCACCCCTTTTTAGTTTTTTTCCGAAAAGGAGGATGACCCCCGGCCTCTGCATCTGGGAGATGCATGCGGCCACAAACACCCCTTTTTAGTTGAAGAATGTATGAAATGTAATGAAATCCGGCATGTTTATATGAAATCCGACCGTGTATGAATGAATTTATTTCGATTAGTTCGAATTCCTGTATCACTGGCATTGGATGAACATGAAAAACAATATGTACTAGCATTATTCCCAGGGTGATCACCACGTTTGCAGTAGTTTCACATGTACTCCTTCCGGTCCTTTCTAGTATGCATACAAGTTTTATCTGCAGTTAAAGTATCTCTACTTTGACCAATCTTATACAAAAAAGTATGCACTTTCACAATGTGCGAAGTAAAAAGGAACAGAAGGAGTACAAAGAGTTTGAGCAGCTTTTTAGCGTTTCTGTACATTGCAATCAAACACACAGGCCTGGCAATTCATAGAGAACATTCAAAAAATCGATGATTATGCATCTCAGCGACTCACATGTCAGAGGCAATATTTACTTCACAACTAAAGAATAAAGAAAAAATTGATCGCCGCTGCTGACAGCAAAGGGCGTCCCATTTGAAAATATCAAATGCATATCTTGCTAAAATCAATGAGCAAAATTTGACAAGGTTCTCCCATTCCAAAATATCAAATGCCTACGATTGTGGAATGGGCAGGGTTTGCCATCAGTTTGGACATTGACATGGCAACTCGTGCTAAATAAACCGGCTGTTTTTTTTTGTGCAGTTCCACCAAAATCAACCAAATTCGCGCGTAGCTTGTATGATTTCGCCCTTATATGTTGCAACGCCTTGAACTTATGGGCACCTCCTTTCTTGTGGTGGAAATGAATGATTCGATGTATTCATGAACATTTTGTGCAGTTCCCGTTGAAATCAAGTTGAGCACCCCTGTTTGCACAAATACAAGAAAGTGATTAGTATAAAGCAAAATGTACTATGAATTGACAGTTTCAACAGGCACATACATGGTCCATGTAGAGCACACTTTTAGAAAAATGGAACTCACCAGAAAGAATCCTAGAACAACATTGTACTCGCGCATCACAGCAAAAAATGGAGATTTGTCAGTCCTTCTGATCTGAAGTTAGTTTGGTCTTGTGGGGAGTAATGTAACCATCCTTCAACTGCTCCTTCTGATGAGAAGATAGACAGTGCTTCTTCATCCTGGCATAATCGGAACTATTCACTTCGCGTACTCCTTATTCTTCTTCAGAGGAAGATGATCCTGTTGTGCAAAGACAAGAGGACTAATAAATGCTAGCATCCATGTTTGCTCGAAAAAAAGGAAAGGAAATATTTAAAACAGCACAGATGGAGCACTTCCCAAGGACAATACCACATTTTCATGACAGTATCTAAACAGTAGCATAACACCAATAGAGATGACAAAGCTCAATCATATGGATGAAATCAGTGGGCGAGTACCAACCTTTGTCAGGAGGCTGATTGTGTAGAGCATACAGATGAAGCACTTCTTGGGAACCATCTGTTGCTATCTACGGGGGTGGCCATGCTTACTATATACTCCTCGATTAGTTTAATGTTTCCAACATCTTCTTGTGCAGTTCCACTAAAATATATGGTATCTTCAAAGAAGATCCCTGTTTGCACAAGTAGAGATAATTACATATGGCATCAAATCAGTGGCAAAACAATTTCTCGTTCCAGCCATAGTAATAAATTAAGATGCAAAACTATATCATTACTTGTGTCATCACAGTTCCAGTGCTTCATTACAGCACCGGGAGTTGATTTTTGTTTTTCTTCCTCTTGTTCTTCCCCGTCATCACTTGGTTCAATAACAGAGAAGCTTCGCCTTCAATGTAAGATTTGGCATGTCAATTAGGGAGCACAAGTATAGTACTAAACTTAATTTTCTGATGAAAGTGGCGAAATACAGGCTAGCAGTTGTGAAATATCCTTATCTTACCTCAATGGGATATTACGGTGCACATACAAATTGGAAGTCTTGTCTCCATTTGTGCAGTTCACTAAAATCAAGCAACATTATCGTACAAGTAGCACAACATATGAAAGCACACTGCAAAATCATGTGAAAGAAGGCTAGTACTGACCTCTCATGATGCGGAATTCAAAGAACTCACAAGAAGAAGATCTGAACCAAATTCGCCTTAACGGATAGGAAGTAAGATCTCCTCTTGTGCAGTTCCACTAAGATCAAGCAATCAAGCAACGTTGTCGGTGTGACATTTTGGTTGAACTGCACAAAACACTCTTAAAACAAAAGTGTTTTGTGCAGTGCAACAAAAGGTCACAATGGCAACGAGGTGAAGTAGATAACCCTGTTTACATAGAGGTGCAAAGGAAACAATTAGTGGTCAATAACGGTGGATGACACAGAAGCCAACAAAAAGAAGCATCTACCTTATCTAAATGGGAAAGAAAGCAAGACAGTAGCATTTCTCAAACGGTGGCATTGATTATATTAACATAGAGATTATATTAACAATAAAATTCGTTAAACATGTAATTTGCTTTTAACTGTGGCATTGCATCAATTTTCCAGCGGCATTATTAGAGGGTGTTTGTTTACAGGGACATTTTGGTGTAGGGACTAAAAAAACTCCGTGTCAGTCCCATCTAAACCAAACAGGAGGGACTTTTAGGGACTAAAAGTGGGCATTTGGGACTAAAGAAAGAAGACCCCGAGGGAGTCTTTTTGGGACTTTTTCCAACAGTTGCCCCTGCCACGCATCGCACCTTGTCTCTATTAGTTCATTACTAGGGGTAACATGGTCTTTTAGCATGTCATTTAATAACCTCTAGTCCATGTTTAGTCCCTGGAACCAAGCAGGTAGGGACTAGGGAGTTTTTAACCAAACAGGGCCTTAGATTAACAACAGCTAATGAGTTGCACGGGACAGTGGACGCACCAGCACCATGTGCATCTACCGATGTACTGTGGTCATGCACAGTCTGTTGCAACAAAGAACAAACAACCAAGGAGCATATTTGTGTTGGTCCCAGTTTTGTTATCTTTAGACACCTTTCCCTATGTGAGCGCAGCAAATCTAGTCCTGCTCAAACTCTACAGCCTTGTCCCTTCCTTTCCTTTTTGAACTAGTACTTTCGCCCCTTCCTTTCCTCTTTGAACCACGTCCTAGATTTATGCGATACAACTTTCCCCACTACTTTCCCCCATTCCTTTCCTCTTTGAACCACGTCCTAGATTCATGCTATACAACTTTCCCCCTTCATTTCCTCTTTGAACCACGTCCTAGATTCATGCTATATACAACTTTTCCCACTACTTTCCCCCACTCCTTTCCTCTTTGAACCACGTCCTAGATTCATGGTATACATGCAGCTAGAGCAATGCATGTGGAGTAAGTAAATTATACCTTAAGGTTCTTGGGGCGTGGTTCGGTGGGCGACGGGACGGCGGCGAAGAAGAAGGGGTCGGAGGCCCTCCCGCGCCGCCGCTGGGTGGAAAGTGAACAGCTGCGCCGGTAGTCCCCTCGCCGACGGCGACAGCGTTAAGCCTCCTTCCCTTCCCGGCGGACGGATCCTGCCGGCTCTTTGAGCAGCAGTGAGGGGAGAGAGAGGCCAACGAAGTCTTGTTTAGATCTGGAGAGGGCGAGAGAGTGTGAAGAGAGCAACTACAAGCGCTGAGGCTCCAGCGGGAGAGGGCGAGAGAGTGTGAAGAGAGCAACTACAAGCGCTGAGGCTCCAGCGTGTATATATATACTGGAGAGAGTGTGAAGCGTGCAAACCCTAGAAAACATTTTGACCAGTCAAAGAATCCTCCTGGCAAAATTATGCTCAAGTGTAGTTATCGAACCCGAGACCTCAAGTTTGATGAGCGAACAGGCTAACCAGCTACACAACCCTCCCGTTATGTTCAACGAGAGGGAAATAACCTTTTATACATTCCTGCATTCGTGTGACAAGCATGCCGTGTTTTTTTGTGTGTGTGTGGGAGTCATTGGGATTTCAATCATAATCGTGTCATGTGGCTTTGGTGGTAAGACTATCCACAGTGGTGCAGAAATAATGTAGCCTTAGTCACCTTACCTCTCTCCACGTAGTACGTTGGGTCCCACCAGTCAGAGGGTGAAACAAACAAATTAATAAGAAAAATTAAAAGCGCCAGCGGTGTATCTTACCTCACACATCTCGCTACTGCTCGGGAACACTGTCCAATTGATCCCTCTGTTCGCTCACGTACTATTTTAAGTGAATCCTTATTATAACATGCACACAAATTTTGGGCACTTGTATTCGACTTAAGTCAGTGTGCCACCGTATCTCGTATACTTACTACTCCCTCCATCTAGGTGTAATAAGTCACGTTAGAAGGTGCAACGGGACCAAGGTGTGTGCGTGTGTGTGTGTGTGTTAGAGAGTGCGACAGATCGACCTACTCCTACAGAGATATGGTGTGTAGTGTATGATTTTAGCCGTGAGAGTTGGTGCGTCCTCTTGTTTCCGGGCATGTCCGGTAGGGACATGTGGACAGCTGCCACGCCCGCTCCTGACCAGCCTGGCCCACCCAAAGCCCCTCCACCGCCCGCGCGCGCTTCCCGCCCAAAACGGTCAGCGCCGCTCCAAAGAATTGGTGCCGCATTCATGCCCGGGCAGAGCGGACGCGACCTCTCACTGGCGCAAGAGTGATGGTTGCTTCGTCCGTCCAACTTACTGCTGGGTCTATGTGATTTGACAGCTCATTGGTCTTTATTACTGAGGTGGTAGGACTGCTGGATGTCCCACGCTTTCGGCGAAAGGAGGTAGTAGATTACAATTTTCTCCATTCTTACAGCGGAGGAGTGCAAGAGTAGTGAAAACACGCAGGATCAGTGATTACATGGCCCACCTCACACTATCACCGTGCGACACCTAACTCTTTAAATAGTACTCCCTCCGTTCCTAAATATTACTAGATGAGTCCCCGCTCATTGCCGCGGAACAGAGGTATATCTCTCTGCGCAAAATTATCGATTTCATAGAACTAAAAAAAATCTATAACCTCATGACAAATGTGGTAGCCAAACTAAATAAACTCCCATCATCATTTAGATCATCCCACATAAGGAAAAAAGATCAGCCAACTCCTACTGCATAATGGGATTATATTTTTCTTTTTGACATGTTAATGGGACTTAAAAGATCACTTACATGCATGCTACCGGTGCATGCTTGCATGCAGACATGTTGATGTGATTTAAAACCCACTCACATGCATGTGCCACGGTATTTTTGCATGCTTGCATGTGGCTTAGTGCTGAGCCTCTCAATGTCTAGATCAGACGGCTATTATGACTGATTTACTTCATCTAATAGCTACGTCAATTTTGATGATGTGGCTCAAGGAGAGGATAGAGAATTCCTAGTAGTGGGGGCTAGCTATTACTAGTAGATAAGTCTTTGTAGAGATTCCACTAGGTGAACTACATACGGAACAAAATGAATGAATCTACACTTAAAATGCATCTATATACATCCGCATGTGGTTAATGGTGAAATCTCTACAAAGACTTATATTTAGGAACGGAGGAAGTACTAGTATAGTACTAGTACGTACTGTAATTTATCAGCAAGATAAATTTGTACAATGCTATGAAGCTTCCAGCTCCTGTTACATGTATCTTGCGTCCAAGGTTGCTCGTTGCAACATTTCATCAAATAGAAAGGAGACTAACATGCATGCTATTGCATCTCAATAATTGATAGATCATAGCCAATATGTACTCCCTCCGTTCCAAAATAAGTGTCTCAACTTTGTGCAAACTTTAGTACAAAGTTGTACTACTACTAAAGTTGACACTTATTTTGGAACAGAGGCAGCTAAAGAAAAAATGATCCATGCAGTCCCTAGCCCTTGAACCATGAACCCTGACCAGGCTTCAATTTGCTGGCAACGTTCGAGCTTCCTAATAAATGAAGTTTGCAACCTTTTGACCATCGGATCATTTTGTGCAGTTTCACCAAAATCAAGATGAGCATCCCTGTGGCAAAGAAATTGAAGAAGCGGGATTAGAATAAGATTACTAGGACTAGTTGATGAGACATAAACTCATCACAAATACAGTACGTAGAAGCCAGTAGAGGTATCAGGTATGTGCGGGGCAAAGAAGTAGAGAAATATCCATAGGGAGTGATGTGGGCAGCTGGAGCAGTGGTGCAAGCCGGCTGTAAAGGGAGTTGTACCTGAGGGACATAGCTCGACCTTGAGGAGGGCGGCGGGAGGTGGCAACTGCCCACGTCGCGGCAGTGAGCAAGGGACGAAGGCAACCTCACCGGCTTTGTGAGAGAGAACGGCGGGGACCCCTGATCGGGACGTGCCGACAGTGGGTTTTCGCCGTCGGCGACGGACACCGCATCTACACTAAGAATCCACCCCTTCCCCCAAGAGTACATGATCCGCTGGGATGTTAGAGATGTGTCCATAGTCGTTTTGTGCGAGAGAGTGTGAAGAGAGCAACCCCAGCAAGCAACCGTGTAGGCTGGCCCGTCCTGACTATGTATATAGTGGAGCGGTTTCCTTTTCTCTCCCTATGAACCTATCATATTGCGTACGTGCCACTGAAGAAAAAAAATTATTTATAAATGACGCGGCACCTACTACTCGTTCCCCTATAACCTTGCGCTTGGCATCTCCAAAATATTAACCTTGCGATTGGCTCTTCGCCTCTTCGGGAAGTCAAGTGATAATGGTAGTGCAGTATATATCGTTCTGGCTATATGAGACCGAATGAATTGCTGCACGTCCACCACGTGGGCGGGGGTCGAGGGGCGAGGGAGAGTGCTACTACATACAGAGCAAAATGAGTGAATGTACACTTTAAAATATGTCTATATACATCAGTGTTTGGAGTATGTACTAGTAGTTCATATTGAAATCTACTAAGGACATATATATTCCAAACAATATGATATAATCTCTATAACCAAGGTAGTAGGGACGAGGAGTAAATGGAGGGATTAGTAAATTTTTCTCCTCGTCCAGCGAGCCACCGCGCGCATGGGCGAGGGAGGAGCAAGCTTCACCTCATCCTGCGAGCCACCGTGCCCATGGACGGGGGAGACGGCATACTAAGCAAGCTTCTCCTCATTCTGTGAGTTGACGGGACACATCAAAAGTACTCCAGTGTATAGAGCCTTGCCTCTAAGGTAGGCCCCACAAGGTTTGCCTCTTTTTTAATTTAACATAATGCGTCAAGTGGCAATTTGTTTGTTCACCCGTGGTAGACGATCCTCCCTCCACCAAGTGGACAACCAGTACACGTGCCAAATTACCACGTGGGCTGCCTTTTTCATACAGGAATGAGCTCCACCGTGTACCCGCGCGGGTGTGGTTGGGAAAGAGACGGGAGTACGTGCGCCGTGCATGCACCTCTTCTCTTCGTGCACGTCCCCCACCTACGTGGGTGTGTGTGAGAGATACAAACCGCGTTCGTGAGTGTTTTTTGTTTTGTGGTGGGGGGTGGGGTGGGGTGGGGGGTTGATTTCGTGAATTATTTGTGGGAATATGTGTCGATGACATCTCAAACAAAATTTTGCATGCAATGTGTGTGAAATGGAGGCCTATCCATATCATACATAGAGGGTCGGGCAATCCACGAGAAGAGAGGGAGGGGTCATAGCTATCATAGAGTCGAAGAGAGGATCAAGTACGGGTGGGTGCGAGATCGATGAAGAGAGCCATCGAAATTGCGTGTGTGTATGTGTGTGTGTGCAAGTCAAAGATATAGGGCGACTGGCCTACCGGAACCTTAGAGGGCACATGTCAAGTTTGTGTGTGGCAGCGAGACATGACTAGAGCGCTTGATGTATCAGTGTGTGTGGGGGGGAGGGGGTGGGGGGAGGGGTAGGCAGAGGCCTAACTATAGAGGTAGAACGACTCGTATATGTGTTGAGAAGGAGAGACCCAGCTATGTCATGAGGGAGATCAGTCGACATCCATACATAACTGAAGTACGGGAAATATGATGGGACAGAGAGAGAGAGGAGAGAGAGAGGGAGGGAGAGGGAGGGAGAGGGGTAGAGTGCTGGATGGGTGATAGAGTTGCTTCTCGGAGATGTTGGGAGAGGCCTACTAGACAAACTGAGGGTGGAACTGCCATGCTATCAATAAGAGTGGGGATGTGTTTCTGTGTGTGCATGTGCATGGTAGATCTGTCGGGACGCATCCATGGATGATGAAGGGGAACCATGTGTTTGGTAAGCAAACCTAACTAGATCGGTAGATCAATTGTTGTTTGTTGGAGGAAGGGAGAGACACAACTAATGAGGTAGATCGATCGATGTGTGGGTAAAAACGAGTTATAAGGACCTAGCTAGCTATATGTATAGCGAGAGATCGGTCGGTGTACGTCCATTTGTTAGAGGCAAATAAGGCCCAGCGAGATGGATGGACAGAGAGAATGGAGCTAGAAGGTGGTGCGAGAGGCCCAACTACTAGCTGGATAGGGGGAGGAGTGTGCGGTTGTGAGATCGGTTAAAAGAGGAGTGAGAGTTTACACGTGTGCCTGACCATATGAGAGACACGAGGCAAGGACACATAAAGGAGGAGATTGAAGTTGTGTGTGTATGCTGTAGGCAGGCATCGCTGGAGAGGTTTATCGATCGGTGTGTGTCGGAAAGGAGTTGTGGAGACTCTGGGAGAACGACCTAAAGGAAAAAATGAATGTGCCTGGTGGATAGAATGCCGAGGGAGGGGGAGGGCGAGCAAGGCGTGTGCATGCACGAGAGAAAGTTAGTGGTAGCTACAAAGGTTAGAGGACTATGTGGGTGTAAGAGACTAACAAAGATCATAATTTGATATGAAAGCGAATTCATATATTTGAATAGGAGATCATAGTGTTTTAAACATTGCATGCATGAATATAGCGGTGATACACGTGATGTGCACATGTTATACCATAATGTGATAATGCATGGCGTTTGCAACTCACAACTAAATGCCGAACAATCTAAACCATACTATACATCAAACACTCTCACATCTTATTTGAATTTGTGATAATGTGCAGCGCTTGCAGCTTACAACTAAATATCGAGCAATCTAAACAATACTATATATCGAACATTCTCACATTTTATTTGAATTTGTGGTAATGTGTGGTGTTTGCAACTCACATCTAAATACTTGTAGGCGTAGGGGGGGCACCATACATAATGTGATAAACACATTATACATATGAGACATGGTTTAGATTATGAAGATTTAGCTAGAGCTAGAAATGTAATGTGATTTGAAATCAAAATAAAGTGGATTCAAAAAATCTAGTTCGAGTTCATATAGTACACATAGTTCAGATGTAACTCGATACTGATCATGTGGTGTGCTGTGAAGATAATACACAAATGATGGTTTAACTTGACAATAATGATGATTGTAGATCTTACTAAAACAGAGAAACAAATTCAAATGCTTTGACTTCACAACAATCATTACTATAGATCTTATTCAAATTTAGTTCATATTGAAGCGGTAGTATATACGTTTGGAATGCACTAAAACGTTCATTTGAGTAGTAGGTTGCATGCATTATACACGTAGCGAAATATTTTAATTGAACATAACATGAATTCAAAGTTTTGAATGACATTTGTAGTGCGCATTGATTTGGTATAGTACACGTTAGGCTTGTCCGGAAATTTCAACCCGCGCCTTGTTAGCCCGAAATATTTAAGATATATCTTTGTCTCATTGTGCTCCGACAACTCCCTCCATCTCGACCCGCGCCTTGCTATTCTGAAATTACAACGCGCGCGAAAACTCCCACCTCCTGTGAAATCCCGACACACGAAATGCCTGTGGTACCCCTGAACCGAAAGAACCACCTCAAATCGGTGGGGGGTACTTTCGTAACTTACCCCACATTTCGGACAAGTGCATCTCTAAGCCATGGTTCCCCACTGCCATCCCATCCGCCCACCCATTCGTACACCGAGGCCGCAAAAACCCGCAACAAAACCCCACACCCTGCTCCATCCGCCACCCAGCCGGAGCTTCTTCCCCGACGACGTCGTCCACAGCAACACCTCGACGTCCCTCATCCACCGTACGGGATGAGGATCCGTCGTCGATCTCATCGTCCCGCCGGTTCAGCCACCCCGTCCTCCACCTCCAAGGAGGTGCCCGACGTTCCCCTCGTCTTTCGCGCCACCTCCATTCCCACACCACCGTCTTCACCTGCACCACCGGAAGAGCATCATCATCACCGTTTCCTCAGATGAAGCTGCGGCCTAATCGGCGCCACCAAAGAGGTTGTACACTAATCGCCGCATTTTCTTCATGATTCGATCTCACGGTGCTGTCGGCGCTCGGTCCCGAGCCGACATGGCGCGGCTCCATCCACGGCGGCATCTCCGGCCACTTCCTCCACGGCATCGCTTCCTCGGCGACGACGTCCACATCAGTAGGAGCTGCTGCTGCTTTAGCTCTCGCTCGCGCTGCTGCTCTGCTCTTGCTCTTGGTCCCCTGCCTGGTCTGCCCTTGCTATTGCTCTTGCTCGCGCTACTGCGCTCGCTCTTGCTCTTGCTTGTGATGCTGCTCCGATTTGGCTACACTTCAGTCAACTGAATCGACTTTTGGGTCAGTCGATTTCCAAGGGGTGGGCTCGCCGGGGTGAAGGAAGAACCAGCCGCAGCAGGGAGGGGGCTCGCCGGAGAGGTACCCCACTATCTATCTTAGGGTTCAGAATGGGGGCGGTGGTCGCCGGCGGTGGCGGGGCGTTGGCGGGGCGGTGGCATGGGGATCGCCGGAGAAAAAGCTCGGCACGGGGGGGCCTAGAGGGATGGCCGGGGCGGCGGCGGACCGGCGGTGGGGAGTGTTTTCGGGGCGAGCGGGGCGGCGCACCGCCGGCCGCGGGCGGCGGGGGGCTGCTGTTTGGCCGGTGGTGGCTGGCGGCTTAGGGGGTGGAGGTTGAAGATGAACCGCAGGCCCTTGATTTCGTATCCAACGGCTACAAAATCAACTGACGTGTAGCCTCACCTTGCTAGTGCGTTCAGTTTCGACAGCAAAATTCAGTTTCGACAGCATAATTCAGTTTCGACCATCAGGTTCAATTTCGACAGTTAAGTTCAGTTTCGAAAGTTAAGTTCAGAGATGAGCGGCTGATGTATTTTACATCTAGCACTTTGTGGTTATGTATTTTACGTCATGTATTGGAGATGCTATTAGAATTCCACTCAGGTTAACGTTGTTCATTGTCTCTCTTGTCCTGCTTCAGCCTCGGCGTTGTACAACTCACCAGAGCTGCTCCAACGATGAAACCCTCCATCACAGTGGAGCAGTACCTCGGGCTCCATCTCCAGACGCCTAAGATCTTCTTCCCCTCCTCCGACAGCAAAGTCAGCCGGAGCATCCTCACTGGCCAACCCAATCACGCTGAGATCGACATGGCTTCGCCAAAGAGGTTGTACACTTGTTGCATCTCTTTTTTACTCTACATGTTATATATATTGTCCACTCAGCACACGGATTTGTTCCTTTTGTGTCTCCTTGAAAGAAAAAATATAGGAATTTTAATTTTCACTTGTCCTCCTTTTCAAATTCCTATTCATGAAGCACAAGACTAAGAGATAGTAGCATAATAGCATTATAACCGTACATTTTCTTCTGGTTTGACTTAATCTCACCATGCTTCTTTGCATCCTGTGATCTTCCAATTGTTGTGAATCAAACACCCAGATTGGCAGAAATCCTGTGTTTTTAAATTCTCTGTTTTGCACGTGCATTCCTATCCTATTCCTATCTATTTCCTATCCCTGCATTGTTGGAATCCTCAAATTCAAACGATCCCTTACAAAATTACTTCTCTTATAGATAGTTGTCAACGAAAACCTTGCGTGGTTTGTCCCGGTCCTGCTGCGCCGTCGTCCACCCCAGCTCAGCTACTCCAACGATAGAAGGGTCCAGCAGAGCAGGGATCCGGCCTCCAGACTGTCTTTCGCCGCCTCACATCTTCTTCCCCGCCGCTGGAAGCCATGAAAACGGCATTACCATCATCAACAGAGCAGATGACCTCAAGGACTACACGGGTCCGCAAGAGAGGTCGCACTCTTTCGTGTCTGCTTACGTTATGCATCGCTTAATATTACATCCTACTTTATCGTCCTGTTCACCAATTAGACTCTGAGTCAGCTCCAAACTAATGGTCAAACTTGAGTTTTTAAATGGTTGTGGGGTACATATCGGGGCCGCTATCAATAGTATCTATCTACTATCTGGTTAATCTCCGGTGTCTACTATGAGTTTCATGATGGGTGGGAAACAAACAGTAAAGAAGCCATTATCTGTATTTATTAACTAAAGCCATTATCTGCCTGCTATTATTGGTTTTGGGTCTATCCATAGGTTGCTACCATCACTCTGGATTTCTGCATGCACTCCTTACATAATCTCACTATGTTTTATTCCTATGCATGACAGTTATTGTAAACAATGGAACTGAACATGTAGAGCAAAAGAGACGAGCCTTGTGTGGCAATATAATTTCATGCAGACGTCGCTCCATGGTAGGCGCAAAGGCACCCCCCCCCCTCCACGCATTTCGGATTGTAATTGAGAGGAAGATATCTGTTCTAAGGGGGATTCAGATGGAGAAGATAACTCCTATTTACCCCCTGAGGTCTTCGCTCTAACTTGGCATGCCGATGTTGGTTATATCATGCATCTGGTGTCTTGCATTGCTTACTTTATACATCAAATATGTCCATCTGCTTAGTTTAGACATCCTTTGTGCGAATGACATCTGTTTAGTTTATTCATCATTTATGTGAATTATGCAACGCCACCTTGTTTAGCCAGGCATCATATATGTGAATTTTGCAATGCCATCCTGCTTAGCCAGTCATCTTATATGTAAATTATATCAGGCCATCTTTTTTTCCGTTACATATTACATTCGTCAACAATGTTAGTACATTCAACTGCTCTTCGTGTGCATCACTACTAGAAAAAGGCCTACTAATGGCGCACCGGTTTTGCCTACTAATGGCGCACTACCGGTGCGCCATTACTAGCACGCCATTAGTATTTTTTACTAATGGCGCACCACTGGTGCACCATTAGTATCTGGTATACTAATGGCGCACCATGTAGTGCGCCATTAGTATAGCCCACGGTGCGCCATTAGTATCTGGTATACTAATGGCGCACCACATAGAAGTGCGCCATTAGTATCTGGTATACTAATGGCGCACCACATAGAAGTGCGCCATTAGTATCTGGTATACTAATGGCGCACCACATAGAAGTGCGCCATTAGTAACATTTTTTTTCAAAAAAAAATTTAATTTTTTTCAGAAATTTTTTTAAATTTTTTTTCCCAATTTTTATTAAAAAAAATTTCAAATTTTTCTTAATCTCAGTTCACTATGGCTTAATCTCGGGTCAATATGCTTAATCTTAGGTCAAACTTCCCGAAAGGTCACCCATCCTCACACTACTCCAGCCCAAGCACGCTTAACTTCAAAGTTCTATCCAACCCCAGCAACAGCTCACTTCACAGGCACTTGTTGATATATCTAGCATATCAATCCTGTTATACCTCGTTGATGTCTAGGACTTTGTTCATGTTCATGACTATGATGAAATTTTGAAAAATATTTCAAACTTCCCGATCATATTACGTATCATTTTTTGAAAAAAAAAAATTCAAAAAAAATTCAAAACCAATTTTTTTTTCTGTTACTAGTGGCTCACCACTTCCACGGTGCGCCACTAGTAAGTTTGAAATTTTTTGAATTTTTTTGCCGCTAGATCTTGAAAGCCCCGTAACTTTTTTTCTGTTAGGTTTTTGGGGATTTTGAAAATGTTTAACGGGGTTCCCCTAGTTAAATTTGGATGTAACTTTTCAAGTAGATGATTTTTCATATAAAAAACTTTTTCATCCGAGTTCGTATGCAAAAGTTATGCCCATTTTACAAATTTCCAGAGAGATTTTGCAAATAAAGTTGAAATTCATATTTGTAAATTTTCCCAAAAACTAGAGCACATATCACATGGGAAACATATTATTTTTATTTTTTTTACATTTCCATCATTTTCTTTTATTTCTTTTAAACTGAAAAGGCGATCCACAGGGGGGGTGCATTCGGTGTTGGGGCAAGTTAGTAATGGCGCACCGTGGGGTGGTGCGCCATTACTAGTTTAACTAGTAATGGCGCACCACACCCACAGTGCGCCATTACTAGTTTTCAAAAAAAATAAAAAAAATTGATATTTTTTTTGATTTTTTTTGAAAAAACTTAGTAATGGCGCACCAGTGGAAAGTGCGCCATTACTAGTTAAAACTAGTAATGGCGCACCGAGACATGGTGCGCCATTAGTAACAAAAAAATTTTATTTTTTTTTTTACTTTTTTTTTAAAACTACTAATGGCGCACGACGGATGTGGTGCGCCATTACTATGTCAATTAGTAATGGCGCACTATGCAACGGTGCGCCATTAGTAACAAAAAAAATTTATGTTTTTTTCAGAACTACTAATGGCGCACCACACACCAGGTGCGCCATTAGTAATATATTACTAATGGCGCACTGATACATGGTGTGCCATTAGAATATAGTAATGGCGCACCACATCACAGGAGCGCCATTAGTGGCCATTCCATCTATAGCCCTTTTTGTAGTAGTGCATCAGCCATTTGACATGGTGATGGCAAATTCTGGAGTGAAAACAAGGTCTTCTGAGCAGACTATGCTATCTGACGAAGCGCATATCTCGCTGGTTACGGATAGCTCCTCAGAGGAGGATTCAGAGACAGATGACCAGTCATATCCCCCCCCCCCCGAGGTGTATGCTCTAACTTGGTAGGGTTATGTTGCTCATATCGTGCGTATGGTGTCTTGCATTGCTATGTCATTTGATTAGTTTAGACATGCTTTGTGTGAATGCCACCTGTTCAGTGTCTAATTACCATATATGTGAATTATGCATTGCCATCTTGTTGCAAGACATTATATATGTGAATTATACAATGCTATCTTGTTGCAAAGGCATTATATATGTGAATTATGCAATGCCATGCTGTTTAGCCAATCATCATGTATGTGAATTATATCATCCTATCATTTTTTTGTATTACGTGTTCCATTTGTCGACAATGTTTGTATATTCAACTACTCTTCCTATGTATCAGCCATTTGAAGCGGTGATGGAAGTATCTGGAGTGAAAACAAGGTATTCAGAGCAGACAATGCTACCTGCTGAAGCAGACATCTTGCTGGCTACAGAGAGCTCCTGAGAGGAGGATACAGAGACTGATGACCAGTCCTATTTCCCCCCTGAGGTCTATGCTCAAACTTGGCAGGGTTATATTACCCATGTCATGCATGTTGTCTTGCATTGCTTAGTTTTTACATCATATATAGATTGTCATATGCTTACTTGCTTACTATATAAATCATATATTTGAATTATATCATACCATCATGTTTACATAGTACATACACATCATCTATCTGAATTATGGCATGGCAACCCATTTAATAAAGACATCATATAGTTATATCATCTCATCCTCTTTAGTCTTTACAGTCATCATATTTAGAATTATGGCATTCTATCCATGAATGTATGTGAATTATGGCATGCCAACCTATTTAATAAACACATTATATAGTTATGTCATGTCATCCTGTTTACATAGTCTCATATTTTGAACTATGTCTTTCCATCTTTTTTATTTAGCCATCATAATGTGAAATTGTGTCATGCTATCCTGTTTAGTTAGCCATCATATATGTGAAATTGTGTCATGCTATCATGTTTGGTTAGACAACATAAATATGAATTATTTCATGCCCTCTTTTATTCCCCACTATCCATTGCACCTGTCTATCATACAATGTCTATACTTTCAATTACTTTTCTTGTTTATCAGCCATTTTAATTAGAGAGCGTGATGGCAGTATCTAAGGGAGTAACAACACGGTCTTCAAAAAAGATAGTGCTACCAGTTGATGCAGATAGAACCATGGTTGTACTTACCCAAGGACCAGATCCACCACACATAACCCAGACTCTCGCAGATTGTACCCCTACCCAGTTGGACAAAGAACCAGCTACACCCCTTTTAACCCCAACCCCGGCAGATAGTAACCCAGTTCCAGTTGACACAGCACCGTCTCCACCACAGAGCACCCAAACACGAGCGGTTAGTAAGGGAACTGTAGTGCCCAAAGCACGAGGACCATCACTCCGAATCCCAACTCAACGCTTAAAGGAGAAGAAGATTTGTTCTCAGGTCAGGTTCTGTAGCTACGGTTCATACTCCTTTGCTCTTGCATTACTGTATTTACTCATACCAACTATTTTCAAATTTGAAGGGTGGAATTGAAACTCCAATGGCGCAACGGGTATGTTTTAAACTTGTTTCTATAACTGGTTTGTTGTTGTAACCTGCTCTATGTTGATTTCAGTTTCAATTGAATAAACAGTTATGTTCTCATGTCATGCACATTACAAGTGTTGTTATTGCTCTATAGTTACCCACACTTATATTCTGTCTATTCTGCTTTGTATTGAACAAATATTATTTGAACTGTGCCTCTATCTTGATTTGGCAACAAAAACTAGAATGATATAGACCATAAAGTGACCATGGCACATAGATATATGTTTGTTTCATGCTGTTATCCTGTCCACTTTACTACTGAACTCATTTACCAAAATGAGTTTCATATACAACATGGTAAACATGTGATGTGTCTGCTTGTTTCTATTTTAGAATGCAGACAAAATATTGGAGAACAGTTTATCCAATGGTAAAGGAAGTAATGCAGATAAGGTTCAAGATAGTGATACATCCCTGTTGGTCTCCAAGAAAGCTGATAAAAACTATCTTGACGACAGTCAGGGAACCCAAAAGTCCTGTCTTGATGTAGTGTTCGAGTTACTGGCCACTACTGCTGGCACAAGCTCTTCAAACTCGCTGCCTGAATCAGTTTGTCTTCTTGAGTCTCAACTTCAAGTTGAAAGACATCTATCAAATGTGCTGTGACAGGAAGCTGAAGGATTGAGGAAGTCCCTGCAGAATTCAGATGCATATTTTCTGGTGCAACAGCAAGCGCTGGAGGATTTAAGCGCCAAACAAGAGAAAGTTAATAAGCTTGCTAAGCATCTTGCTAGCATTATGGGTACCTAGGATATTGTTTCTTGAGATCTTCTGAAGTGGTTTCAGTTCTGGATTTGTTTTGCTGCGGCGTTTATTTGCGCTAGTCGCCAACTTTGACAACCAGTGTATATGATATGCTGCTGTGTTCCCTATATTTGCACTGGTGGCGAACTTTGATGCCCAGTGGATGTAATATGTGTAACAGCCGTGATAGGCTAGCATAAGTTGCTTGCTTATTTATTTCCTTGTTGTCTTGTTTATTTGTTTGCTTGTAGTCAGTGCAGTTCTTTTTAAAACTAGGCCACAATAACCATGGGCTAATATTTACTGTAGTGACACTGGGCCTCCTATGGGCCGTAGAAACAGTGGGCCTTCTACGGGTAGTAGAAACAGTAGGCCTTCTACGGGCCGTAGAAACAATGGGCTTTCTACGGGTCGTAGAAACAATGGGCCTTCTACGGGACGTATCATCAATGGGCCTTATACAGGCCATATGACCATAACGGATCATCGTTAATAGGCCGTATTTGATGACGCTATGAAAACGGCCGAACGTATTAACGAACCACAAACGGGCCGATGTAACCATAGCCTGAATTTGGCCCACAAGCAGAAAATGACAGTAACGGGCCGTAAGTAAACGAATGCTAGAAATGAGCCCAAGAATAAATGGGTTCTGAGAAGGCCGAAAGATAACATTTGCTGGAAACGGCCCAACTGAATAACGGGCCTTTAATGGGCATAAAGTGATACACTGTTCATTACGGGCCAGTTTCACCACAGGCCGTTAGTGGGTGTAAAGTGATAGACTGTTCATTGCGGGCCAGTTTCACCACGGGCCGTTAGTGGGTGTAAAGTGATACACTGTTCATTGCGGGCCAGTTTCACCACAGCCCGTTAATAGGCCAAGAGTTACATAGGGCCTCATATGGGTCGAAAGACGTCATGGGCCAAACATGGGCCAGAAGTAAAAACAGGCTGAAATCATATTGGATGGCCCAGATGACGCTACTGGGCCTAATTCGGATAGGGTGTAACGGGCCTTGGGTTAGCGGGCTGTAAATGGGCTATATGCGAACAGGCCTTTAACAGGCTTTCCATGGGCCGGGCCGCCACCTTTTGACCAAGTCAAACGGGCCGGCCTTTTCACACGAATGGGCCTCTGTTGGGCCGTGCCATGTGTCGATGTATCATAGACGCCTTCTGTCCAATGAGTGGATGACATCTGTCCAAACGGTGAGCCGACACGTGTTTCCTCCAGCAAATGATGATTTTACATGTGGAAAATCCCCATTGGTCGGGGCTGTTAACGGATTATCAGATCCAAAAACCCGACCCGATAGCTTAACAGCGTTCCATTACGGTGGATGCCACGTGTCGGTCACCCTTGATGAAAGCAGTTCTGTGACGCGCGATTTATCGTCATGGAAGTGGACACTTCCGTGATGATAATTCTGGTAATGTCATGGAACACTTCTACGATAGCACAGGTATGACTATCTTGATTCTGTCATAAATTTATCATGGATGTACATGCATGACAAAAAACGCGACCTACTGTGACAAACACGTATCATCACGGAAGTGTATTTTTTTGTAGTGAACACATAGGTCTCACAATTACTCATATCAATAGCATAATCAGCTAGCGAGCCATAATAATAAAACTCGGATGACAACACTTTCTCAAAATAATCATAACATGATATAACAAAATGGTATCTCGCTAGCCCTTTCTGAGACTGCAAAACATAAATGCAGAGCACCTTTAAAGATCAAGGACTGACTAAACATTGTAATTCATGGTAAAAGAGATCCAGTCAAGTCATACCCAATATAAACCAATAGTAATGAATGAAAATGACAGTGTGCTCTCCAGCGGGTGCTTTTTAATAAGAAGGGTGATGACTCAACATAAAAATAAATAGATAGGCCCTTCGCAGAGGGATGTAGGGATTTGTAGAGGTGCCAGAGCTCGATTTTAAAATAGAGATTGAATAACATTTTGAGCGGCATACTTTTGCTGTCAACGCAACAACTATGAGATGGCTGTATCTTCCATACTACATGCATTATAGGGAGTTCCCAAATAGAATGGTAAAGGTTTATACTCCCCCAACCACCAGCAAGCATCAATCCATGGCTTGCTCGAAACAACGAGTGCCTCCAACATACAACAGTCCTGGGGGAGTTTTGTTTAATTATTTTGATTTGCTTTGATCTTTTTGGGTCATGGGACTGGGCATCCCGGTTACCGGACCTTTCTCGTGAATGAGGAGCGGAGTCCACTCCTTGTGAGAATAACCCACCTAGCATGGAAGATATAGGCAGCCCTAGTTGAAACATGAGTTGCTCGAGCATACAAAACAGAATTCCATTTGAAGGTTTAGAGTTTGGCACATACAAATTTACTTGGAACGGCAGGTAAATACCGCATATAGGAAGGTATAGTGGACTCATATGGAACAAATTTGGGGTTTGAGGAGTTTGGATGTACAAGCAGTATTCCCGCTTAGTACAGGTGAAGGCTAGCAAAAGACTAGGAAGCGACCAACTAAGAGAGCGACAACAGTCGTAAACATGCATTAAAATTAATTTACACCAAGTACAAGCATGAGTACGATATAATCTACCATGAACATAAATATCATGAAGGCTATGTTCATTTGATTCAACTACATGCGTGAACATGTGCCAAGTCGAGTCACTTAATACATTCAAAGGAGGATACCATCTCATCATACCACATCATAATCATTCTAATAGCATGTTGGCACGCAAGGTAAACCATTATAACGCATAGCTAATCAAGCATGGCACAAGAAACTATAATCTCTAAATGTCATTGCAAATATGTTTACTTCATAATAGCTGACTCAGGAATGGTGAACTCATCATATTTACAAAAACAAGAGAGGTCGAGTTCATACCAGCTTTTCTCATCCCAATAAGTCCATCATATATCATCATTTTTGCCTTTCACTTGCACGACCGAACGATGTGTATAATAATAAGAGTGCACGTGCATTGGACTAAGCTGGAATCTGCAAGCATTCAACTCAAGAGAGAAGACAAGTAATATGGGCTCCGAATTAAATAAACAATCATGCATATAAGAGCCACTAAGCATTTTCAATATGGTCTTCTCGACCCCCAAAAGAAAGAAAAGAAAAGAAAACTATTTACACGGGAAAGCTCCCAACAAGTAAAAGAAGAACGAGAAATCTTTTTGGGTTTTCATTCTAATTTCTACTACAAGCATGGAAATTAAACTAACTAATTTTTTTGGTTTTTCTTAAGGTTTATCCAACACACAAGAAGAAAACTAGAAAAAGAAATTTAAGCTAACATGGATAATACAATGAAAGAGTATGAGCACCGACGACTAGTGTGTGAACATGAATGTAAAGTCGGTGAGAAATACGTACTCCCCCAAGCTTAGGCTTTTGGCCTAAGTTGATTTAATACCAAGGACGCCGCTACTCTCCCCGGTGTAGTGGGAGGTGTAATTCGGATACCATGGGCTGGTCATCTCTGGATCCCACTGGACAGATGATGCACGATAAGGGTCCAATTCAGGTTCTGGCTCAGGTTCAGGTTCCGGAGTAAAAGCTTGGGCTAGATGGTTGTTCACCGCCTCCGGCGTGACAAGACGACTTTCTGCAAGCAAATCAAATAACAGAGGTGCATGCAAAATAATGAACTCAAAGTGTTTCTTATTGAATCTAAGTCTATACAGGAGCATCTTCTCTTCATTGTCAACAATAAACTTGTGTGCTACCATGCTCTTGTAATCTAAAATGTGAGGAGGTAATTTTGTCTCCTCCTCCTCAAGGTGCCTAATGGGTATCTGAAAATGTTCAGCAAGACGTGCAGCATAGATACCTCCAAATATGGGGCCTTTTGTACGATTCAGGGCTAGCCGTTTAGCAACGACGACACCCATACTAAAAGTATTGTCTCCCAGCAAAGCATGTTGAAGAATAATTATATCTAGAATGCTCAAATTTCCACTATTCCCACGACCAATCAATCATATACTAGCAAATATGGCAAAGTAGCGTAAAACAGGAAAGTGTATGCTAGAGACTTTTGCCTCAAAGCCCTTCTTTGGCTCTTCTACAGCAATAGTTTTAACGAAGCCATCCACATCTTCACGATGGGGTTCCTCTAATTCTCCCTCATAAGGTATCCTACATACCGCGCAAAAATGACATAAAGACATTTATTTGAATTCATCATATAAATGAAATGATACTGCAGGCGGTGACTTCTTAGGATAATAATAAAAGTTTTGCACGAAAGTATTGGTGAGTAAGAGATACTGATCGATTCGGTCGTTCATGAAACCGGTGAGGCCTGTTGTCCCGATTAAAGCATAGAAGTCTTCATGAATTCCGGCTTATTTCAAGAAATCCTCACACGGCCATTCACATGACCGTACTTGCGCTAAGTGAGGAAGATTATACTTGGATTTTTCCTTCTCTTTGTCTTGTTTTTCCTTAGAGCTTTGGCTAGAAGAGCCTTTAAAGAGCCTCCTTAACATTTTCTGAAAATTTCTGAAATTTTAGTAACTTTGAAATAAAAGTGAATAAAACTAAACAAGATTGATAGCAACTACTCCTAAAAGTTCCTAGAGCCTATATCATGCATTGGAATTGCTTGGGACCTCAAAAATTTAACATGCAAGTTCAAGAACATGGTCACCTATGCAGCAAAAATTTGCAATGAATAAAGCACTAGAACAAAAACTAATTGGACCAAAGGAGGAGTCACATACCAAGCAACAATCTCCCAAAGCAGTTTTGCGAATGGAGCTTTGAGCTAAGAGATCGAAAATCGCAGCAAAACAAGCTAGAACTCGTGCTTGAGCTAGATGGGGATTTTTTTTGGGTAGAAGATGAAGTGTGTGGGTGCTGGCATAAGTGGAGGGGGCCACCAGGGGCCCACGAGACAGGGGGCGCGCCCTACAGGGGGGGCCCTCCTCTCTCGTGGCCTGGTGCTTGCCCCTCCTGCAGTGTTTTTAGTGCCTAAAATCCTCAAATATTCCAGAAAAAATCATACTAAATTTGCAGGGCATTTGGAGCACTTTTATTTTCGGACTATTTTTTTAATGCACGGATAATTCAGAAAACAAACGGATAATACTATTTTTGCTTTATTTATTCTAAATAACTGAAAGTAAAAAGAGGGTACAGAAGGTTGTGCCTTCTAGTTTCATCCATCTCGTGATCATCAAAATGAATCCACTAACAAGGTTGATCAAGTCTTGTTAACAAACTCATTCCGAATAACACGGAACCGGAGGAATTTTGAATAACACTAAGTTACCTCAACGGGGATATGAAAATCCCCAACAATAAGAATATCATACTTTTTCTTGACAGTAGGGAGAGGAAATTCAAAACCTCCAAAAATGATAGTTGGAACTTTTTCAATAGAATTGATGCTGTGAACTTGAGATTGTTTCCTCGGAAAGTGTATCGTATGCTCATTACCATTAACATGAAAAGTGACATTGCCTTTGTTACAATCAATAACAGCCCCTGCAGTATTAAGAAAAGGTCTACCAAGGATAATAGACATACTATCGTCCTCGGGAATATCAAGAATAATAAAGTCCGTTAAGATAGTGACATTTGCAACCACAACAGGCACATCCTCACAAATGCCGACAGGTATAGCAGTTGATTTATTAGCCATTTGCAAAGATATTTCAGTAGGTGTCAACTTATTCAATTCTAGTCTATGATATAAAGAGAGAGGCATAACACTAACACCGGCTCCAAGATCACATAAAGCAGTTCTAACATAATTTCTTTTAATAGAGCACGGTATAGTTGGAACACCCGGATCTCCAAGTTTCTTTGGTATTCCACCCTTAAAAGTGTAATTAGCAAGCATGGTGGAAATTTCAGCTTCGGTATCTTTCTTTTATTTGTGATGATATCCTTCATATACTTAGCATAAGGATTTACTTTCAGCATATCAGTTAAATGCATACGTAAGAAAATAGGTCTAATCATTTCAGCAAAGCGCTCAAAATCCTCATTATCCTTTGACTTGGATGGTTTAGGAGGAAAGGGCATGGGTTTCTGAACCCATGGTTCTCTTTCTTTACCGTGCTTCCTAGCAACAAAATCTCTCTTATCATAATGTTGATTCTTTGATTGTGGGTTATCAAGATCAACAGCAGGTTCAATCTCTACATCATTGTCTTTGCTAGGTTGAGCATCAACATGAACATTATCACTAGGTTCATGTTCATCACCTGATTGAGTTTCAACATCAGAAATAGAAATATCATTGGCATTCTCAGGAATGTCTACAGTAGGTTCACTAGAAGCATGCAAAGTTCTATCGTTTTTCTTCTTCTTCTTTTTAGAAGAACTAGGTGCCTCTAAATTATTTCTCTGAGAATCTTGCTCGATTCTCTTAGGGTGGCCTTCAGGATACAAAGGTTCCTGGGTCATTCTACAAGTTCTAGTAGCCACTCTAACAGCAAAGTCATTTTTATTATTCAATTCATCAAGCAAATCATTTTGAGCTTTGAGTACTTGCTCAGCTTGAGTAGCAACCATAGAAGTATATTTGCTAACGCAGTGAAGTTCATCTTTAACTCTAGCCAGATTATCACCTACACGTCCTATCTCGAAAGCATTATTCTTTAACTCTCTACCAATATAAGCATTAAAACTTTCTTCTCTAGCCATAAAGTCATCAAATTCATCTAAGCATGGGCTATGAAATTTAGTAGAGGGTATTTCAACTTTATCATATCTATAGAGATAATTTACCTTTACTACCTGTGTCGGGTTATCAAGACAATGTGGTTCTTCAGGCGGTAAATTAAGACCATGTATTTCTTCAATAGGAGGTAAATTCGTAACATCTTCAGCTTTAATACCTTTTTCTTTCATTGATTTCTTTGCCTCTTGCATATCTTCGGGACTGAGAAATAAAACACCTCTCTTCTTCGGAGTGGGTTTAGGAATAGGCTCAGGAGTTGGCTCAATTGGTTCAGGAATTGCTTTAGGAATTGTCTCAGGAAGAGTCCAATTATTTTCATTAGTCAACATATTATTCAATAATATTTCAGCTTCGTCGACTGTTCTTTCCCTGAAAACACAACTAGCACAACTATCCAAGTAGTCCTTGTAAGCATCGATTAGTCCATTATAAAAGATATCAAGTATTTCATTTTTCTTAAGAGGATGATCCGGCAAAGCATTAAGTAACTGGAGAATCCTCCCCCAAGCTTGTGGGAGACTCTCTTCTTTGATTTGCACAAAATTATATATTTCCCGCAAGGCAGCTTGTTTCTTATGAGAAGGGAAATATTTAGCAGAGAAGTAATAAATCATATCCTGGGGACTACGCACACAACCAGGAGCAAGAGAATTATACCAAGTCTTAGCATCATCCTTTAATGAGAACGGAAATATCTTCATGATATATAAATAGCGAGACTTCTCATCATTAGTAAACAGGGTAGCTATATCACTCAACTTGGTAAGATGTGCCACAACAGTTTCAGATTCAAGGCCATAAAAAGGATCAGATTCAACTAAAGTAATAATATCAGGATCAACAGAGAATTCATAATCCTTATCAGTAACACAGATAGGTGAAGTAGCAGAAGCAGGATCGGGTTTCATTCTAGCATTAAGAGACTGCTGCTTCCATTTAGCTAATAATTTCTTAAGATCATTTCTATCATTGGAAGCAAGAATTTCCATAGTAGCTTTTTCATTCATAACATAACCCTTAGGAACAACAGGTAATACATAATCATTGGGGGGACCTTCATCATCACTATCATCAGTAATAGGATCTTCAATATTTTCATTCCCCCTAACTCTAGCAAGTTGTTCATCAGGAAATTCACCTAATGGCAAAGTAGTATCACGCACAGAAGTAGTTTCATCATGCATAGCAGAAGTGGCATCATCAATAACATGCGACATATCAGAATTCATAGCAGTAGCAGGTTTAGGTGTCGCAAGCCTACTAATAACGGAAGGAGAATCTAGTGCAGAGCTAGATGGCAGTTCCTTACCTCCCCTCGTAGTTGAGGGCAAAATAGTAGTTCAATCGTCTTTTAAGTTCTTCATAGTGATCAAAAGATATAAATCCCAAGTGACTCAAAGAATAGAGCTATGCTTCCCGGCAACACACCAGAAATTAGTCTTTATAACCCACAAGTATAGGGGGTCGCAACAGCTTTCGAGGATAGAGTATTCAACCCAAATTTATTGATTCGACACAAGGGGAGCCGAAGAATATTCTTGAGTATTAGCAGTTGAGTTGTCAATTCAACCACACCTGGATAACTTAGTATCTGCAGCAAAGTGTTTAGTAGCAAAAGTGGTATGATAATAAAGGTAACGGTAGCAAAAGTAAAGATAAATGTTTTTGGGTTTTTGTAGTAGTTGTAACAGTAGCAACGGAAAAGTAAATAAGCAAAGAACAATATATGAAAAGCTCGTAGGCAATGGATCACTGATGGATAATTATGCCGGATGCGATTCCTCATGCAATAGTTATAACATAGGGTGATATAGTACTAGCTCCAATTCATCAATGTAATGTAGGCATGTATTCCGTAAATAGTCACACGTGCTTATGGAAAAGAACTTGCATGACATCTTTTGTCCTACCCTCCTGTTGCAGCGGGGTCCTTACGGAAACTAAGGGATATTAAGGCCTCCTTTTAATAGAGAATCGGAACAAAGCATTAGCACATAGTGAATATGTGAACTCCTCAAACTACAGTCATCACCGAGAAGTATCCCGATTATTGTCACTTCGGGGTTGTCGGATCATAACACATAATAGGTGACTATAGACTTGCAAGATAGGATCAAGAACACACATATATTCATGAAAACAAAATAGGTTCAGATCTGAAATCATGGCACTCGGGCCCTAGTGACAAGCATTAAGCATAGCAAAGTCATAGCAACATCAATCTCAAAACATAGTGGATACTAGGGATCAAACCCTAACAAAACTAACTTGATTACCTGGTAAATCTCAACCAACCCATCACCGTCCAGCAAGCCTACGATGGAATTACTCATGCACGGCGGTGAGCATAATGAAATTGGTGATGGAGGATGGTTGATGATGACGACGGCGATGAATCCCCCTCTTTGGAGCTCCGAACGGACTCCAGATCAGCCCTCCCGAGAGAGATTAGGGCTTGGCGGCGGCTCTGTGTCGTAAAACGCGATGAAACTTTCTCCTTGATTTTTTTATCCCCGAGACGGAATATACAGAGTTGGAGTTGAGGTCGGAGGAGGTCCAGGGGGCCCACGAGATAGGGGGCCGCGCCCTAGGGGGCGCCCCCCTGTCTCGTGGACAGGCCTAGGGCCCCTGGCACTAATTATTTCACCAAAAATTCTTATTAAATCTGAAAAGTGCCTCCGTGGATTTCCAGGACATTCCAAGAACTTTTCTTTTCTACACATAAAACAACATCATGGCAGTTCTGCTGAAAACAGCGTCAGTCTGGGTTAGTTTCATTCAAATCATGCAAGTTAGAGTCCAAAACAAGGGAAAAAGTGTTTGGAAAAGTAGATACGTTGGAGACGTATCACCCTCCTATGGAGGCCCACTACTTCAGGGTTCTTGGCGTTGTCCCCCTCACGAGGCTTGGCCCCCTGCGAGGGTCTTGTTGTGTTGTTGTTGAAGTTGGGCCGCACCAAGCCGTTGATGGAGCCACGTGGTGGGCCGCAGGCAGGCAGGACAGGATACCCCCAAGTCAAGGACGCTGACAAAGGTACCGACTGTCTTGAGGGCGGCCTAGACGCTCAGCCGCGGCCTTGGCGGGCGCGGGGCATGCTGTGCTGACCCGACGCAACCCTTGGGCGCATGGCATGCCACCCTTCCTAGGGCTTGATCGGTGCCGCCCGGAGGGCCGGCCCACAAGGACGTGGGAGCTAGCCAAGTACTGCCTCCTACCGAGGTCGAAGCAGCCTCGACCCCGGGGGAGGGGGCGACGCCCCATCCTCCGCTGGCTGAACCCGAATTGGGGCGTGTGGCGGCACAGCCTCAGGCAGTGCCGACCCCCGTAATCTAGCAGGTCGTGGCGCCAGCCGCTCTTGCCGTGTCGCAGGAGCCGGGCGGTACGGAGAAGGGCCCGGAGACCCTGGCATCTGAAGTCGACCGTACCATGGCCTCATTGGTCGTTATCCCAACTTTTGTGCCAGCGCTACTCCCTCGTCAGGCCCTCATGCTTGCGAGCTGTGGCGCCCTGATTAGAGATGGGGCCTTGGCTGATGCTTATGCCGCGCTCGGCCGGTTTGAGGCGGACCTCCGAGATGCTGACAGGCACCATGCTAAGGAGCTCCTGGGGCTCGTCTCAGCGTGGCTCCAGGTCAACATAGCGACCAAAGAAGCCTGGATCCAGGCCGAGGCCTCTACAATGGAGAGCAAGAGGGAAATCGTCGAGGCTAGGGCGGCTCGCGATGACGCGTTGGCTGAGGCAGCGGCAGCCGTCAAGCGTTGTAGCGAGGCAGAGGCAAATCTGAAGGCGCTCCAGGAGGAACAGGCCAGCAGCTTTAGCAGCGGGAGGACGGCCTCAAGGCCCGTGAGGTGAAGCTTGCGGACCGCGACTCCGCGCTGTCGAAGGTGGTCGTTGAGCAGGCCGTAGAGCGCAAGCGCCTGAGCAAGCTATCGAAGGAGGTCGTCGAGGCCTAGGCATCCCACTCTAAGCATGTCTCCGAGGTGACGGCTCGCCTAGATGCCCGGGAGAAGAAGATCCTTGCCAACGCCGACGCGATGGCGGTGGCGGACCGCGACGCATTTTAAGCTCTCGAGCTCAGGGCTTGTGAAGTGCTTAAGTCGATCTGCAGGGGAGGGTTCAAGGACCCGCTCCCAACCCCCGAGGATGGTTATGCAAAGTTCTCCTCTGGTCTCACCTCGAGCTCGAAGGTGCCGGCGCCAAGGCCCATCCAATATCATAGTAAAGTACTTGTCACAGACCACATCATTAACATCCAACATCTCCATGGCTAACTCATAACTTTAAATCCAACCCTCTAGAGGAAGATCTGCTGTATAATTAGGCACTTTACGAGGACCCTTGAAATCCTTAGGCACACGTTCATTACACAAAGCCGGTAACAAACACGGCAATCCAACCATCCTGGAAATCATCCCAGCTCGTACCGAAGCCGAATGAGTCATCGGAGGATGCTAACAAACCCCCTACTGGGCCGCCGCTTCTGACTCAGGACGAGCTCTAGCTTGATCCACAATTGCTTCATCATTGATTAGTAGGTTATCATCATGGGGTGGGTTATCATCATAGAGCGGGTTACGATGCCATTCTCTGCTGGAAACTGCGGGCTACTCAACATGCCGAATGTAACTTCGACTTGGATGAGGAGTCAAGTGAACAAGATCACGGCTGTATGAGTAAACCACCTACTGTGCAACAGCCGTTTGAAGGAGTTAAACTATGTTCGAGTCTCCACCACAACTGGTGACTCGCCATCGATCGTAATAGCCACCAGTCGGGTTGCCGCTGCTAACATGTTATCCACCGGGTTAGAAAAGTGTCCTAGTGGTGGCGTCAGAAACGCTGCAGCGGTGTCTGATTTGGGGGGGGGGGGGTAGGCGCCCAATCCTCCCTCTGTGCCAGCTTAGGCTGACTAGGCTGAGCCGTTGCTCGGCTTCCAGGCACCTCCGAGTTTAACTTAGAGTTCACCCTCGTATCTGGAGTGCTTGGCCCTGCCCCTATTGTGTTAAACATATTTATGGGCTCATAATGCAAACGCAAGCGAGTCTAGTGCCTCCTACGAAGAACTGCGTTACAGGCGTTCTGATACAGACTTAAACATCAAGCTTCTGTCCTTACATGCTCTAATTCAACCGTGATCTGAGTCCGTTCCTCTGCCATCCTAGTATTCTCTGCGTTGATATCCTCCTGGGCCTTAGTGATCTTCGCATGAATCTTTAAAATTTCTGCATTGCGCTCTACTTGATTCGCTGCAGTCACCTCTGTTGCTTGCAAAGTTATCAAAGTACCCAAGAGATCTGATAAGACCTGAGCCGGTGGTCTAGCTGAGTCGTCAGCCCCAGCTGTCACAGCAGCAGTCGATCCATATGTCATAGCTGCAGGTGTTGATGACTTTAGAGCCAGACATGTGCCAGCCATGAAGATAGCAGCCCCGCACGGTGGGTCATAGGGGTCCGGAATACAGAGACCATCAGAATAGCCCCCAAGCCCGCCGTCTGGAAGCTGATAAATCAACTATGTCTCTCCGATCGAGGACTCATCACCTGAGTAGACGAGAGTCTCTCCTCCAGATATAGAATCCTTCCAAAGATCGGTGCCATGCACGAAACCGATGAAAGCATGCTTCCAGTCGGGCTGGATCCGGGCGGGTTGCGTGCACCGAGCCAGCTCGACGATGTCGGTGCAGATGTCCGGCTCAGGCTCTGATCCGCCAATCTTGCCGATGAAGACGTGAATCCCACCGAAGGGGACTCGATACCCATACTCGATTGAGTCGGCCTCGGGGCCCCAGCCAGCGTCGTCGATGTAGAGCTTGCTGTGACGAATCTTAGTCATCCTGCCAACGGCATATCTGTAATGCCCACGATGCGTCTATATCTCTCATGTGTCAAGGCACGACTTAGAGGCATAACCGCATTGTAGGTTTTGTCGCAAGAAGGGTCATCTTCACACAATCCCATGTAATGAACAAGAATGGGATAAAGAGAGTTGGCTTACAATCGCCACTTCACACAATACATAAATAAATTCATACACCATTCAAAATACACTCATAGACCGACTACGGTCAAATCCAAATGAAAACAAGATAACCCCAAATGCTAGATCCTCGATCGTCCCAACTGGGCTCCACTACTGATCATCCGGAAACGAAACATAGTAACGACCAAGGTCCTCGTCGAACTCCCACTTGAGCTCGGTTACGTCACTTGCACTAGTATCCTCGGCACCTGCAACTGTTTTGGTAGAGTCTATGAGTCACGGGGACTTAGCAATCTCACACCCGCGAGATCAAGACTATTTAAGCTCAAGGGTAGGAAAAGGGTAAGGTGGTGGAGCTACATCCAGCACTAAGCATATATGGTGGCTAGCATACGCAAGTAAGAGCAAGAAGAGAGGCAACGCAAAGGTCAAGAAGCTAGAAGTGATCAAGAAGTGATCCTGAAACTACTTACATTCGTACATAACCCAAACCGTGTTTACCTCCCGGACTCCGCCGAAAAGAGACCATCACGGCTACACACACGGTTGATGCATTTTAATTAAGTCAAGTGTCAAGTTCTCTACAACCGGACGTTAACAAATTCCCGTCTGCCACATAACCGCGGGCACGGCTTTTGAAAGATAATACCCTACAGGGGTGTCCCAACTTAGCCCATCACAAGCTCTCACGGTCAACGAAGGATATTCCTTCTCCCAGGAAGACCCGATCAGTCTCGGAATCCCGGTTTACAAGACATTTTGACAATGGTAAAACAAGACCAGCAAAGCCGCCCGACTGTGCCGACAAATCCTGATAGGAGCTGCACATATCTCGTTCTCAGGGCACAACGGATAGGTCAGCCTACAAGTAAAACCAGACCTCGAGTTGCCCCGTGGTGGCCCCGCAGTCTGCCCGTTTTGGACCAACACTCAGAGGAGCACTGGCCTGGGGAGGTTAAAATAAAGATGACCCTCGGGCTCGCGAAAACCCAAGGGAAAAAGGCTTAGGTGGCAAATGGTAAAACCAAGGTTGGGCCTTGTTGGAGGAGTTTTATTCAAGGCGAACTGTCAAGGGGGTCCCATAAATTACCCAACCGCGTAAGGAACGCAAAATCAAGGAACATAACACCGGTATGACGGAAACTAGGGCGCAAGAGTGGAACAAAACACCAGGCATAAGGCCGAGCCTTCCACCCTTTACCAAGTATATAGGTGCATTAATTAAACAAGAGATATTGTGATATCCCAAAATATCCATGTTCCAACAAGGAACAAACTTCATCTTCACCTCCAACTAGCAACGCTATAAGAGGGGCTGAGCAAAAGCGATGACATCGCCAAACAACGGTTTGCTAGGAAAGGATGCTTAGAGGCTTGACATGGTAATATGGGAGGCATGATAAACAAGTGGTAGGCAGCGCAAACATAGCGATAGAGCGAACAACTAGCAAAGCAAAGATAGAAGTGATATCGAGGGTATGGTCATCTTGCCTGCAAAGTTCCCGGAGTTGTCAAAAGGTTGATCCTCGTTAGCGTACTCAACAGTTCACTTACTCGTCTCCCGGCTCTACCCAAAGCAAGAACACAAGCAATGGAATCACAATCACTCATAGTGCAATGCACAAGCAACATGAGGCAATACATGGCATGATATGCGAGATGTGATATGCAATGCATATGCATGCTCCGGAAGGAAAATGATGAATAAGACATCAACTTGGTAAACCAAGTATGCCGCTGGAAAGATGAGATGATTTCGGTTGAAGTTGATATAAAGATCACCGGAAACGGATGCACGGTTTGCAAATAGCAAGCAAAACCAAAATGACACAATTCTGCGATTAACAGCATGATGTCATCTAGAATGCAATAAGAAAAGGAGCTACTGCACTCCAACATAGCAACAAAGCATTTGGCAGTGATCTACAAGAGATAACAGCACCACAGACTTGGGTGAAAATACTAACATGGCAGAAACAGCATCAGGAAGCAATGTTTAGGGTAAGCAAACATCATGCTAAAGGAATATATCATAGAAACTTAAGGCATGGCATGATACTACTAAATGCATAGAACAAAAGTCTCTTACTGACCATGAGCCAAAAAGGACCAGAAGATATGATGGCACCCATGTAAACATAGCAAGTTTCGTTAACAGATTCAGACTTAGCAGAAAATAGAGCATGGCATTAACAGAATTATGAAGGCATCTTTGCGAGCTCGATTCACTCATCACAAATCATTGCATGACAAGATAAGAATAGCGTCAGCAACAAGACATGTTTATGAAACTAACCATGGCAAGAAAAAGTTCATAGCATGCTTGGATCGCTAGCAACAACCATCACAAAATTGATTAGCATGTTAACATTCTGCCAGGAACATTTTATAGCAAAAGTAGAGCAAGAAACTGACATGCTAGATTACTCCATAATTGCAAGCAGGAGAATGGATGGATAGAGCATAACCATATGTTTAAAACATCCTTACTGAAGTATCCCAAAACAAGCATGGATTTCACTGTAGCATCAAGTTTATATGGCATCAAAATAACAGCAGAACAGGGACTGAAATCAGCAACATCACGAAGCCTGGTTAGCATGGTTGTGCTAGCCACCACACTGATGAAAAAACTACATGGCAAGCACCACTCTAAATATGGCATGTTGTAGATCAAAACACCTGTAGAGATCATGCTCATAGGATGCACACATAAAATGCAATGAAAAAGACAAATCACCAAGTTCTGTTAACAGACAACAGTTAACATCATATAGCACCCTTGCAACGATTATTTAGGCATCTAGATGACCTCAAACAAGCATGGCACAATGGAACAAAATTAAGATCATCTCATTATGAACATTTTGACATATTATATGCACAAATCGGATATCCGAGCATGAAGTTATGGCAAGATTAACATGGCATAAAAATATCAGAGAGCTTCGGGACTTGGTGAAATTTCACCTCCGCGAAAGTCAACGCGGGACGAGATGGTTCCGAGACGGAGTGGATCGGGACGCGGGGAGGCTGTTTGGTTCGAGGAACGGGTGGATCTCGTCCACCCCGACGAGATCTCGCCGGAGATGGTGCGGTGGTGGCCGGAGTTGGCCGGGGAAGACGTCGGCGAGGTAGCTCCGGGGCGGATCCGACCGGATCTCGCCGGATCCGGGTGCGGACGACGGGGGGCGGGGCTGGGCGGTGAGGAAGGGGCCGGCGCGGTGGGGCAGCGGCCGGACTGCAGGGCCGAGGCAGCGGCAACTGGGGGCGCGGGCGGCGGCGACCGGGCCCGGAGGGCCCCGCGCGGGCTCGCGTGCCGGCGGCGGTGGGAAGCGGCGGCGTGCCACATGGCAATGCGGGAGTGGTGCGGAGGCGGTGGAGGACGCGTTCGGCGTTGCCCGGACATGTCCAGCGGCGCGAGGGGAGCGGTGCCTAGGGTTTGGATTGTGAAAAAAATTGGGGGGGGGTCACATATTTATAGGTAGAGGGAGCTTGGAGACTCCAAATGAGGTGCGGTTTTCGCCCACACGATCATGATCCGACGATGGAGAGCATGGAGGGGGTTTAGATGGGTTATTGGGCTGTTTTGGAGGGGTGTTGGGCTGCAACACACAAGAGGCCTTTGCGGCTACCCGGTTAACCGTTGGAGCATCAAACGGCCTCCAAATGGAACGAAACTTGACAGGTGGTCTACCGGTGGTGCACCAAGGCCACTTGGCAAACCTCAGTCCACTCCGAGAATGTTTTTCTCCTGATCATGAAAAGAGACAAGAGGGGTGCGCCGGGTGCATGTGGGAGTGTCGGATTGCGAAACGGACAACAAGGAAAAAGCTCAGATGCATGAGACGAACACGTATGCAAATGAGATGCACATGATGACATGATATGAGATGCATGACATGAACAAAATGCAAAACGAAAAAAAACCCAACCACGGAGGGAATATCATAACACATGGCCGAAAATGGCAAGAGTTGGAGTTACAAATATGGAAAGTTACATCCGGGGTGTTACAACACTCCACCACTACAAGAGGATCTCGTCCCGAGATCTAGGACTGAAAGAACTCTGGATATTCGGAACGGAGGTGATCCTCGCGCTCCCAGGTGGCTTCTCGGTCGGAATGGTGTGTCCACTTCACTTTCAGGAATTTGATTGACTTGTTGCGAGTCTTGTGCTCGGTTTCTTCAAGAATAACTACGGGGTGCTCATGATAAGACAGATCTTCTTGGAGGTCAATCTCTTCGAAGTTGAGAGTGCGCTCATGCGTCTTGAAGCACTTGCGAAGCTGTGACACGTGAAACACATTGTGCACGTTTGCAAAGTTGGATGAAAGCTCAAGTTGATAGGCGAGATCGCCTCTTTTGCCAAAGATCTTGAAAGGACCCACGTATCTAGGGGCAAGCTTCCCTTTGATATCGAAGCGACGAGTGCCTTTCATTGGAGAGACGCGGAGGTAGACATGGTCTCCAATCTCGAAAGCCAAGTCACGGTGCTTGCTATCATAGTAACTCTTCTGGCGCAATTGCGCGGCTTTGATATTTTCACGGATGACTTTACACATTTCTTCAGCTTCTGTGATGAAGTCGTTGCCAAGAAGTTGGCGTTCACCAGTCTCGGACTAATTGAGAGGAGTACGGCACTTTCTGCCATATAGAATTTCGAATGGGGCCTTGCCCGAACTCGCTTGGAAGCTGTTGTTGTAGGAGAACTCGGCATATGGAATACAATCTTCCCACTTCATGCCAAAGGAAATGACACAAGTCCTAAGCATATCTTCAAGGATTTGATTGACTCGCTCAACTTGGCCACTTGTTTGAGGATGGAAAGATGTGTTCAAGCGAATGTTGGTGCCCATGGCCTTCTCAAAGGAGTCCCAGAACTTAGAGGTGAAAATTCATCCGTGGTCTGAAGACATCAATTGTGGAATACCGTGCAAGGAGACAATTCTGGAGGTGTATAACTCTGCCAGCTGAGCTGCTATGATAGATATTCTTTGATAGGAAGGGAATGAGCCACTTTAGTAAGCTTGTCAATGACAACGAAAATAGCATCATTCCCACGCTTGGACTTTGGAAATCCAGTAACAAAGTCCATTTCAGTATGATCAAACTTCCATTCTGGAATAGCAAGAGGTTGGAGGAGACCAGCTGGTCGTTGGTGTTCTGCTTTCACCCTTCTGCAGACGTCACATTCATTCATGAATCGAGCAATTTCTCGCTTCATTTGAGTCCACCAATACGACTGCTTGAGGTCATGGTACATCTTTGTACTTCCTGGATGAGTGGATAGAAGGGAATTGTGTGCCTCGTTCATAATTACTTTCCTTAGATCGCCTTTAGGAACCACAATTCGATCCTCGAAGAATAGAGTATCTTTGTCATCCAAGCGATAGCACTTGTATTTGGGAATGCCCTTCTCAATACCACCTTTCACCTTCTTCACCATGGTATCTAGGAGTTGTGCCTCACGAATCTAATCTTCCAAAGTAGGAGAGACTAGGAGGTTGGCAAGAAAGCCTTGAGGAACAACTTGGAGATTCAGTTTGCGGAAAGCTTCACAAAGGTCCGGTTGTAAGGGCTTGAGAATTAAGCTGTTGCAATAAGCCTTTCTGCTCAGAGCATCTGCAATCACATTCGCCTTGCTAGGAGTATATTCAATGCTTGGATTGTACTCTTGAATCATTTCGACCCATCGAGTTTGCCTGAGGTTGAGGTTGGGTTGGGTGAAGATATACTTGAGGCTCTTGTGATCTGTGAATATGTCCACTTGCCTTCCCAACAAGAGTTGTCTCCATGTTATTAATGCATGGACAACTGCCGCCAACTCAAGATCGTGAGTGGGGTAGTTCTTTCGTTGGGCTTCAACTGGCGAGAGGTATAGGCCACAACTTTATTCTCTTGCATTAACACAGCACCGAGACCTTGAAGAGAAGCATCACAGAAAACTTCAAATGCCTTGGATTTGTCAGGAGGAGTCAAGACAGGAGCTGTGACTAGCTTCTCTTTGATAGTGTTGAAAGCAACGTCACACTCAGGCGTACATGCATACTTGACATGCTTCTAGAGGAGGTTCGAAAGAGTCTTTGCAATCTTTGAGAAATTCTCAACGAATCTTCGGCAATAGCTTGCAAGACCAAGAAAACTGCGGAGCTGCTCGACATTCTGAGGAGGTTCCCAATTCACAATTGCAGACACCTTCTCGGGATTAATAGCAATGCCCTTGGCGGAGATGATGTGACCAAGGTAAAGAAATTCATCAAGCCAGAACTCACATTTGGAAAACTTGGCATAGAATTGATACACTCTGAGCTTGTCGAGCACCAATCGCAAATGTTTAGCATGATCCTTCTTATTCTTAGAGAAGACCAAGATATCATCGAGATACACCAAGACGAATTCATTGGTGTAGGGGTTGAAGATGTAGTTCATCATTCGAGAGAATGTTGGAGGAGCATTGACAAGGCCGAAAGACATGACAGTATATTCATAAGAACCAAAACTTGTTCTGAATGTTGTCTTGGGAATATCTTGTTCACGAATGCGAATCTGATGATAACCCATACGAAGGTCAAGCTTGGAGAATACTTTAGCACCTTTGAGTTTCTCGAATAGCTCATTAATGTTGGAATGGATGGTATTCGACGCACCGTCGGTCCGTGCCATCCTTCTTCTGGACAAAAAGAACTCCAGAACCCCATGGAGATGAACTCGGTCTGATCAAACCCAGACGCTCTTGTTCATCAAGCTGTTTCTTCAGTTCCTTCAGGTCTTTAGGTCCAAGCTTGTATGGACGCTTGCAAACGAGTTCAGTGCCAGGCTCAAGATCGATAACGAACTCGACTGGCTGGTGCGGAGGCATACCCGGAAGCTCTTCTGGAAAGACATCTTGGTACTCACAAACGACTCGAATCTGAGAGATTGCATCTAACTCGCCCTTCTCATTGAGAGAGAATAACCGAATGGTTTCGTCCCGAGCGGCATAGATGATCACCTCCTCAGAAGAGAGTGTCAATTGAATCTCCCTTGTAGCACAATCAAGCTTAGCCTTGTGCTTAGAAAGCCAATCCATCCCAAGAATTAGATCAATATCAGAGTCGCCAAGAACAATTGGAGAAGACATAAATTTATAATTGCCCATCTTGATACCGACATTCGGAACCATCAAACGAGAACTCATGTGCTTACACGGGGAAACAATTGCTAGAGGTCTATCCAAATATTCCAAAGTGAAATCATGCTTGGTAAAGAACGGTGCTGACATGAAACAATGCGATGCACCAGAATCAAATAAAACTCTAGCAGGAATAGAGTTAACTGGAAGGTTACCCATGATCACATCTGAAGAATCCTCTGCCTGAGCTGCATTCATCATGTTCACCTTTGCATGCTTTGGATTGTGCTTGACCATTGCATTGCTTGAAGATCTCACAGGAGGAGGAGGCGGAAGGCGCCTTTGGTTGAAGCACTTGTTTGCGTAGTGACCCTTCTGGTGGCACTTGTTGCAAGTCACCTCTGAGAGCGGACGATGATAAGGAGCATTTGACCTTGGAGCTTGAGAATTTGACTTGTTCTGATAGCTGGATTGGGTGCGTGGGAAGATCCATGACCACCTGAGTTCTTCTGCTGGTAAGGCTGACGAAACGGAGGAGGAGGAAGGTAGAACTTCTGCTGCTTAGCTGCCACTTGTGAGGAAGAAGAAGACTGAACTGCATCCCTGATTCTCTTCTTAGAAGCCTCACACTTGAGTTGAGCACCTTCTTGCTTGAGGGCCATATTGTAGAATTGATCGAACTGAGTAGGCTCACCAAGAACGAGAGCTAACTGTAGATCCTCTCTGAGGCCACCTCTGAATTGATAAATCATACTCTTTTCATCAGGAACGTCTTGTTTAGCGAAGCAAGCAAGTTTCTGAAACTGCTTGTTGTATTCGTACACGGACATGTTGCCTTGCTTGAGATTGCGGAACTCCTCATGCTTGCTCTCAACAACACTGGTAGGAATGTGGTGAGCTTTAAAGTCCCGACAGAAGTTAGTCCAAGTAATCACTCTACCTCCTCTGGAATCTTTGTATTGTCGGAACCAATCAGCTGCTTGGTCCTTGAGCTGAAAAGAAGTGAACTTGACGTAGTCCTCAGGCCTGACATTGCTACATTCAAAATGCTTGTTGATATCCACGAGCCAATCATCGGCGTCTGTGGCCTCGGCAGAGTACCTGAAAGACTTCGGCTGATTTGCAAGGAACTGGTTGAGGGTAGGAAACTAAGGCTGATGATTGAAATGCCCTTGACCTTGATTCCCTTGGTTGCCTTGGCCTTGGTTGAATTCTTGCAAGAATTGCAAAAGCATCTGGGTACTGGCGTTGGTGGCCGCCACGACAGCTTGCCATGCCTCCGGAGGCGGAGGAGGTGGCGGAGGTGGTGGGTTCGATCGACCTTCTTCACCCCGATCCGGGTTGTTGCGAGTTGGCAGAGCCATCCTGAGGAAGATGACATTCGTTAGAACCACCATTGGCATGATAGCTAAGTAGAATCAAAGGCTAGAAATTGCAACATATATTGTTCACAATAAACATTCGAACAAGGATGAACGAATGAATTCCCAAAGCTAACATCACACGTCCATTAAGGTGAGAAGCCACTTGATAAGAGATTGATGAAAGGAATACCAAGGTACGATTGAAACAAATAAGTGGTAAGGATTACCCAATCACAAACCAAATATCTGTGGGAAGAAATGCTAGAGCTACTTGAATCCCACCTATAAACTCCCGAAACTTTCTAGTTATGCAATCAGGTGTTGGGTATACAGGGGAAGCAATATATCTCACCCAAACTAACAATCCCTACATCCAGCTGTATCCATCCGTCAACACATAACCAAGAAACCTTCGGAAATTGTGTACCTCAACCTTCGAAAAACCATCCGTTATACGAGTTATGGCAATACTCCCGAACTCCCCAGTACTGGCTGACGTCGAGGTTATCTCACCAACAACTGCATAAAAGAGATTTTCGATGTCGGCGAAACTCAGGTATTCCAGAACTGCAACGATAAAATTGTGACAACAACACCTCGGAGCTCAACTCCCCGGGACACTGCCACAACCCCTCAATGTCAGGAGGTAGCAAGAACAATGTTCTCGTCACAAGACTATCGGAACGATCCCAAGATACCCGCATGATCCTAAAACAAATTAGTGAAATTTGAGGAGAAGAAAGTCAAAACATCTATGTCATGAGACCTCACCAGAGCGACGAAGGGACTGAGGAGTAAAAAGAATCCTACTCTCTAATATATATAATCCTAAGACTCAAAACATTTTTGTTCTAGACTCAACAACGCCAGCGATTCGATCAAGCAGGGGGGCTCCCAAGACGGGGATGGCTCTGATTACCAACTTGTAACGCCCACGATGCGGCTATATCTCTCATGTGTCGAGGCATGACTTAGAGGCATAACCGCATTGTAGGTTTTGTCGCAAGAAGGGTCATCTTCACACAATCCCATGTAATGAACAAGAATGGGATAAAGAGAGTTGGCTTACAATCGCCACTTCACACAATACATAAATAAATAAATACACCATTCAAAATACACTCATAGACCGACTACGGTCAAATCCAAATGAAAACAAGATAACCCCAAATGCTAGATCCCCGATTGTCCCAACTGGGCTCCACTACTGATCATCCCGTAACGAAACATAGTAACGACCAAGGTCCTCATCGAACTCCCACTTGAGCTCGGTTACGTCACTAGCACTGGTATCCTCGGCACCTGCAACTGTTTTGGTAGAATCTGAGTCACAGGGACTCAGCAATCTCACACCTGCGAGATCAAGACTATTTAAGCTCAATGGTAGGAAAAGGGTAAGGTGGTGGAGCTGCATCCAGCACTAAGCATATATGGTGGCTAACATACACAAGTAAGAGCGAGAAGAGAGGCAACGCATCGGTCGAGAAACTAGAAGTGATCAAGAAGTGATCCTGAAACTACTTAGTTCATACATAACCCAAACCGTGTTCACTTCCCGGACTCCGCCAAAAAGAGACCATCACGGCTACACACGTGGTTGATGCATTTTAACTAAGTAAAGTGTCAAGTTCTCTACAACCGGACATTAACAAATTCTTGTCTGCCACATAACCGCGAGCACGGCTTTTGAAAGATAATACCCAGCAGGGGTGTCCCAACTTAGACCATCACAAGCTCTCACGGTCAACAAAGGATATTCCTTCTCCCATGAAGACCCGATCAGTCTCGGAATCCTGGTTGACAAGACATTTCGACAATGGTAAAAAAAAACCAGCAAAGCCGCCCGACTGTGCCGACAAATCCCGATAGGAGCTGCACATATCTCATTCTTAGGGAACAATGGATAGGTCAGGCTACAAGTAAAACCGTACCTCGAGTTGCCCCTTGGTGGCCCCGCAGTCTGCCCGTTTCAGACCAACACTCAGGAGCACTGGCCCGGGGGGGTTAAAATAAAGATGACCCTCGGGCTCGCGAAAACCCAAGGGAAAAAGGCTTAGGTGGCAAATGGTAAAACCAAGGTTGGGTCTTGCTGGAGGAGTTTTATTCAAGGCGAACTGTCAAGGGGGTCCCATAAATCACCCAACCGCGTAAGGAACGCAAAATCAAGGAACATAACACCGGTATGACAGAAACTAGGGTGCAAGAGTGGAACAAAACACCAGGCATAAGGCCGAGCCTTCCACCCTTTACCATGTGTATAGGTGCATTAATTAAACAAGAGATATTGTGATATCCCAAAATATCCATGTTCCAACAAGGAACAAACTTCATCTTCACCTGCAACTAGCAACGCTATAAGAGGGGCTGAGCAAAAGCGGTGACATAGCCAAACAACGGTTTGCTAGGAAACGATGGTTAGAGGCTTGACATGGCAATATGGGAGGCATGATAAACAAGTGGTAGGTAGCGCAAACATAGCGATAGAGCGAACAACTAGCAAAGCGAAGATAGAAGTGATATCGAGGGTATGGTCATCTTGCCTACAAAGTTCTCAGAGTTGTCGAAAGCTTGATCCTCGTTAGCATACTCAACAGGTTCCTCATTCACGTACTCGTCTCCTGGCTCTACCAAAAGCAAGAACACAAGCAATGGAATCACAATCACTCACGGTGCAATGCACAAGCAACATGAGGCAATACATGGCATGATATGCGAGATGTGATATGCAAGGCATATGCGTGCTCCGGAAGGAAAATGATGAACAAGACATCAACTTGGTAAACCAAGTATGCCTCTGGAAAGATGAGATGATTTCGGTTGAAGTCGATATAAAGATCACCGGAAACGGATGCACGGTTTGCAAATGGCAAGCAAAACAAGAATGACACAATTCTGCGATTAACAGCATGATGTCATCTAGAATGCAACAAGAAACGGAACTACTGCACTCCAATGTAGCAACAAAGCATATGGCAGAGATCTACGAGAGATTCTTGACAAAAGATGAACACTGAGCTACGGCTAGATCACACAATAGCAGGTTCAAACAAGCATGGCAAAAGTGCAAAAGATAACAGCACCACAGACTTGGTGAAAATACTAACATGGCAGAAACAGCATCAGGAAGCAATATTTAGGGCAAACAAATATCATGATACAGGAACATATCATAGAAACTTAATGCATGGAATGATACTACTAAATGCATAGAACAAAATTCCCTTAGAGACCATGAGCCAACAAGGATCAGAAGATATGATGGCACCCATGTAAACATAGCAAGTTTCATTAACAGATTCAGACAGCAGAAAACAGAGCATGGCATTAACAGAATTATGAAGGCATGTTTGCGAGCTCGATTCACTCATCACAAGTCATTGCATGACAAGAAAATCATAGCATCAGCAAGGAGACATGTTTATAAAACTAACCATGGCAAGAACAAGTTCATAGCATGCTTGGATCACTAGCAACAACCATCGCAAAATTGATTAGCATTTTAACATACTGCCAGGAACATTTTATAGCAAAATTAGAGCAAGAACATGACATGCTAGATTACTCGATAATTGCAAAAAGGGGCATGGATGGATAGAGCATAACCATATGTTCAAAACATCCTTACTAAAGTATCCCAAAACAAGCATGGATATCACAGTAGCATCAAGTTTACATGGCATCAAAATAACAGCACAACAGGGACTGAAATCAGCAACATCACGAAGCCTAGTTAGCATGCTTGTGCTAGCCACCACACTGATCACAAAAATACATGGCAAGCACCTCTTTAAAGATGGCATGTAGTAGATCAAAACACCTATAGAGCTCATGCTCATAGGATGCACACATAAAATGCAATGAAAAAGACAAATCACCAAGTTCTGTTAACAGATAGTAGTTAACATCATATAGCATTCTTGCAAAGATTATTTAGGCATCAATATGAACTCAAACAAGCATAGCAGAATGGAACAAAATGAATAGCATCTCATGATGAACATTTTGACATATTATATGCACAAATCGGAGCTCCGAGCATGAAGTTATGGCATGATGAACAGGGCATACAAATATCGAGAGCTCCGGGACGTGGTGAAATTTCACCTCAACGAAAGTCAACGCGGGACGAGATGGTTCCGGGACGGAGTGGATCGGGATGTGGGGAGGCTGTTTGGTTCGAGGAACGGGTGGATCTCGTCCACCCTGACGAGATCTCGTCGGAGATGGTGCCGTGGTGGCCAGAGTTGGCCGGGGAAGACGCTGGCGAGGTAGCTCTGGGGCGGATCCAGCCGGATCTCGCCGAATCCGGGCGCGGACGACGAGGAGGCGGCGCTGGGCGGCGAGGAAGGGGCCGGCGCGGCGGGGCGGCGGCCGGACTGCGGGGCCGAGGCAGCGAGGTTCGCCGGGGGCGCGGGCGGCGGCGACCAGGCCCGGAGGGCCTCGCGCGGGCTTGTGGGCCGGCTGCGGTGGGAAGCGGCGGCGCGCCACGTGGCAAGGGAGGGAGACGGTTCAACTGCATCAGCTACTGGAATTATACTATAAGGGCGGTGGAGGAGGAGTGGGGGCGACGGTTGAAATACTGCGGCTACAAAAAAATGGGTAAAGGAATTGATGTGGGGCAGGAGCACCCAAGATCGCACACGGTCCAAAAAGAATATGCGTGTATGACAATAAGGAAAAGCGGCGGAACCACCGATTTTTGCATCGCTCAACGCGGGTAGTTTGTTTTTTGATTTTTAGCTAGCTGATCTAGTGCACATGGTTCGTCCTAATTTTCAGACGCAATCATGGAATTCATCCTAAATAAACTACCCACCTTTAGCATGCGCAGGTGGTGATTTTACAGCGCACTAGCATCGCACACGGTTAAGCCACTACCTCCATCCTTGCTCGCGCTTGCACACTCGTGGTAATTTCATAGAACACTAGCATCGCACACGGTTAAGCCAGTACCTCCACCCTTTCCCATGCTTGCGCAGTCGTGGTGATTTCACAACACACTGGCATCGCACATGGTTAAGCCAGTGCACCCATGTCCGTTGAGCATCATCCGAGTCTTCATATATAGCACCATTTCGCAGCAAAAAAATGTGAGGGTCATAAGACAACCACACCAGCATGTGGCCCAGATATATATGAATGAAAAGGGTGGTGTGTGGTGTTCAAATTTCCAATGCACAACTTTGACCGCGCTGGCCCATTTTTGGGCGCGGCCTCAAAGATCGATGAGAGGGGCCAGAAGTCAACAACAATCTGGAAGTGGCCAATATATGTAGGAATATAGTGTGTGATGTTTGAATACAGAATGCAAAACTTTGGTGGCACCTGCCTCGCAAACCATAAAGCCCCCTTGGATGGTAGGTCATGGCCACAACATAAGGCCGTAGCTACCTAGCTAGGGTGCTTGCCCCACCTCCCACTTCGTGTGAGCAGGGCAGGTGCACGCACTGATACTTTGGTCATACATCCATGTCGCCATGACCTACCATAAGAAAGACCAGTGAATCTCTTGCTTGGTCAAACGACTATTGTTCTTGTCGATCAAAAATGGATAGAATATATATACACACTGCTTGGGCCAATAGATTGGACCATCATCAAAAATCACATGAGAGGGGCTACAAAACCAGCACTGCCTGCATGCCGCCCAAAATGATGTACGTTGGAAGGGGTGATGTGTTTTCAATGTCAAATAATGTACAATTTAGATGTGGCGCCTACCTCTTGATATATACAACCACCATGAAAGCCAGGTAATTAAGGATGAGATATGTAGGGCACGGTGTCGGTCCAACCCACCATTCCGAGCATGTGGGAGGGAATCCTGAGAACGCCTGAGCTCGAAATTTGCTCGAACATGTTACGGTGACCCGCCCTAACATGAACTAGGAGGAATCCATTCATGGCCAATCCCCCCTCGTTATCGGTCAAAGGGATGATATATATAGACCCCGGGGAGCCCACAAATATGCGTGTCGTCACAAAAAACCACACAAGGGAAACGTGGTCGATTAGAAGATCCCCTATACCCTGCATGCGGCTAAATAATATGTATGGGTGGTGTGTGATGTGTTCAAATTCCCAATGCACAACTTCGATGGGGCACCAACTACATTACAAACCGAACACCGTACCCCTAAGCCAGGTTCAAGACGTACGATGTCGGTTCCCCAACTTCGAGGCAGGGGGGAGGGGGTCGTCCAACGCATGTGCTGAAACTTGATTTGGTGTAACATGGCATACAGAGCAATAGGAAACCGTCATGGTCAAACCCTTCTCGTACGTTGGATCAAAGGGATAGATTGTGTGGGCCCCCCTCATTATCGGTCAAGGATGATATATATAGACCTCGGGGAGCCCACAGATATGTGTGTCATCTATAAACCGCACAAGGGAGACATGCTCGATCAGAAGACCCCCTATACCCTGCATGCAGCCACAAAAAATGTATGGGTGGGGTGCGATTTGTTCAAATCCCCAATGCACAACTTCGATGGGGCACCAACTACATTAGTAACATTACAAATCGAACATCATAACCCCCAGCCAGGTTAAAGACGTATGATGTCGGTTCTGCAACTTCGAGGGTGGGTGGGGGTAGGGGTGTCATCCAACGCATGTGCTCAAACTTGATTTGGTCTAACATGGCACACAGAGCAAGAGGAAACCATCATGGTCAAACCCTTCTCGTACGTTGGGTCAAAGGGATAGATTGTGTGGGCCTACAAATCTTGATCATTCTCAGATTTTTTTTGGAACAAGAAATAACGACAAAAAACAAATTCTACAAATTACCAAAAGATCCCAAGGTTTATATAATCATCATGACATGTCACTACAGACACATTTAGATGATAAATGTCTATAATGACCGTATCATGGCGCTTTAATGAAGCTTGAGATATGCAACGTCCCACCGGGTCACCCATCCTTAGACTCCTCCAGCCCCAACACGCTTGACTTCTACATTCTATTCAACTAGGCTAGTGGACGGGAAGCCGCCCCTTTCCGATAAGACTTGCCTCCTTGCCTTTAAGGCGTTTCACGCTGGTCAACGTATGGGACCTACTCCCTACTATCACACACGTTTGTGCTTTTAGAAACTGTGTGCAATCTTTACATGGCCGTTGTGTGACCGCCTGGCCTTCTATGAGCACTGACACTAGCAGTGGAAAGCCGTTGGAGAAGAGGCGGGAAACCGATGGGAGAGTGGCTGGAAAAGGTAGCGTGTTTGGATATATAACACCATTAATATGGAAGACTTAGTAAAGAGAGAAGCACAAGTTAGCACGACGCATGTGCACAGTGCTTACCCACGGGTGTCAGACGGTTAACCAGAACCGCTTTAAATATTCAAGGTTCGTTTTGCCTTTTTTATAAATTATAATTAAGTTTTATAAGCATTACTTTAATGTGCATAATTCAAATTAGTGCACCCAAATAGCTACAAAAATCATAAATGTGTCCTTAGATGCATGTTTAGGTCCCATGCAAAGAATGGGAATGAATTACAATCATCTCGGCGTGTGGCTCGACCTCGGACATTGAGAATCTCTGTTTTTAAATCCACTTAAACCCAAAACTCACCGAAAAATCATGAAACTTGGCATGGTGTCACACATGGCACATATATATGTGGCATGGAAAAAAATGTCCATTTTGGGGCATGTTTTATTACAAGCCTCATACAAACCGGAGCTTCTCTTAAGAAGCCTCGTGGTTTCAGATAGGGAAATATGTCCCCCTTGTGGGCGAAACGATAATCGCTGCCTCTTCTCGCCTTGTATTTTTTTCTATAGGCAACATGGAACGACAGGATATCTATGCTGAAATTCAAAATTATTCAGGGTTCGTTTGGCCTTTTTATACATTAATTGAGTTTCCTAGGGATTTAATGTCCACAATTCAAATCTGAACTACAAATACATGCTCCAGTGCACCAAAATGTCTAGAAAAACATACATGTGTCCTTGGGTGCATGTTTAGGTCCCATGCAAGGAATGGGAATGAATTTGAACCGTATCGGTGTTCTGGCTCGTCCCCAAACATTGGAAATCTCGATTTTTAAATCCCCGTAAATCCAAAACTCACTAGAAAATCTTGAAAAAGTTGGCATGGTAAAAAAATTGTCCAATTTGGGCCAAGCTTTATTACAAATCGGAGCTTCTCGCAAGAACCCTTGTGGTTTTGATAGGGAAACGTGTCCCCATTGTGGGTGAAACGATAATCGCTCCCTCTTCCCGCCTTGTATTTTTCTACAGTCAACATGGAACAACATGAGATTCGTGTTGAACTTTGAAATTATTCAGGGTTTGTTTGGCCTTTTTTATACATTAATTGAGTTTTCTAGGCATTTAATGTCCATAATTCAAATCTGAACTACAAATACATGCTCTAGTGCACCAAAATGGCTAGAAAAATTGTACATGTGTCATTGGGTGCATGTTTAGGTCCCATGCGAGGAATGGGAATGAATTCAACCGTCTCGGCGTCCTGGCTCAGCCTCAAACATTGGGAATCTTAGTTTTTAAATCTCTGTAATTTCAAAACTCACCAGAAAATCATGAAACTTGGCATGGTGTCATGACATGGCACATATATGTCGTGGTAAAAAATTGTCCAATTTGGGCCAAGCTTTATTACAAGCCTCTTACAAACCAGAGCTTCTCGCAATCCTCATGGTTCCGGTAGGTAAACGTGCCCCTCTTGTGGGAGAAACGATAATCGTTGCCTCTTCTCGCCTTGTATTTTGTTTTCTACACGCAATATAGAATAACAGGAGTTTCATGCTGAAATTTGAAACTATTCAGGGTTTGTTTGGCCATTTTATATATTAATTGAGTTTTCTAGGCATTTAATGTCCATAATTCAAATTTGAACTACAAGCACGTGCTCTAGTGCAGCAAAATGGGCGGAAAATCATACATTTGTCCTTGGGTGCATGTTTAGGTCTCATTGAAGGAATTGGGATGAATTACAAACGTCTCGTCATCCTGAAACATTGAGAATCTCAGTTTTTAAATCTTGGTAAATCCAAAACTCACCCAAAAATCATGAAACTTGGCATGGTTTCATGACATGGCATATATATGCCATGGTAAAAAAATCATCCAGTTTGAGACAAGGCGCATGCATTAATAGCCAATGTAAGTCCTTTTGAAACAAATAGCTGACACGTTAATATCGCAAATGGTTGTATTATTTGAACCGTGTGTGTTCCCGTAACCATTTAAGTGTGGCCATGCGTCCCTCTTTTTATGGTAGAGTACTACCTCGGTCCTGGTTCATTGGTCCTCTTTGTATTTTTGGCCAAAATTTAACCATAGTCAATGGCCTCGTGCAGCTGTTTGATTAGAGACGAGCGCGAGAAGCCTGTCGTGCAAGCTCGAGCGGACGCGTGTGAGCAGTCTGCCATGCAGGCTTTTTCTAGGTGAAAGGCCTTGTGCTGACTTTATAAATAAATCCACCAGGAAGTGTTCACCAGACAAGCAGACGAGTAGACAAAACACAAAGACGAAAAATAACAGCAGCGGTATTGGTACATGGCTCCCAAGCCAAAACATGCCACACAGGCCATAATACGGAAAGCACGCCAGCAAAAGGGACCTCCAAGTTCCACTATTCTCCGGGTTGGTGTTGCAACAAGGAAGAAGGTGTAGCCTGAATCTTTGAAGTCATCAGATCAAAAGCCTCGTGGTCAATCTCCTTAGTCAACGATCTCCACTTCTGCAAGAACATACAAGTTTTAAACAAGCAGTCAACAGGTTTTGCCGGGAAGGAGTGTTCAATAGTAAACTTGTTCCTAGTAGTCCACAGCGACCAACAGATCACAGCAAACCCCACCAAAAAACCGTTTAGAGGTCCCCGAAAGGCCATTTGCCACGGCCCTAAGATCCGCGAAAGAGGAGGGGCTCCAAGACACATGAAGCCAGGACCTGGCGCAACACCAAACGAACTTGGCGAGGGAACACTGAAAGAACATATGATTCGTGTCTTCAAGTGTACCACACAAGGCACACCTGTCTGAACCAGGGCCGTTCTGTTTATCACTACTAGGAAAAGGCTTATGCATAGAAGTTTACCAGTAGTGTGTGTTCTGGACCCCACGCTACTAATAATTACCAGTAGCATCTGTTATAAAGCGCGCTACTGGTACAACATAGCAGCAGCGTGGGTTTCTGGAGGCCACGCTACTGGTAAGTTTGTCGCAGCACACCACCCAACCAAAATAGTTGTAGCGCCTGTACACCTAGACGTGCTACTACTATTTCTTCTATGGGTAAACTTATACTAGTAGTGTGCTTTTTGTACAAGCGCTATAGCTAGTTTTAGTTACCAGTAGATATTTTGGCTGGCACTCATAGCAGTAGCATGCTTTGGTGCCCCGCTCTACTGCTATGGTCGCCAGCCACCAACCACCTTTCCCCTCCTTCCTCCCCTTTCTTCTTCCTCTCCCCCTTCCTTTCTCCCCCTTTCCTTGCACCTTGCTTGTTCCAATGCTCCCCCTCCACCACCCCTCCATTAGAGCCCTCCCTTCTTCTCTTCTTTTCCCTTCCACCACCCCCCTCTTCTTTGCCCCTCCAGCACACCCCTCCATTCCCATCTCCCTCTTCTTTGCCTTCCACCACCCCCCTCTTCTTTGCCCCTCCACCACACCCCTCCATTTCCATCTCCCTCTTATTTGCCTTCCACCACCCCCCTCTTATTTGCCTCTCCACCACACCCCTCCATTAGAGCTCTCCCATCCCCCTGTTCTCTGCCCTCCACCACCGCCCCTCTTTCTTTGCCCTCCACCACCACCCCATCCATTAATGCCCTCCCTCCCCTTCTTCTTTGCCCTCCACCACCCTCTTCCATTAATGCCTTCCCTCTTCTCCTCTCTCCCTCTCCTCCCACTCTCTCCCTAGCTCTCTCTCTCCCTAGCTAGCTAGCTAGCTAGTTAGAGCTATAAATATATATCTAGAGCTACTAAGTAATTAAGAAGAAAGGTGCTTGATATCCCTCTCGACACATGGGTGAGCAAAAAAAAGTGTTTGTGTATAGGACCAAAACTATATATATATGGGCGATATGAGAATATATCGAATTGTGTGTGGCATAATTTGAGTTGCCTACATTGTGTATTTGATAAAATAATGTGGGTGACATGACTTGCCTGTGTTTTGCCAAAATGTCGATTCAATTCCGTTTCGGCGAATTTCGGGCAAACTCAATATGTCCTATGTTTAGGGAAGGCCATGCCGAATTTTTGTATGAATTTGATCCATGCATGCATATATATGTGCTTATAATATTTGCTCCGTGCGCAGGTGATCATGAAGGTCAATGGAAGGATGGTGGAAAGATACTGGCAATCCGCTGTGGATGACATGTATGAAAAAAGACTGAAGGATATTTTATGTCCGTGTCGAAAATGCAAAGGAATAGTCAGGCTTGACCCCTTAGAGGATGGTTGCATGCATGGCCATACTCGGTGGATAAGTGAAGATGATGATGAGGAGGAGGAGGAGGAGGACCTCGACGGGGCAGGAAATGACGACATGGGGCCACTAGACGAAGAGATGACCGATTATGTGCCCGAAGAGGAAGACGGCCTCGAAAATGTCGATGGCGAAGAGGCAGATCAAGGCGGAGAAGACGTGGACACGCCACCGTCTTTGTCGCTACTAAGTTTATCCATGTGGGACCCGCATGTTCGAGACCTGCTTCGCCAGAAGATGACTAGCGACAGAGCTGCTTCTAGAGAGGAGGCCAAACTGGTGCAACTGGACGTAGACTCGATGACTCCTTTGTATGATGGTTGCAATCCCGAGGTGACCCGCTTGAGTTTCACACTAGAACTTCTAAAGACGAAGGCAAAAAACAAATGGACAGATGCAAGCCTGGATGAGCTTCTGAAGTATCTAAAGAAGGTTCTTCCCGCGGGAAGCCTGTGTCCTACTAGTGTCGAGGAGGCAAAGAAAATCATGTTCCCTCTTGGTCTGCCACACATTAGATATCACACATGCATCAATGATTGCATCATATATCGGAACGAGCATGCAGAAAAAAACCATCTGTCCAAAGTGCAATACTTCACGATATAAAAAGGCCGGAAAGAAAGCTCCACAGAAAGTTGTATGGTACTTTCCGATCACTCCACGTCTACAGCGGTATTTCGTAGATCCTAAGGAATCAAAGCTTATGTGCTGGCATGCGGAGAGGGTGAAGCCAGATGATGAAGATGAGCCAAAGCTGAGACACCTCCCAGATGCCAGCCAGTGGAGAGCATTAAATGCTGAATTTGATTTTTTTGCAAATGATCCAAGCAACATCGTGCTTGGCGCTACTAGTGATGGCATGAGTCCATTTGGCAACCATAGCACATGGCCCGTGTTTGTATGGATGTACAACCTCCCCCCTGGTTGTGCATGAAGGAAAAATACATACACATGTCTATGCTTATTCAAGGGCCGAGACAACCGGGAAATGATATAAATATGTCTCTCGGGTTACTGAAAGAGGAGCTATAGACCTTATGGACAACACCGGCCAAGACATGGGATGCAAGCAAAGGAGAGAATTTCTACATGAGAGTCGCACTGTTCACGACGGTGCAGGACTATCTCATTTACGGCTATCTCTCCGGACAGGTGTGCCACGGATATTGCGGAGGCATGAGGTGCATGGATGATACAACTTCTCTGCAGCTATCGAAAGATGGCGGGTCTTTGAAAATCATGTACATGGGGCATCGAAGATGGCTCGAGAAGGATGACCCGTGGAGAAAGCGTGGAGATCTATTCAATGGTAAGGTTGAGCATCGAGGTCCTCCACATAAGCGTGGCAGTGCAGAAATATATGAATTACTAAAGAACTGGGAAGAGTGCCTCTCAGAGGGAAAGACGAAGAAAAAGGTGTCGGAGCCCCTACTAAAGGTATGGAAGACGAGATCTGTTTTCTGGGACTTGGAATATTGGCCCATACTCAACACGCCTCATAGCCTTGATCAAATGCATATCACAAAATATATCCTTGAGAGTTTGCTTGGAACATTGATGAACATGCCGGAGAGGACCAACGATGGGCCGAAGGCAAGAAAAGACTTGGAATTTTTTAATATCAGGAAAGATCTCCGAATGCCCGGTAAAAGGTCATCAGGGGATACCGAGATGGAGATGGAGACGGAAGATAGGGGTAAAAAGGTAAATAAGAAGGAAGAACATTATTGCCCCCCCCCTCTTACTTCACCTTAGATCCGAAGGAGGTCGATCAATTGTTCAAGTGCCTTGCCGGAATCAAAGTTAGTTCCATATATTGTGGGAAGATAAGAAGATATCTGGACACTAAGAAAAAAACATTTAGTGGGATGAAGTCTCACGACTGTCATGTGATGATGATGCAGTTACTCCCGGTTGCACTTAGAGGGATTATGGACACACATGTGTGTGAGACGCTTACTGACCTATGCCACTTTTTTGATGCTATCTCTTGAAAGTTGATTAGTGTGAAGCAACTCCATAGGCTACAGGAAGAGATCGTTGTCATACTGAATGAGCTAGAGATGTACTTCCCGCATGTGTTCTTTGATGTCATGGTGCATCTATGTGTCCACATCGTGGACGACATCATCGACCTAGGGCCGACATTCCTGCATAGCATGATGTTGTTTGAGAGGATGAATGGGGTCATCAAAGGATACCAGAAAGGGTTTGATAGCAGAGCGGAAGCCGAAGCTAGTTACTTGAGATTCATAGCACAACAGGGGATTCAGAACCAGCGTCGCAAAAACTACTACATACTACCACTTTTGATCATCGTGAACGCTCTTATCTTCTATGCGGACACATCAGAGTCTACATAGATGATGAAACATGAGTATGTGGCCATGTAGTTGCATGTACTGGGAACTTGTAATGACTTGTAACGCTATTTCGAGACATGTGTTAGACCATGATTGATGATGATGAGATACTTGAGACATGTCGAGACTTCTAATAACTTTGGCTCATCGATGACTCACTTGCTTTTCACTGAATATGCATGTTATTGTATAAATGGTGGATCTGTTTAAATGTGTACAGAGCCAAAACGCAAAAAAAGAACCTACAAAAGTTAGCAGTGGTGTGGGAGGTAAAGTTTAGCAGTAGCACTCAAATAATAGTAGCGTTGGCTAGCTGCACGCGCTGCAGATAAGTATCAGTAGCGCTGGAGGGAACAACGCTACTGCTAGCTTCAGTTACCAGTAGCGCTGGGAATAACAAGTGCTACTGCTAAAAAATAGCTATAGTGTCGTAGCAGTAGCGCGTCTGCCAGCACTACTAATAGCAAAAAAACAGCGCTACTAGTAAGGGTTTTCCTAGTAGTGTACAAATCTGATCAGCCGCGGGCAGCCTTCCTCTATACGCTTGCCAGAGGAAGATTTTTATCTTAGGAGGGATCTGTGAGTGCCACATCAACTTAAACTTAGTAGTAGGAGAGCTTGAGACTAGTTTGGCATAAAGAGACTTAACAAATAAGCGGACAGAGACAGAGTGAGGCCAGACCACCGAGTCCTCCCCCTCCGAGAGCAAAGGGATGCTGGCAACAAGGCGCTAGCAGTCATCCAACTTTTCAGGAGACAGAGATCATCAAAGGGCCAGGTCCCAGTTATTCTCACGGAGCTCAAAGATAGAGATCTCCGGGTCCATACAATAAGAAAAAAGAACCGGGAACACCACCGCAAGAGTAGACTCCCCATACCACCAGTCCAACCAAATTGGGTAGATTTACCATTACGAACCACAAATTTAACCAAGGATTGAAACGCCGGGCACACTTTGACGAGATCTTTCCAAAATTGAGAGCCACCCGCCGAAGGAGCAGCCATGGGGCTAGACATAGGAAAATATTTAGCTTTGAGAATACTAAGCCACAGAGAGAGCTCTGAGGTGGTCCTGGTTTTCCACCACCACTTGATGATAAGTCACTTGTTCATAATTGATGTATCAATGATGTCCAGCCCCCCAAGGTTCTTGGGTCTGCATATAAGTTTCCACTTTACCAGCCTATACCTGCGCTTGTTATCGGTCGAAATCCAATAGAAGGCACCCATGTGCTTCTCAAAGCTCACGTGAGTCCCTCCAGAGAGTAAAAACAAACCCATCAGGAACATGGGGAGGGAGGAGAGGCAAGCGTTGATAAGGGCAACCTTTCCCTCTTAAGTGTTGTACCTGCCCCACCAAGGCATAACCCGATTACCCACCTTCGTGACAACCGGGGCAAAATCTCTTGCCAACAATTTGTTGTGGGAAATAGGAAGACGAGGATACTTGAAAGGGAAAGAGCCAAGAGAGCATAGGAGTTGGGATACCCTAAGAGCCTCAACATCCGACACCCCTGTGACAATAACTTCACTTTTGGCAAAGTTGATCTTGAGCCCGGACAAAGCTTCAAAGCATAGCAAGAGGAACTTTAAGTGGGCAATGCACTCATCCTTGAGTTAAACCATGATGTCGGTATCATCCGCGTATTGAAGGTGAGCGATGCCCTGAGGGATGAGGTGAGAGCTAATAGAGGTGATGTGCCCAGCCGCCGCGGCCCACGAAAGGATGTGAGACAGAGCACCTGCAACGAAGTTGAACAGCACAGGGGAGGCTGGGTCGATGGGACGCGTGTGACTTGTCCCTAGTGTAGGCTCGACGGGACGCGTGTGACCTGTCCGCCGTGCAGGCTAGACGGGACACGTGCGAGCAGTCTGTCGTGCATGCTCACCGGGAAGCGAGCTCTTTGACCTCCATCCACCAGTCGCCCGCCTTGCTCACAATTTCTCCATTAATGGTGGTCGAGCCGCTGTTTAACATGTGGTTAATTAAAGCACCTGGGGGAGGGTGTTTCCTTGTGATCCCATGGCCCTGCTCAATGTTAGCATTTGCTTTGTTCTTGTTTTCAACTCGTATTCCAGATAATTTAAAATGCCACATGTCGGCAACAAATAATACGATGAGAAAATAAAATGGCAACGGATAATACGACAGCAAATTTACAATGGAGTGGATAATAATTGTCTTACATATTCTCGATAATTTAAAATGCCACATGCGGCAACGCTCGGAAGACATGGGGGCAAGAGAAGAAGGAAATTGTAGACAACGATCTGGGTTGCTACTTTCTCTACTCCTCAATGGATCACCAGGCAACGAGATCCTCTAGCTCCTTCTTCAATTCACATGACTTTGCTTGACAGCAACCACAGATTCCTACACCTCCAGCTTGTGCTCGATGTGGAGCTTCCTCAAGTCACCCATCAGTTCCTCGGACACCGCTTTTAGCATCATCCCTGAGGCACTGCTCTGCTCATGCAGCTTTTCCAGCTGGCGGCCCTCCTCCTCCCTCTCAGAAAACGCCTTGAGGAGCTTGGCATTGTCACCCATGAGTTGCTCGATGAGGTCGGTCGCCTTCTCAACTGAGGCATCGCTAATCTCGAGCAGCTTCATCAAGCTGTCGAATAGCTCCTGTTTCTTAACTAGGCCAGGGAGAATGTCATCATCACTGGCCAAGGACATCAGCACCGCCATCTCGTCGCAAGCGCCGATGCGGCGAGTGCACTTATGAAAGCCCTCACCTGCCGGAGAGAGCTCGTTCGAGGGCTCCGCGGCGCGCCAGGACATCGCTGTTGGCGGCTGCCACGTAGCGGCAGGACCTCTCTAGTTCTTCCGCGACCTTGGTCTTTGCTCCCTGGTTATATGTCGACCCAAAACTCCTCCTACCGGTGTCACACCATGATTTTCATGCCATAACACTTAAGCTAATAAATCATGACAAAATGTGGTTTCACAAAAACTTTTGAGTGTTTTGAACTTTGCTTGATTGGATTTTTTATTGTTGTTTGCAAGTGCTCTAAAAATCAAATAAATCCTCCAACTCTTATACATCTTCTCCTTGATCCAAAACTTTCCCCAATGATCATGCCATGTGTATAGGACAAAATATTATTTTTTGACAAAAATATTTTGGCCAAAAAGTATTTCTTTTTAAATTACCTTTTCCAAAGCCCCCTGAATTGAGACTTGAACTAAAAGTACTTAAGTAAGGGTGTGAAAAATCTTTCAAAATTATATTCCAATCCTATTAGATATAGGACTCCCAAAATCCACAAAAATATCATTCTAAAAGTTATTTTTCTATTTTATTTAAAGGCTTTTTCTTAAGGCCAGAAATGGTCTTTAATAGGTTAAAATTATTTTAATGTGTCACAAATATTTGAGAAAAAATAAGGAAGCTCAGTGGACATATATTTTCTATATATGTGAGTTTCAACACATGGTCATGTTCAAAATGTTGGACAAAACCTTCCAAAACCATTTCTGTCCATTTCAAGTATTTGAGATGTTTCTATAAGAAATATTTTCAAATAAATCCAGGAAAATTCTAGCAAGTCACATATGCATAATGTGATGACCTTGCAAAGTTTCAACTCAAGCAAAACAGTTTTGGTTCACAAAAGTACCCAAAACCCTCTCTGACCAGATCCAAGTTTGAACAACTTTACATTGCCAACTTTCTCCTTTTCATCCCAAATTTTGTGGACATGCTCAAATCCTCAAATGATGACACTACACCAAGTGGTTCATAAAGGAGAAAAGGTTTGCATGACTAAATCTTGGAAAATCCATTTCTGTTGATTTCTAGGGTTTACCAAAGTTACATTGGCAGCTTTCTCCAAATGAGCTCAAACTTGGTGATCAAACCCATTCCTATCTGCCATTTGATCCTGTTAATTCTCATGTAAATTGGACTTCATTTGCTGGCCCAAATTTGCATGAAACACCTTCTATCATTTTTCCAAAATCACCATTTTGACCACTTACACTATTCTCCATGAGCTCAACTTTTTACCAGAGCTTCATCTAGTCACCCTCTACCTCCAGTAACTCCCTCCCAACCAGAGCTCAATGATTGAGGGAAAACCTCATTATCTCTTTCTGGATGGCCCTTTTCTCTCTCGCCCTCAACCTCTTTCCTCTCCTACTGGCCCTCCAGAGCATCCAATGCCCCTCCCACATTGTTTACTCCACCCAAGCACTACCAGACACCCTTGGCCAATGGCGTGCTCTAGAGTGCGCTACAGTGCAGCCACGCACTATAGATGCTCTCTCCCTGATGCCCCCGACAACCTCGGGCATCCCCCGTACGCCCGACGATGTGCCTCGACATTCGCAGCATGCTACACCCCTGTCCCCCTCCTTCCTCTCTCTCTCCCCTGCCCGTCCCGCGCATGGACAGAGCGCCGCCCAGCTCCGCCACTCTCTGTGCTCGCTCGGGTCCCACCTCGAGCTCGCCCTGCTCCTCCTCTCTCCTCCCAGGGCCCTAAACTACCTCCACCAGCACCACAAAGCAACCCCAGCTCCTCCCCCCGGTCACTAGAGTCGTTGCCGTGGGCACCCGTGAGCTCTGTCCACGGTGAGCCCCGGGCCGGCTATATACCACCCCAAGCCCCTTTCTCTCCACCCCAAGCCCCTTTCTCTCCACCCCTCACTCTCTCTCACTCAACTTCCTGAGCCAACCACTCCTCCTCGAAGCAGCCTGAGCTCGAGATCGAGCTCGAGCTCCACCACCTCGTGTCCCGTCGATCTCAAGGTATCGGCCCCTCCGCCTCCACTCTCACTCGATCTAGAACCATCCCACCTCGCTGATCGTTTCCCCTCCTTCTACCATGTCGATTGCAGCCTAGACCGAGCAAATCGACCACCCCCCCCCCCCGCCGTAGCGCTGCCGCTCGGCTTCCTCATCGTTAGCGAACCCCTGCACTCCGGCGACCAACTCCACCTCTCCACTCAAAGAGCGACTCCGCCCGGAGCACGCCGGTGCCCTCAGATCGCCTCGCCGTCGACCATAGCAAGGCCGATGAGCTCGTCGTGCCCTTTGGCCAGAGGTAGACAACGACGGTCGTTGGGCTCGTTTATCAGCCACACACCATGACAATGGGGTCCCACCTGTCAGGTTTAAAACACACGCGCGCGCGTATCAGTTTGCTGTGTCGGCTAAAGGCGTATTTTCTAAATACGCCTTCGAATTGGTCTGTCATGCGGGTTGGATCCCCTTTGGGCCTACTGCACGGTGCACGAATCAGCCCAGTTGCACAGTGCCATTTCTTCTTTTTCTTTTTCCAGAAACTTCCAAAAATTCCACAGAATAAAATATTTATCAAAATCACAAAATTCCAACTCCTATATTCTTCTAAAAATACCACCTAATTAATGGTATAACTTTCATGCAAATCCATCACACTTTTTTGTACTGTTCAAATTTAAATTCAAATTTGAGCATTTAAGTCCCACTTTAAAAATCCATTCCTCTGTTTCTATAGCCCAAAATCCAAAACTAAGAATTTTCCATTCTTAGTTTTCATCCTAATATTTAACAAAAATAAGTGAACATTTTTATGAGCACTTTTAATTTTTTTTTTGTGTTATGGTCTTACTTTGTGCCGTTATTTTTGCAACGTTAGATTACAACGTTGATGAAGGAGTTGGACCAGAGACATTTGAAGACCCAGGGACTTGGTTAAGACAAGCAAGCAGCCCTTTGACCATGAAGAACCCTTTTTATCATAATAGCATTTCTTTCCCTTATTGTTGAATGCATGATATCTTGAATGGCAACCTTGCTAGGCTTGCCTCCGGTGCATACCCCGTTGATACTTACATTGTTCATGACTCTATCCTTGTTTAGAGCTGTGTTGGTGGGTTGTAGAAATATGCTATAGTAGTTGGCTATGCAAAATGGGTCAGAGTTATGCATGGAAAGAAACAAGTGTGGTTTGACATACTTGCAAATAGCCCAGTGGGTGCCACTAATGCCCCTGGGAGATGATGATGAACTAGGTCACTAGTTGGTGGATAGGTAGTGTACCGAGGCTTGATGAAAGTTTTGTTTACAAAGACGGATTAGATTTAAGATTTGTTGACCGTCCCAACCCTACATGTGCAACCACTCTACCCTTATATGCAAAAGGACATTATTGATTACCTAGTTCGTGCTAACATGAATGCCCGCATTACTATTGACGAGAGTGGCATGATCACTCTCGGGACGGGGTCGTGCCAGGTAGTGTGGCCTTGACTGTTTTTACAGGGCACCAGACACATCGCTGGTACCCCGTGCTTGTGTTATATGATTAATATGGGAGCGTGGATCCACAAAAATTTATTATGTGATAATGTTGGCACGAGGGCTGGTACCAATCGAGTGGACTCCTTGTTAGTCACGGCAAGGGAAAGGTAGTGATCGGGTGCTTACCCCTGGTACTTGAGGTACCGCGGGTTGTGGATGACATGAAAGCTTCCCGGATCTTGTGGGTAAAGTGTGCAACCTCTCCAGAGTGTCAAACTATTCAAATAGTCGTGTCCACGGTCAAGGACAGTTGGGTAGTGCTGCTTAGACTATGGCCATATGTTTCTGACAAACAACACGGTTTGGTAATATTGATAATGTGATTCATGAGGAAGTCACGATGAGCTTGAGCATGAGTTGTTTATAACTCTTTCTCGATGTTGATGTCTGTAACCTCCTGACACTTGCTGCAGAAGCATTCATATCCTTGATAAATGTTGATCATACTTGCATGAGAAAAACTAGCTTTGCGCAAAAATGCCAATTTAGCAGTAGAGCCTACATTCAAAGTACTCATTGCCTTGCCACTGGTTATTTAATTGGCCGGGTATGAAAGATCTTGATATGAAGAAGAGTTCTTTGGTGACAACATGCGAGATAGGACGCTTTCCCAGTCAGAATGCCTGTAGGGTTAAGGCAGATGGCATGGGTTCTACTTATAGACGAAGATTTCCGCTGCTTGTGCTTTATTTGATGTTCAATCCTTAAGGCTTTATCTATGTAAGACTTGACCATAACGGTCATAACTTGTGTAAGACGGTATGTATGGATGTAAGACTCCTGTATTCAACTTATGTGTGTTTAGTGAGCATTGATCTCCGGGATCACTGTACACGTGCATTCGGTGATCTCGACTTATGAGTTGGGGTCCCCACAACCGGTCATGGCAAAGACCTCTTTTTTGTGTGATGAGGAGAGGAATTGTAAACTAATTTCGAGTGGGTGGTTTTTATAACCCAGTGCTAAGTGGGAACATGTTTAGGTTGGATCAGTGTGACCAGATTTGCAGTAACTTATTACGTGGTACTCTGGAATGTGACGAGAAACAAACTCAAAATTTATTGATGGTTCTGGGATTGAAGCCCAAAACGGTTCCCAGATAGCGTACGTGGGCCCGCTTTCTTGGACATGTATGTGTCTGCCCACTATCACACATGGTCTAGCTATCACCATCATGTCCGATGGATGGGCCGTAGCGCCTCCCACGGGGTGCCAAAAGGTTGACCAGAATTGCAATACGCAGGTGTGGTTGCTTGCCTTTTAGGTGGCCGCGGCACGCTCTTCTCCTCCCCCCTGCCGCATGCGCGCGCTCTGCTCGTCATTGAGATGGACGCGGCGTGCTCTACTCGCATTTGTCCACGCATTTTGCTCTCCATTGAGAAAATCATGGCGCGCTCCTCTCTGGCATCCCTACGCGCACTCTACTCATCGTTCAGGCAAATTTACAATGGCAATGGTTAATAGTGTCTTACAAATTCAGGATAATTTAAAATGCCACATGCGTCAATGCCCAAAACACACACGAGCTACATATGCTTAGTGACTTAAAATGTCGATATGCGATATTTGCATACAATTATAATAAAATATAGGCTAAAAGGTTGAGCTGGCGGCCTTCCGATGACTGTCTTCTCGGACTCCATGATCAGCATAGCACCCTTGTTGCCATTCATTCTAAGTGTCCCGACCCGCAGCCACGTTACCCGTCTCCGCCTACGGAGCTGCTGGTGCTGGGAGGCTCTTGGGGCTGCTGGGCCTCTTCAAGAACAGCTTGATAGCATTCAATTGCGCGCATAACACACCCGCGGAACCACTCCATTTCCATGTGTCTGCCCTGGTAGCAAATTCCATCCATCACCTGCATCCTCAAGATACCACATTGGCGATGTTCTACTTCGTCGGGGATGTCAACTCAGCCATGGATGCGCTCAAGCCTAGCGACCACATCATCGGGATCGAGGTTGACACGACCGCCGCCGACAATGATGAAGCCGTAGGCTGGCTATCTCATAATTGAATCGCAGAGGTCCTCTACCCATTCCTTGCAGGGCATTAGGCTCTCGATGAGCATTGGTAATGGTGGCTCTTCGGGTGGGTCATCGATCATGCCGCCTAGCAGCTCTGGATCTTTTGCATGGTGGATGGCAAACTATTCATCACACTTCCTCTGCAATATGTACATTGCACCCTCAAGGACTGTCACGGCAATATCGCTGCCGATGGGCCATGGCTCCAGCACCGGCCAATGAAGCTCTTGCTCCCCGACCTGCTCTGGCTCGTTCTCCTTGCCGAAGGTGTAATGCATGAAAGGGTCGACATTGAAGCATTCATCAGTGCCTAGCATGCTTGGAATAACTAATGGTAGATGGGTGTGGACTAGATCTATGCATAGTGTCGATACGGTGCGTTGCCGCCTGGGTCATATGGAGCAAGCCACTTGCTGGTGGCGGGAAACTGATGAGGGAAGAGGCGGGAAGCATTGGTGTGGAATGCGAGACACATTTATAATGTCATTAATTTCTGTACTGGGCGTTTGTGTTCATATAGGTACTACCTCTGTCATGGTTTATTGTCCCCCTTCGTATTTTATAGTACCAAACTTTTACCTTGGATTTAACTAAGAATATATTAATGCATGTCATCAAAAATAATATTATTGGACGCCTATTCCCGGCTATGTTCATCTGCTGTATGAAATAATTATGCATGTGTTTACTCGTCGTTTAGGCGGTCGCGGCGTGCTCTGCTCGCATCCCTCTACGTGTTCCGCTCTCCGTTTAGGCGCCAAGGCACCCTCGGGTCGCATCCCTCTGTGCGCTTTGTTTACCGTTTAGGCGCCAAGGCACGCTCGGGTTGCGTCCCAGCGTGCGTGCTCTGCTAGCGGTTGGGGCCAGCGCACGATCACGTTGGGGAAGCTTCACTTATTTGATCTCAGATTATGTTAATTAATTATACTCCGGATATATAATTAATTAACCTAAACTATGATCTCCGGTGCCCATTCCCGTCGCACAACTCCATCCTGTCGTTGGCTGTTGGGGGTATGTCGGTATGTGTGGGTAACTAGCTAGCAAGTGGATCAGTAGCGAGTCGTTACCGGTGGCCATTGTTGTGGTTATTTATAGCAAGCAGCTAGCTAGGGGATTTTACAAATCACCCTTGTGGAGCGTGGGAAGCCTTCCTGGAGCGCGGCAAGACTAAGTGGAGCACACAACCAGACAACCGTATGTGGTGTCACGTGTTACGACACACGTGTTAACTTAAGGAAACATATGTGTAACTTACTAATCATCGCACACGAGTACTTGCACGCGCATCATGTGCGATACTCCTAGCCATTGCAAGCAACTGGTTTGCATTTTTCAAAGTTTTTTCTACACACAGAATCGCACACGAATTAACTCTAATAACCGTCTTTGTTTTATTTTCTCATTGCAAATAGTTCATCCGAGTGGTTGTTTGCTGCGTATCACACATATCTTGTTTACACGAATCGTTTGTGTTCTTTTGGTTCATAGCAAATAGTTCATCTATGTGAATTGTATGCCACATATCACACACATCTTGTTAAGTTGAACCGTATTTGTTGTGTTGCTTATTCAAAAATAGTTCATCTCGATGAACTATATGCCGTATATCGCACACACCTTGATCTCGCTGACCGTTTCTGTTGTGTTCCCTAATCGCAAACAGTTCATCCGAGTGAACTGTATGCCGTATATCGCACACACCTTTATATGGCTGACTGTTTTTGTTGTTCTGACTCATCGCAAACAGTTCTTCTGGATTAACCATATGCCACATATTACACACGCTACTACAATCTAGATCGTATTTGATGTCTCCACCATCACAAACATTTTGTATCATTTTTTTGGTTATTTTACATCATCGTTTGCGATTAATGCATCACACACAGTTTCATCGAAGGGTCTCTGAGTGGACTGTAGCGTTTGGACCATCCTGCCGTAGTGAACGAAAGAATAAATCGTCAGATGATGGGACGGTTTAGACGCTACATCTCGGACTTGGACCCAAAAGATCTATATCTCAATGGCCGGAGATACACGTAGTCCAATGACAGGCAAGAGGCTACCCTCGAGAAGCTCGATAGGGTTTTGGTTTCGATAGATTGGGAACCATTACACCTGCAGTCTTTCCTCACAGCTCTCAGTACTAGCACATCTTATCACTGCCCCCTACATATCATCCTGGAGGCCGACCTTCGACGAGGCAAGCGGTTTCACTTTCAGAAATTTTGGACAAAGATTGAAGGCTTCCATGAGGTGGTTCAATAAGCCTGGGAGAGCCATCCGGACGTGGAAAACCCATTCAAGAGGCTTTCTATGAAGCTGAAGGCCACCGCAAACAAACTGATGAGCTGGAGTGATAAATATGTGGGAAGCATCAAACAACAGTTGACCATTGCAAACGAGGTGATTTTGCGGCTTGATGTCGCCATGGAGACACGATCGCTATCCCCTACTGAGATGGAACTACGGCGAATGATCAAGCGGAAACTCCTCAGATTAGCATCGCTAGAGCGCTCAATCACGAGGCAGTGGTCCCGTTTTAATTGGTTGAGAAATGGAGACGCATGCACGAAAGTTTTTTCATGCGCATGCAAGCTATAGGACATGGAAGAACTACATTTCAAAGTTGAAAGTAGATGACATCATGACGTGGGATCACGACGCTATTGCAGAGGCGGTAGACTCCTTTTTTGCCAATCTGCTTGGAGTGGCGCCGGACCGGGCATACACGCTGGACCTAGGAGAGCTAGGAATGCTAACTTTTAACATGACACATCTGGAGGGATTGTTCACACATGAGGAGATTTGGGAGGCGATCCGTGTGCAAGACTTCGACAAGGCGCCGGGCCCGGACGGGTTCTCGGCCCGGTTCTCTGTCGCATGTTAGCTTGTCATTAAGGGCGATGTGTTGGCAGCTTTCCATTCATTTGGGGCCATAGACTTTCGTAGGATGACTTCCATTAATCAGACATTCATCACTCTTTTGCCAAAATCTGCCACCGCGCTTGAGGTCGAGGATTACAGCCCAATCAGCCTAATTCATAGCTTCCCCAAGCTGGCTGCCAAGGTCCCAGTGACACGGGTTATTGGCGATATGCCACACTTGGTCGGTGCTCACCAGAGTGCATTCATTAGAGGAAGATGCCTACATGATAATTACATGATGGTACAAGGCATGGCAAAGAAGCTACATATTTCCTCGACACCTTCGGTCATGCTTGAGCTAGACATCACAAAAGCATTTGACACTGTGGACTGGGCGTTCTTGATGGAGGTTTTGAAGCAACTTGGGTTCAGCCCAAAATGGTTTTCTTGGGTAGCCGGTCTCCTTGCATCCTCCTCAACAAGGGTACTGCTCAATGAAATACCAGGCGAGGTCATATATAACTGGCAAGATCTCCGGCAGGGAGACCCTATGTCCCCCTGCTTTTTGTTATGGTCATGGAGGCCCTTCACCACCTACTTCAACGTGCGGCTTCAGATGGTGTGCTCACTCCACTTGCACCAGCCGGGCTATGGCACAGGACAACAATATATGTGGATGATGTAGTCACTTTTCTCAAGCCAGAACGCCGAAGCCTTAGGGCATGTGTTGTGTTGCTCACAGATTTTGGTACAGCTCGGGACTTCGCACGAAAATGGTTAAGTGTTCCGCACACCCGATTTGTTGTTCGAGGTGCTAGTGCAGTGGATAGCCGATCAGTTGGGATTCCAGGTGACCGGATGGCATTGCCGGTACCTCGGGATGCCTTTGGGCTTGCGCAAGATATCGGCATCGCAATTGCAGCACTTGGTGGATAGAATGACCGGTCGGCTTCTCGCGTGGCAAGCGAGACTGCTCTTCAGGGCTGGGCGTCTGGATCTAGTAAAGACCACGCTAGCGTCCATGCCCATACATGCGATGGTGGCTCTAGATCTGCCAGAGAAAACCATCGAAGCAGCAAATAAGATATGCCTCGGTTTTCTGTGGAAGGGACATCGAGATGTACATGGCTGTCATTGTCTAGTGGCATGGGATTAGGTGTGCATGCCAATGGAGTACGGCGGCCTTGGCATTCTAAACTTGTGCCTTCTCAACGCAGCGCTCAAAGCAAAGCTAGCATTGTTCTGGACAGATTGGTGGTCATGGGATGGTAGAATCCAAGATCTCATGCCAAACCTATTCGCTGCAGTCAAAGGAGAGCGTGGGAGAGAACAGTGAGACAAGCCATAGCTGAAGGTTGGTGGCTAGACATGTCACCTAACATGAGCCCCCAACCACTGACCGAGTTCCTACAGGTTGTGGACATAACCCAACACATTCAGCTCATGGATGGCACTGAAGACAGATTGGTCTGGGCGTGGGAACAAAATGGGTGCTTTTCGGCGAGATCGTCCTACCGGGTGTTCTTTGTTGGGAGAGTGGAGGCCGCTGGAGCCATGCAAATCTGGCGGTCAAGAGCGATGGCGACGTGCAATTTCTTCGCGTGGCTGGCGGCTCGGGAGAGGTGTTGGACGGTTGACAGGCTTGTGCGTCTGCACCTACCGCATCCTTCAACTTGCCCCTTCTGTGAACAAGAGCCGGAGACAATCAATCACATCCTTCTCGGCTGCGTCTTTGCTAGACAAGTGTGGCTCTCCATTCTCGACCAGTAGGACAAACTAACTTGGTTTCCAAGGGTAGATGGCAATCTAGTGGAATGGTGGACCTCCGTTAACCCGCAGCCAAAACTTAGTAAGGAGACATGGACCATCATTGCATTGGTGGCTTGGATGTTGTGGAAGCACAGGAACGATGTAGTGTTCAATGGAGCGGCGGCCTCCACAAGTGAGCTCCTCAAGAAGATTGATCTAGAAGGGCAAGACTGGAGGGCAGCAGGGCTACTTCGAGAGGCGGGATCACTCCCTGTTAGAGTAGATGAGTGGGCTACTAGTGAGTAATCGGCATGTCAAACATTGGCTTTCATAGCCGTGGCTAAGTTGTAAAATTGTCTGCCTTTCTAGGCATTTTCTATCTATGATCTCGATACATCAATCTTTGACGTATCCTTGGAAAAACTCTTCATTCATCGCTTGGTGATCAGCCATCAGTGACCCGGACTCAACACGGTAAAAGATAGGTCCCACAAGAAGAGCGGCGCGGCAAGGGCCACATTTGCTTCTAGTAATCTCTAAGATCTTCCAAGGCAATATCCACGTGTTAGCCTGTGTGGCAAACCATGATCTACACATTTCTCACTCCCAAGCCAAATGCATGAGCTACCACATTACTGAACAGAGAATAGCATCCAAAACAGAGCAGGCCTTTCGCTCCCCAGCTCATATAAACCGAGTTGAACAGTAAATATGAAAATAGTATAAACATGAGACTTTTTTAGAACAAGCTTGCTAAATTTTTTGAAAATGAGACTTTTTTTTGAACAAGCATGCTTGTGTGTTCTAACTATGTACACGTTTACCAGATCCCATACAAGCTCTTTCCCCTTTCATGTCTCCCTCCCGAGCCGCTTGCGGGGGAGGCATTGGAGGAGTAAACTTAGCCGCTCAGGACCCTCCTCCCATGCTCCCCTGGCCATCACCGACGATACTGGTTAGGCCGTGCAGTGGGCCAGGGGCATTCGGCCAGGTGAACAACCGTCAGGGCTGGCTGTTGTGTGGTCCTGTGGTGTAGCACGTGTTGACAGTGCGGAGGGAGTGGCTACTACGTGTAAGCGGCCTTGTTTGTTTTTTTTCACTGTTTTTTTCTATTACTTTTTTTGCTCTGTTTTTTGCTTTTTTTTTAGGCCAGCTGCTAGCAAAATCACGGATAGAATTCAAGTCACAAGAGAGAGAAAAAAATGTAAAGCTACTGAACAAAGTGCTACGGAGCTAGCTAGAAGTGTATTGGAGTTGAGATTAGCTAGGAGTAGTACTACTAGTGTGTAACGCATAGGAATAACCGAAGGAGATTTGTGGTGAAACGCGTGGAGTGAAACAACCAGCGTGGGATGTCTGGCGGCTGGCGTGTTAGCCTGTGGTGATGCGGCGCGGGGCAGCAGACACGATGTGCCCAGTTGTCTGGCCGGTCATGAAACGGAAAGCCTGTATGGTTGGGTTACGGGAATCTGCAATGAAAATCAATGCCTGATTCGCTATATTCTCTTTTTTTACTGAGGACGAGCGTTGTGATAGAGAATTTGAGGGTGGACAAAAACAGATTGATCTAGTAGATGATTTTCTCTCCCAGCTAATCTAAACCATCACTAATTCTAGGATGAATGCAACCAAAAATTCAACTACGCAAATATTAGATGCAAAAATTGGTAAAGGCTAAAAAGATAGTTGCAATGGATGAACTAATCTAAATTTTTTTGGCCATTTCGTGGGTTTATAGGACAGAAAAATAAACTGATCTACTAAAACTGCAAATCCCTCCCCGATGAACCCGAAAACAGATACCACTTGATGTGACGGTGGCCTGATCTTTCGATGAGAGTGAGGATAACTATCAATTTGGTGGATTCTGACCTTGACGATCCGGCTATACTGTACCTAATGATACGCCTTGACAATCGCTAAACCAATCTCCGATGGTTATTGACCTTGCCGTAGGCACGATCAACCTGAACAACAAGGTTTGAGTTCTTGCAAGCAATGAAAGAACCGGCAAGAACAAAGATGAATTGCAATCTGAAATTGCGAATGAAAAATTAAGCACACGAACTAGATCAAAAGTTGGGATTTCACTGTGGATCTGACAAGGCAGTAGTCCTACATATCTCATAGAGCGGATTGTAATAATGGCTAAACAATACAATACAACCCGAGTCTAAACATAACACAAGCTAACTATTTATTAGGTGCGGCCACTACCTGCGCGTAGATGAATCCTGGTCGGCTACGACTCGAAGGAAATCATAATCATGAGCCGACCCACATGTAGATGATTTCCTTGTTTAACTGTTGGTGGTGTGGGCTGCATGCGAATGTGGTCGTCTTTGGTCCAGGAGGCCTAATATTCCTTCTCCTCCTTTTGCACTTGAGCACGTAGGTGGCTAGGTAGCTTCTCGCATGTCAATAGTACTGCTGCTTGTGGAATCAATGTGCAACATTTTCCATCTTCCATCTGCATGCGGCTTTTTCTCGTCATCTCTCCAACACCTTCGTTCCTAAGTACAAGTAAATCTGAAGATGAGTGTAATATCATATTCTCGTTAGTTAAATCATATGTACAAATGAGCGATAGCACCTGGCCATTTATCTGGCTGGCGCGTGCTCTAGTCATAGGTCCAAATGGAATAACTGATGTAGGAGTCGCGGTGGATGCAACTCCCCCTTCTTGAACCGAAGTCGCCCTCGACGGTAACTCTCATCCTCTCCCAAATAAGGTTTTAAGTCCACAACATTAAATGTGGGACTAACCCGAAATTCTGCAGGCAAATCAAGCTTACACGCATTCTCATTATTTTTTTCTATCACCTTAAAAGGGTCATCCGCACGAGGCATTAATTTTGACTTCCGTAAATCAGGGAAGCGGCCTTTTCGCAAATGTAACCATACTAAATCACTTGGTTCAAACACAAGACTTTTCCTACCCTGACTACCAGCAAGTTTATACTTATCATTCATGCATTCAATAATTTTCTTAGTCATCTCATGCATTTTCAATACTAGCTCAGCACGTTCTTTAGCATCAAGGTTTACCTTCTCCGAAGATGGAATAGGTAATAAATCAATAGGCGACTGAGGTATAAATCCATAAACAATCTCAAAAGGGAATAACTTTGTGCTAGAATGAACTGAACGATTATAACCAAACTCTACATGAGGTAAACATTCTTCCCACATTTTTAAGTTCTTTTCCAAAACAGCCCTAAGCATAGTAGACAATATTCGATTAACCATTTCAGTTTGACCATCTATTTGAGGATGACATATAGTACTAAATAAAAGCTTAGTCCCCAATTTTGTCCACAACACCCTCCAAAGGTGGCTAAGAAATTCTGTGTCACGATCAAAAACAATTATATTTGGCACACCATGTAAACGAACTACTTCTCCAAAGAACAAATCAGCAACGTGAGTAGCATCGTCACTTTTATGACAAGGTATAAAATGTGCCATCTTAGAGAATCGATCAACAACCACAAATATACTATCCCGCCCCCGTTGTGTCCTAGGCAGCCCTAATACAAAGTCCATAGATATATCTTCCCAAGGAGTGCTAGGAACAGAAAGAGGCATATATGAACCATGTGGGTTCAATCGTGAATTAGCTTTTTGGCATGTCGTGCAGTGTACAACATATCTCTCCACATCCCTTCTCATTTTCGGCCAGAAGAAATGACCAGCAAGGATGTCTTATGTCTTCTTGATGCCACAATGTCCCATAAGTCCACCTCCATGCGCCTCCTGTAACAACAAAAGACGAACAGAGCTATCTGGGATTCATAGCTTATTAGCACGAAAACAAATCCGTCACTAACGATGAACTTGTTCCGAGTTCTACCCTCTCTACAATTGAGCAATATATATTTAAAATTGACATCATTAGTGTATTGCACTTTTATAGTTTCAAGTCCGAAAAATTTGAAGTCTAGTTGTGATAACATGGTATAGCGTCTAGATAATGCATCGGCAATAACATTATCCTTCCCTTTCTTGTTCTTATAATAACATAAAGAAAAGATTCAATAAATTCAACCCATTTTGCATGTCTACGATTCAATTCTCTTTGACTTCTAATATGCTTGAGTGATTCATGATCGGAATATATGACAAACTCCTTAGGCCATATATAATGTTGTCATGTCTCCATAGTCCGAACTAGTGCATAAAGTTCTTTATCATATGTTGAATAATTGAAACTAGGCCCACTGACTTTTTCACTAAAATATGCTACTGGTTTGCCTTCTTGAAATAAAACACCGCCTCAACCAATGTCGCTAGCATCACATTCTAATTCAAACATCTTATTAAAATCAGGTAATTGCAGCAAGGGGGCTTGTGTAAGCTTATCTTTAAGAATAGTGAAGGCTACCACTTGTGCGTCGCTCCAAACAAATGGCACATTTTTCTTTGTGAGCTCGTTGAGCGCCGCTGCGATGGTACTAAAATCCTTCACAAACCGCCGGTGGAACCCAGCAAGTCCAAGAAAACTTCATACCTGTGTGACCGAGTTAGGGATCAGCCAACTCTGGATCGCTTCAACCTTGCTTTATCAACTTCAATTCCATGCCTGTCACGACAGAGCCAAGAAAAGCAACTCGATCCACGCAAAAAGTGCACTTCTTGATATTACCAAATAAATGTGCACCACGCAGAGTAGAAAAAACAGCACGCAAATGGTCTAAGTGTTCCTCTAGTGACTTACTATAAATCAAAATATCATCAAAGTATATTACCACAAATCATCCAATGAAAGCTTGCAAAACTTCATTCATTAGTCCCATGAAAGTACTAGGTGCATTAGTCAATCCAAAAGGCATAACTAACCACTCATATAAACCAAATTTAGTTTTGAAAGCAGTTTTCCATTCATCACCTGGTTTCATACGAATTTGATGGTAGCCACTACGCAAGTCCACTTTAGAAAACACAACTGAGCCACTGAGTTCATCAAGCATGTCATCTAATCTAGGAATAGGATGACGATATCGAATTGTAATATTATTGATGGCTCTACAATCAACACACATACGTGAAGTACCATCTTTTTAGGAACAAGTAAAATTGGTACAGCACATGGACTAAGGGATTCACGAATGTAACCTTTTTCGAGTAGTTCTTGAACTTGTCACTAAATCTCCTTAGTCTCCTCTGTATTAGTTTGGTACGGTGCACGGTTGGGTAATGAGGCGCCAGGTATCAAGTCCATTTGGTGTTCAATTCCTCTCATAGGTGGCAGCCCCGGTGGTATTTCCTTTGGGAAAACATCATGATACCCCTACAAAAGATTAGCGACAGCAGGAGGCAAAGAAGAAGGCATATCCTCAAATCAAAACAAAACTTCTTGAAAATAAGAGCATAACATTCATCAGTATGAGCATCTAACTCAAACATTTCAGCATGTGTAGCTAAGAAAGAAGCACCTTTCAATTTAATTTCTTTAAATGTGCTAGGATCAGATTTGTGCATCTTATTAAATTGTTCACATCATCAACAACTTTCTGATTTTCAGATTTAGTATGCTCAGTATTTGTAATTCTACTAGCCCTAGCAAGACCATCTTTTAAAAATTTGCTCAGGAGACATAGGGTGTAGAATGATTTTCTTTCCTTTATGTGTGAGAGTGTACTGATTAGTTCTACCATCATGTAAACATTGTTTATCATACTTCCATGGCCTTCCTAGTAACATAGAACAAGCTTGCATAGGCACAATATTGCAATTAATAGGGTCATGGTACGAACCTAAAGAAAAAGGAACTCTCGCCATGCGTGTTACCTTTAACTTTCCACCATCATTAAACCATTGAATGTAGTAAGGTTGTGGATGTTGTCAGGGAAGGTAGGGAGAGCTTCTCCACCATGTGAATGCTTGCTAAATTGTTACAACTCCCTCCATCAATGATTATCCGAACGGAATGCTCCTTGACGACTCCTTTGATGTGGAAGAGGTTGTGACGTTGCCTTCTTTGCTTTGACAATATGAGCACTAAGTACACGATGTGATATAAGACTCATGTGCTTATCGGCGGCGGTGGTGATCACATGTTCTTCCTCTTGCGCCAGTCTTGTGTCATCGTCTTCATGCGCAGCAAGCAAGGCATATGTGTCTTCATCAAAATCACTAGCAGAGTCGTACTTGCCGTCTTCACGAATGATCAATACATGCTTATTAGGACACTCCTTCATGACATGGCCAAATCCCTTACAAGTGTGGCACTGGATAACGTTTGTTCTTTTGGAGGAAGCGGACGATGATGACAAATTTTTTGTTGGAGTTGGTGTAGTACTTTTCAATGGTGCCGAAGTGTGTGATGCTGAAGTTGATGAAGTAGGCCCGGTCGAGAGGTTGCAGGTGTTGTTCTAGAGGTCGAGTGGACGGGGTAGCAGTGGTGCACGGTGCCCATGTGGAAGTACGACCTGCAGAAAAATTAGAACGCATTCTCGAGCGACCCTGCACTTCATGTTCACCATGTATAGCAAGATGGAATAAATGGGTCATTGAATTATAATCCTTATAAGCAAGTATGTCATATATTTCTCTATTCAATCCATCCAAGAACCTAGCCATAGAGGCTTCCTCGGTCTCAACTAAACCACAATGTAACATGCCCATTTCCAATTCTTGATAATAGTCTTCCAAAAATTTAGATCCTTGGTTCAAGCGTTGTAGTTTATTTAGCAAGTCACGTTCATAATGTCTAGGAACAAAACGGTGACGCATTATTAATTTCAAAACTTCCCAAGTGGAAGGAATATTATTAGGATGTTCACAACAATGTTCTCTCCACCAAACAGAAGCAAAATCACTAAACTCACTAGTTGCAGCCCTAACTCTTTTATCATCAGGAAAATCATGGCAAGCAAATTTTTGATCAACTAATAATTCGCAGTCAAGATAAACATCCAGATCATATTTTCCGTCAAAAGGAGGCATGACAAATTTAATTCTACCCAAAGAGTCGTCATGGCCACATACCTGAGGACGCTAGTGGCATCCCATACCTTGTTGATTATTGCGTAGTGGATGATGATCATGATCATTGTTAGTGTTAACTACATCAAGATCGTCAGAATCACCAACATAGTTGCCATCTTGGATGTCCTCATGCGGGCTGGCTATCGAGTTGGCGTTGCAAGGACGGGGCTGGTCGATGGCATCACTGTATGAAAGAGGGTGCATCGGGTCCCCTGGGAGCACCCGACAACCTCATTGTAGACCTGTGTTGGTGGCTATAAGGCGCGGACCGGCAGTGGAGGCGGCACCCAGAAGGGCATCGAGACGTTTCATAATAGATGCAAGTGTTTGAGTGAACGTTGCTATCCTCGATCGACTTGAGACGCTTATCAAGTGCGCCCTCGAACGATGTGAACCGCTCGGTGTATGCATGCACATCCTCCTCCAGGCGTGCCACCATAGCTTTCATGTTGTCTTCATCACCTGCCATGGTTAGGATGAAACAAGAACAAAATCACAAGTATATTGCTCCTACAGTAACTACGATCAGGCGGTGGAAAATGTCCCTCGGCTCTCGAGCAATTACCAAGCTCTTAACAGCTTTTACTGTGTTGCAGTGGTTGTCGGCCGTTGGCTATGACAAAGTTATCAAAAGATTGATATAGCGATTACTAAGTGACCGAACAAGGTACAATATAGGGAGTGGAGCTTGGTGAAGGTTTCCTCAACTCACAATATGTGGCAAAATTAAGCAAAACGTAATGCAAGTTGAATAATTGCTCAAACTCCTAATGGTGCTGGTAGTCGACTAGTAAGAGATGAAATAATCTAAGCCCAGATACTGAAACAAGTAAATGAAACCGCATGAACAAAGATATGTGATAATTGAAGTAGCGAGGGACACACAGATAAAGAACAAGGCTCCAGCAGATACAAATGATATGATGTGGTGGTTGGAGCAACAAAATAATGTCCATAATATCAATTGCAAGAGATTAATCTCAACATATGTAAGCGGCCTTGTTTGTTTTTTTTCACTATTTTTATTACTTTTTTTGCTCTTTTTTTGCTTTTTTTAGGCCGGCTACTAGCAAAATCACGGACAGAATTCAAGTCATGAGAGAGAGAGAAAAAAATGCAAAGCTACTGAACAAAGTGCTAAGGCTGGTCACAGTGGGGAGGAATTTATGAGTAACATCACACACTCCAATACAACTTTGCTTATGTGGCACGTATTTAGTGAAGAGAGAGGTGCTTGTGGTAACTAGCTAAGTTACCGGAACATCACACACTCCAAAAAACAATGAGTCTATAACCTAATAAATACATCGTTGCACGACACTACATAGATGTTCCTACCCACTATGGTGGTAGTAACATAGTCTAGAGAAGTGTGAAGTTACTAGCTTATGTTCTTGCCCATTATGACCAGCCTAAGGAGTAGTTAGAAGTGTATTAGAGTCGAGATTAGCTAGGAGTAGTACTACTAGTGTGTAATGCACAGGAATAGCCGGAGGAGATTTGTGGTGGCACGCGTGGAGTCGGACAACCAGCGTGGGATGTCCGGCGGCTGGCATGTTAGCCTGTGGTGATGCGGCGCGAGGCAGCAAACACAATGTGCCGGGTTGTCTGGCCGCTCGCGAAACAGAAAGCCTGTATGGATGGGTCGATGTACGTGCGGGAATCTGCAATGGAAATTAGTGCCTGGTTCGCTATATGTCTCTTTTTTTTGACTGAGAACGCATTGCGATAGAGAATATGAGGGTGGACAAAAGCAGATTGATCTAGTAAATGATTTTCTTCCCCAACTAATCTAAACCAGCACTAATTCTAGGATGAATGCAACCAAAAATTAAACTACGCAAATTGCAAAAATTGCTAAAGGCTAAAAAGATAGGTGCGGCGGATGAACTAATTTAATCTTTTTTGGCTTTTTCGTGGGTTTATAGGACGGAAAAATAAACTAATCTACTAAAACTGTAAATCTCTCACTGATAAACCCAAAAACTGATACCACTTGATGTGACGGCGGCCCGATCTTTCGATAAGAGTGGGGATAACTATCAATTTGATGGATTTTGACGTTGACGATCCAGCTATACCGTACCCGACGAAACGCCGCGACAATCGCTAAACCAATCTCCGATAGTTATTGAGATTGTCGTAGGCACGATCAACCTGAATAACGAGGTTCGAGTTCCAGCAAGCAACCGAAGAACCAACAAGAATAAAGGTGAATTGTAATCTGAAATTGCGGATGAAAAATTAAGCACATAAACTAGATCAAAATTAAGCACACGAACTAGATCAAAAGTTAGGGTTTCACTACGGATCTGACAAGACGGTAGTTTCACACATCTCGTAGATGCGAAATTATAGCGATGGCTAAACAATACAATAAAACTCGAGTCTAAACGTAATACAAGCTAACTATTTATTAGGCGCGTCCACCGCCTGCGCGTGGATGAATCCTGGTCGGCTACGACTCGAAGGAGATCATAATCATGAGCCGGCCCACATGTAGATGATTTCCTTGTTTAACTGTTAGTGGTGTGGGCTGCATGCGAACGTGGCCGTCTCTGGTCCAGGAGGCCTAATACTCTTCCTCCTCCTGTTGCACTTGAGCACGTAGGTGGCTAGATAGCTTCTTGCATGTCAATAGTGTTGCTGCTTGTGGAATCAACATGCAACATTTTCCATCTTTCATTTGCATGCGGCTTTCCCTCGTCATCTCTTCAACACCTTCGTTCCTAAGTACAAGTAAATCCGAACATGAGTGTAATATCACATTCTCGTTAGTTAAATCATATGTACAGAGAAGCGATAGTATCTAGCCATTTATCTGTCTCGCGCGTGCTCTAGTCATAGGTCTAGATGAAATAACTGATGTAGGAATCACGGTGGGTGCAACTGTGGCAGAGATGTCCTTATCAGAATGCATTTCCTCCGCCGTGCGGGGTGTTGGTGCTTCGCCGCGCTATGGCCACGATGACGAGGTGTTGCGGCGGCAGCTATGTGACACTACATGCACAATATGGCCGCAATCCAATGGGATGGGGGAAGATCTACGACGTTACGGATGAAAATCGTGCACATCTTCGATTGGTGTTGGCGGCGACGGCGCCCGTCGGTATCGTCTCCCTCCTTGGAGACGTCTTTAGGGTGTGTCGCCATCACTCCTCTCAGCGAATTGTTGTCTCCGAGTGAAAGCCTAGGTTCGTTGCCGGACCGGCGATGGTGGCGTTACTCTGTTGGGAGCATCGTCTATGAAGACATGACTTGGAGGTTCTTTGCACTGGTTCTCCGGTGCTTGTCGCTGGTTTGAGTTGATCTTCATGGGCGCTTAAGCAACAGCCAGTGAGTCCAAGACGATGGCTTTCTCGGGTCCGGCTGAATGCCACTACCCACTCGTAGTCTCCTCTTAGGCATTAAAGGGTGGTTGGTGCGCAGACAAGGAAAAAGCTCCGTTGAAATTGTTGCTCTTCGAAGTGTCTGGTGCATGTCAAGATGTGGCTTGACGATCTGTTTAGGGCATGCCCCTTTGTGTTGTGTTTGTATTAGTTGCGGTGACTAATCGTTTGATTAGCTTGGGTGTAGATTTTCAACTACACTTGTTATTCGTAACAAGTTGTATTTTTTTATATTTGTCTTCTGCCTTCTATTAAAATATGATACGTTTAGGCGTACTCTAAAAAAAACTATATACGCATTTTAATGAAGAACTGATATTCGTAGTCCTCTACGAAAAAGGCAAAATCAGTGATCCACCGATTCATCTGGGTACATATGAGATCAAGCTACATTTTTTTAAGCCGGTCCCAAGGGTCTAGAATTCATCAAGCAAGAAGAGAGATGCCCGACTAACTAATGGAAAATAGGGCAAATCTGTTACATTATGCCTGCAAAAACAAGGCATACGGGGTAACCTGGCAATCCATACAAGAATGCACACGCACCATCGAGGAGACAAATGCCGGCGAGGTTGCATTTCAGTGTCATCGTTATTACTCCTTCGTGAGGACGACTCCGACTCAACCATCAATGACCACCGATGTAGCCCCCACCTCAAACAAGCACAGACGCCTGGGCGGCCGATGCCAAACAGTCAATCGCACGCGCCGATGAACATACAACTCCAACTCTGTCGATGAGCATTGCAGGGGAAAAGCGTTGAGCCTACGCCGAGCCGGCATGGGAACCGACCACCCGTCTCATGTTATCATCACCGTGGGGCACCGTCTTTGTAGCTCTGACTTCAGGAAGACAAATGATGCACGGCGACCCCTCGAACACATCCGATGAGACCGACCACCAAAGCTCGATTACAGCCCAATTCCGCCCGAAGTCGCCATCATTGCCAGACAAGAAGTCACACAACATACGAACACTTGTCAGCCACAATGCCGCAAGCGTCCAGCCATGAAGCGCACAAACAGGATCCAATGCTCTTCAAGGCGACCCCCGAAAGCAACGACGCTGACACCGACGCCTAAGCATGACCAGCACACCGTTCTAGCGGCCATAGCAGCTACCGTCGCCGCGAAAAACGAAACCACCGCCTCGGGACCCACGATCCACCAAGCCCTAAGCTACCGTCAGAGGTCCCCCATCCCCTTGAGGAACTGGGGCCGCCACCACCGCAGCAAAGGCCGCTAGCAGCGATGGGAGGGGAGCAGTTGATGGATGGGCCTGGCGACACTAGGTTTTGGGGCCCCTGGGTCTCCTAGAAGAGATGACGCGAGCGAGAGGTAGATGAGGTTTCTACTTTGGTTTTTCCAGAAACGTTTCTAATGGGAGCAACTAGTTGACAAATGCTCCTTCGGAGCCTCACAACGATTAGCGTCACTTGGGGCGCTCTCAGCCGCCCGCCACGTGTCGCGCTCTGGGCGCTTCATTCGAATATTTTTTTGCACGGGTTTTCGACTTATTAAACGGGTTTTTCTGGATTTTTTTGATGTTTTGGTTTTCAACCGGTCTTCCTTAGCTTTTGGGACAAAAAATTTTGAGAAATAAAATTTATTTTGCACGAAATAACATGTTTTTTTTCTTCCACCAGAGGCACGATTTTGCTTCTGCGAGGGGCACGTTTTTGCTTTTGAGAGAAGCACAACCATGCCTCTCAAAAACGAAAAAAACATGTTTTTTTTCTTCTATCATAGGAACGGTTTTATTTCCGCGAGAGACACGGTTTTGCTTTCGCGAGAGGCACGAATGAGCCTTTCAAAAATGAAAACAAAAAAAGCGTGTTTTCTGGGTTTTTTCATCCTGAGAAGCACGATTTTGTTTCCCTGATAGGCACAGTTTTGCTTTCGCGAGAGGCACACTCTCGAAAACGAAAAAAACATGTTTTCTGCTTTCTTTTCCTTCCGCGAGAGGCACGATTTTACTTCAGCGAGAGGCATAGTTGTGCTTTCGCGAACTGTGCCTCTCAAAAACAAAAAAAATACGTTTTTTATTTTATTTTTTTTCTTTCGTGAGAGACACGGTTGTGATTTCACGAGACGCACGGCCATGCCTCTTTCATAAAGGAAAAAAGTATGCTCCCGGTTCAATTTTTTGTCCGGTTTTTACTACTGATTTTTTTCTTGAAAATGAAAGCACATTAAAACCTACCAACATAGGTTATAGCTTTGAAACACTTGACGCAAGGAATCCAACTATGAAAGCGGTGCGAGATTTGAACGTACGGTTTAATAGATAAAATGTTTGAATAAACAAATCTAGAAGAAAGAGAAAACTCACAGGTTGCAATCAATTAGTGATTTCGGTTTCTAGTTTGTTATGTTGGGATTTTTATCATGCTCCATTTTGAATATCCGGGTCACTAAGCATTACGTGGAACATGATGAGCCCAAATACAGAACTACCATAAACTGCATACGATTCCAGTTCATCAATAGCTCGTGTACCTCGACAAAAGCACCCAAAACAGATAAATAATTGATAGCTACACAACCTCTACTTACATAAGAGGAAGTCACAAATACAAGAACAATGATCAAACCAGGGGAAATATCACATTAATTTACTGGCAGAGATTGGTCTAGATATTACAACGGGGATACTTTGCAAGTGCCTACTTCTGCGAGTCAGAAGATTCCTCCTCCTTTTTTGTCTGCGACTCGGAGGGTTCCTCCTCAAGTGCCTTCTGGATGTCTTTCTGCAAATTTGAGACCAATGCGTAAGAAAATACTGCGTGATGAGAGAGAGAGAGAGAGAGAGAGAGAGAGAGAGAGAGAGACCTCGAATGAAAATGGAGTGGTAGCAGTTGCGTATCTGTTGATTACTTTCCCATTCTTGTCAACAAGAAACTTGGTAAAGTTCCACTTGATTCTTGAACCAAACAAACCAGGTTTGCTAGCTTTCAAAAACTTATAAAGCGGCGCAGCATCTGGGCCATTTACACGCACCTGCAATTTTCAAGTACAAGATTGACCCAGCTTTACAGATAAACAACAGTCCTGTAATTTGTAATTTGTACCCATGTTTATGTGATGGCCATCAACAGTAGAACATACCAAGAAACTCTGACCTCACCTAATGTATCCAAACTTAAATTGTTGCAAAGAAAAGAAAGTGTATACTTGTATGGAAGCAACAAAACAGGGCGTGTTTGGTAGCCCACATAAAGGCCAACCAGGTCCGCTCAGGAAAAACATAGGTTGTTTGGTTGCCTGCCTTCACAGTTGGGCCTGCATGGAGGAGGATCGATTTGCCTGGCCACACGATCGCTCGGGTGCATACACGGCGAAATCCACTTACACCCAGCTGTGTCAGGGTGGGTTGCGTTCCCCTACGGCAATTGGGACCTGGCGCAGCTGGGCGCCGCTCAAGTGCAAAATTTTCGCTTGGTTGGCTGTGCAGCACAGATTGTGGACGTCGGATAGAAGGGCGCGGCACGGCCTGCAGGACACACCCTCGCCTTGCTACACGTGCCTGCAGGACGAGGATAACGCGGAGCATATTCTGGTGCAATGCGTCTACGCGCATGAGGTTTGGCATATGTGCCTGGATTCAATGCACTTGAGTGTGGAGGCTCCTCTAGTGAGTAACACTTTCGCTGAATGGTGGTTGAGAGCTAGAGCCACTTTTCATGGCAAGGAGAGGAGGGGTTTCGATACATTCGTCATCGAGACAGCGTGGTCTCTTTGGAAACAGAGGAACGCACGGGTCTTCCGTCGACCGGAGCAAGTTAAGGGACCTAGAGAACTAGCTAGTTGGATTATCGATGAGTTACAAGAGCTGATTCGAGCAGGTGTAGGAGTCGGAGGTCTAGATAGATTTGTGAGGAGTTGACCTCAGCCCAGTGTTCGGTGTGGTGTTGCCAGTGACGGATGTTCGCATCTGTCGCAGGTGTCTTGTAATTATATATTCTCTCTTCTATAAAAATATGGTACGCCATTGGCGTACTCTCGAAAAAAAAACAGTTGGGCCTGCATAGCACGAAACTTAAAGCAGCTCCCAGCCAGTTCCGTGCTGAATCGGCTGTTTCCAACCAGCCAAGCTGAGTTGAGCCACATCGAGCACATGCTGGGCCCCTTTGCATGAGGGTATACGAGTACGATGCTAGCTAGTATACAGCCTGTACTTGCTATCTTTTCCCACCTCCGGTAAGCTCCTCTCGGCCTCCTCTCCTGCGTCCTACTACATTGGCACCACTGCCCACGTTATTCCTCTCGACCTCTCCAGCGTCTTGCTGCACTGTCACCACCACCAGCATGGTTCCTCTCGGCCTTCTCGCCCACATCATACAACACTGACGCCATTATCGGCGTTGTTCCTCTCGGCCTCCTCGCAGTGTCCTACTAAACTGGTGCCGTCCCCGGCGTCGTTCCTTTCGGCCTCCTCTCCCTCGTCCTACTACACTGATGCTGCCATGGCGTGCACACTGCAATTTTTCTCCTCTGTCATCTGCCGCAGCACCCTTCTGCCAAAATTGATCCCCTAATACAGGAAGCCTAGAAGCCTAGATGCGGACAGCCAAACGATGTGCAGATATTGGTTTATTTTTGCCAGTTTTTGCTCAGCCAGACTCAACTGGGCCAAGCATGCAATGCAGGCAAATTCGCAGATGACAACCAAACACGCCCACAGTGCATATCTATGTTGACATTTGGCCAAGCATGCAATGCAGGCAAATTCGCAGATGACAACCAAACATGCCCACAGTGCATATCTATGTTGACATTTGTTTCTACCACGTAAACTCGTGTCAAACTTGCGATATGTTTTAAAACATAAGGCATGATATTTTCCCTCCAATGCTGTTTTGATTTTATCGTCTAGAAACCATGATGAACAAGAAATAGCCAATGCTCTAGCTATGAAGAGAAAGTGACTTCAACTAAGCTTCATTAGTGGGAAAATATTAGACGCTTCTTGACAAACAGTTCGGGTATGGTCTTACCTTCTGAAAAACTGGATATTCAGCTTTGAATCTTGTGCATGCAAAGTCTTGGATCTGCTGGTCACTGCCTGGCTCTTGTCGCAAAAACTGGTTGCAGGGGAATGCTAATATCTCAAAGTCTGGCCATTTTAGAAGCAAGAGGAGTTAGTTTTCACCCTACCTAACATCTAAATCATTATATAATTTAGCATCAAAGAGGCAATCTATGGGTTACTTGCATACTGATATCACGCATAATAAGATTTTATGACAGTGCATAAATGAGCTTACTACTGCTGAACGCATGATTAACAATCTGTCATTATAATTTTCTTCTAATCCAATGTCCATTAAGTTCTAGAAGATTTATTTTTCCATAAAGTGTCCACACTTACTTATATCTCACAACAAATGGTTGGCACGCTAAATCCTTCAAGAACTGAAGCTAGTACAATGGCAGAAATTCATAATATTTCATAGATAAAAAGATGAGAGGTCCCATTAGGCAATGTGCAATGCGCCAATGCCATAGAAAAAATATGGTTGTTGACCAGTGTTGCGAAGATCTCATGGCAATATTCATTATTTGGGGATTTAGGTACGGGATTTCATACATTGGAGGTTTAACCTAGGTTCAGACCCCTTGTTCTAGGGGTAACACCCTAATCCAGCTTGGATGTTTTCTCTCTTGTATGAGCCGAATGATCAAAGAAGATTTGTCTAGCCTGTATGCTTGAGTGAACCTATCTATGTCTCGCACCCTTCTCACCTTATATACTACACAGAAGGTGGAGATACAAGGGTTGTTAAGAGCCATGATGTAATAACAGCCATAACGGTGGCTGTTACTGGTGGAATTACCACGTCGCCAAAAGAGCCATCTTGACGGTGCCGCGAGTAACGTTCGTCTTGATTGACTGTGTCTTGGTCCAGTAAAATGAACATTGCAGTGCCTTAGCCGGACGGGCTTCGTGACATTCAATAGGATGAGCTTTATCCATGCCGGACCAGCTGAGTGATTCTCCTGATGAAGACTGCCCTGCTGGGTCGAATCCTTGTCATGGGCCTACCCTGAGGGTTCCATGGATTTCGAGTCGCTCGACTAGTCGCGACTAGTCGACGACTAGTCTATGAGTCGCAAAAATATGGTCGACTCAGCTTAGTGTCGACTCGCGAATCTGAGTCGCGACTAGTCACAACACAGGCTCGACTTCTTCCGAGTCGCTGCTCCAGAGCGACTCGCATGAGTCGCGACTCGAAAACCATGGAGGGTTCCCGCCATTAGTAGCCACCAAGTCCTTCAAGGTATCGAGGATGGCGCCGACTCCTCGGAAGAGGAAGGTTCCTGTGGGGAAACCGACTGTGATCATCATCGAGTCACCCGAAGAGGTTAGAGGCTGGCAGTTTATAACAGACTTAGTGATACCCAATACACTCAGCAGCGAGCTTGGCTTGTGGCCGTTTGGCTTGTGGCTTGTTAGGAAGCATATGATAAATTCTGAGTGATCTCGAGGAACGCACGGGTTTATCCAAGTGGGTCATTGCCAGCTTTGGACCTGAGGAGGCGCATTCCTTCTATTTTCGTCTTCAAAAATTAAGTCAACGGACTCGGGCATTTGGTTAGGAAACCAACATGTGCCATTGAGGATGTCAAGTCCGTACTTTGCATTGGCATTGCCAAGTGATCTGGAACTCGCAGGAGTCGGTCCATCAACGCCTTTTCCTCGAGGGCGGCGATTGCCCAATTGAATGGTTCAGCGTGGAGCCAAATGATGTTGTTGAACGGCGTGGAGGGTAGTGGATCCCGGCCTGGTTCGTCAATTGCGTGTCACGCCGCCTGGTCTAGTCAAGCTTTTAGTCCACGCAACTTTCAGACTGCGTGACCGTTCACGGTCGTCAGATGGAGTCTTGACCGTAGTGTCCGTGTCCCATCGACTGCGCGCATTAGTGCGAGCCATCAAGTGGGTCGCTCCCAGAGGTGTTGTCCCGGGGTGAACGCTTCGGATTCCGCGCAAGGAGTGCACGGTGTGAACTGCTGCCGCTGTTGTCACTGAAGCTGCTGCTGCTGCTGCGAAGAATGGTTGTCGCCTCTTCTCTGCCAGCCGGCTAGCAGGCTGGCAAAGGGGTGAATGGACAACATCATCGGCAGATGAGGAGTGATTGGTGCGGTATGCTTCCATCGGGATGATGGCCCCAAAGGATCAGTGTCAGTAGGGGAAGCCCTGCAAGGAGGTGGCACCAGATGCACAGGCAGACAAGCGCGTGCATCGCACGCGTACATCACACGCTCTTCTTTTACGGCATTCAACTGCATCATCTGAACCCAAATGGGATATTGCAAATTGCTTGTTTTATCACCTTGTGTGAGTGCTTCCTGGGCACCAAACCTCGCTGGGCTTTATGGAAGCGAATCTTCGTGGCAGAACCCCGGACTGTGAAGGCAGGTGGACCGATGTCTTCTTACGGTGGTGTTGGAATCCGACTTGTGTAGGGAAAGATATGTTTGGATTCCTTGAAACTCATAAACTATAGCAATCCAATTAGTTCTATATCCAAGATATCCCCACACTGCCTGGCAATGAGGGTCTTCCTCCATACGCCGATGGTCCTCCAACAGACTCGGATGGATGGAAACCTCAACTCATTGAGAAGGGGGCGAAGGAATCCAATCTCTTAATGGGGAGACTGCAGGTCGTCAAGGATCTGGGGCTCACTGGACCCGATCTGATCGCCACTTGGGTAAATCGATGTATCCAACCACTTGAGGCGAAAGCGCGCCCCAAGTGGTGTTATTCGGGTGCTGATGATCCTACCCAAGTCTCTCCCAAGGAATACATGGACGCCGACTACAGTAACTGGATGGATAATTTGACCAAATGGAAGTTCCGCCACGAGGTGCTTGTGCCTGCATTCGGTGCCGACAATCAGCCTCCCACTGTAAGTTGTTGCAGACTCTTGAGTAACGTACTATTCTTGCCACTGCTCCGTGTTTGACCCATATCTTTGTTTTTTCATGATTTTTTGGAATTTCATTATATGGCGCCTCTCCCTGAAGATGGTCCGGACGGTCCGGATGCGCATGTTTCTCCGTAAAAATGCAGTCCTTTTCCGTACACGGGCCAACCACCAACTGTTGCTCTTGCCAACCGGACAGTCGGGTTGCGACTATAGTTGGGACAAAGAGTGGGCCTTTTATATGGCATGCAGTTACTTGACTTATGCAAAGAATAAATTCAGGAGAATCGAGTAGCATGCTGACTAGCGACACAACCAGTGGGTAGAGCACCCGATGGGATGTGGTGATAGCCCTTGGGCATGGCCCGGAGTCGAACCAAACTTAGATCATAAGGAATGTAAAGATTCGGTTTTTCAGAGTGAATGACGCAGCCCCTGAGCGATAGCCGAAGGGGTCAGTTTTTATTCCAATGATCTTAACTTGAAAGAGTATTGAAAGATAGAAAGCTTAACCAAAAAAGGGAAGTAGTTGGGCAATGTTCCATGTCCTCTCGGTTTCTTCGCCTTCTCGATCAGCCTGTACATGCCATTGTGTAGCACTTGGCTGACAAAGAAGGGTCCTTCCCATGGCGGAGGGAGCTTGTGCATTCCCTCCTTGTTCTGGATCAGCCGGAGAACTAGATCACCCTCATTGAACGCTCGACCTCGTACTCGGCAGCTATGATAGCGGCGCGAGTTTTGTTGGTATATGGCCTAGTGAGAGTGAGCGAGTTCTCAGGCATCCTCCAAAAGGTCGACGGCATCTTGGCGCGCAGACTCGGAATCCACCTCCACATACGCCACGACTCGAGGGGGGTCACGAATGATGTCGGCATGGTGGCTTCTGCTCCATAGACCATAAAGAACAGCGTGCAGCCAGTTGATCTGTTTGGAGTCGTCCATAAGCTCCATAGGAAAGGCGGTAGCTCGTCAAGCCAGCAGCTAAGAGTCTCTTTCAAGAGTCTTAGCAGCCGGGGCTTGATACCTTGAAGGATGAGACCATTGGAGAGCTCCACTTGTCCATTGCACTGGGAGTGCGCTACTGAGACATAATCCAGTCGGAGACCGTGACGTCGCAAAAGCAGCGAAAACGCCTGAAAGTAAAGTTCTTCCCATTGTCGGTGATGATGATGTGCGAGATGCCGAACAGATAGATGAGGCCTTTGATAATGCTGACAACTGTCTGGCCATCTTGCTTGATGATAGGTTTGACTTCGATCCACTTCGTGAACTTGTCCACCGCGACAAGCAAATGAGTGAATCCACCTTTGGCAGTATTGTGCGGGCCCACCATATCAAGTCATCACACAGCATGGCCATGTGATAGGGATGGTTTCGAGGGATGTACCCAGCATGTGTGGCTCACATGCATACCTCTGGCAGTTTTGGCACTTGCAGACGAGATCTTCTACGTCAGCCAAAGTGGTAAGCCCGAAGAATCCATGCTTAAATGCTTTGGCGACAAGGGCGCACGATGACACATGATGACTGCAGGTTCGAGAGTGAATTTCCTCAAGAATTTATCGCCCTTCCTCTGGAGACATGCAACGTTGGAAGACTCCAATGATGTTGCCGTTGTAAAGCTCGCCATTGATGATGGTGCATGCCTCGGCATGGGGGATGATTTGCCGAGCTATGTCTCATCAGCCGACAGCTCCCTTCGGATTATGTAATCCAAGTACGGTTGTATCCAGGCTGGAATGATGGGGAGGTCGGCCTTAGCGTCTGGCTGAATGGGTTCTTGTTCGAGCTCGGCCTTCGTCTTTGTTTTGATGGATGGTTTACATAGTTGCTCCAGAAAAACACCAGAAGGAATGGGCTCTATGGTGGAGCAAATCTTCCGAGTGTATCAGCTGATTCGTTCTACTTCTGACTAACATGATGAAGCTCCAAGCCCTCGAACTTTTTTCGAGCTTGCGACTTCCTCTCGATATACGATCATGGAAGGATCCTTGGCATCACCATCCTTCATGACTTGTTGTACCACAAGATCTGAATCTCCGCTGCAAAGCAGCCCACGGAAGCCAAATGATACAACGATCCACAAGCCATGCAACAAGGCTTCATACTCCACAACGTTGTTAGATGCAGCAAAGTGAATATGCAGTACATATCTGAGCTTGCCGCTTTCGAGAAAAATAAGGATGACCCCAGCCCCCGAGCCTGTAAGCATCTTGGATCCGTCGAAGTACATGATCCATTGTTCAGACCGCACCTAAGAAGGGACTGAGTTTCCATCCATTCAACCAAGAAATCAGCCAAGACCTGAGATTTGATGGCCTTGCGTGCCTCATAGTTGATGTCGTGAGCCGCGATCTCAATGGCCCATTTGGCCACTCGACAGTGGCATCCTATTGTCGATGGTTTCTAACAAGGGCGCGCTACTGACCACCATGACCGTGTGGGCCTGAAAGTAGTGGAGCAGTTTCCTGGACACCATAAAGCCGCCATAAACAAGCTTTTGGTAATGGGGATGTTGTTGCTTGGAGCCGAAGAGAACCTCGTTTACATAGTAAACGGATCGCTAGACCTTCTGCACCTTGCCTTGTTCTGCGTGCTCCACCACCAAGACAACGATGACCGTGTTGAAGTGTATATTTGGATTGCCTAGCCCTTTCCATCAGTTCGGACTTTTGGTTGCGTTGGCTAGTGCATGAAGCTTAAAATGGTATCAGGGCTAAGGTCTTGAGTTCAAGTCCTGGCTTCGCAATTTATCCAAAAGTTGTTGTCGTCCCTGTTGTGTCCACGTATAGGCCTCTTGAGCCATACCTCAAAGTCTATTCATGTGTTGACTTCTCGCATCACACTGAGAGGGCGTCTTGAAGTGTATATGTAGACTGCCTAGCCCTTTCCATCACTTCGGACTTTTGGTTGCATCGACTAGTGCATGAAGCTTAACAAACCACTTGCTGGCGGCAACAATGTAGAGCAGTAAGGGCTCCCTTATAGCCGAAGCGGCTATAGTGGTGTGCACAACGAGTGCTTGAGGTCTCCAAAGATCGGCTGGGCCTCGTTAGTCCACTCAAGGATCGGACTTCTTCAGAAGTGGATAGAGTGGCAGGCCCTTTTCCTCAGCCTAGAGATGAACCGGACAAGAGTGGCAATGCACCCAGTCAGTTGTTGCACATCCTTCAGATTTTTTGGCTTGGACATCTTCAAAATAGCGTTGATCTTCTTCGGGTTTGCCTCAACTCCGCGCCCGAAGACAACGAAATAAAGGAGTTTTACCAAAGACACATTTCTCCGGGTTGAGCTTCATGTTAATCCACCTTAGATTGGCGAAGGTCTCAACCAAGTCGGACAGGAGATCGTCTCCATGTTTGGACTTGACCACGATGTCATCGATGTAGACGTAGGCATCCAGAAAAAACACACGCTCACAAGCAACCATGGAGTCGATCACCTGACCGATATGAGGCAAAGCAAGATTCTTGGGGCATGCTTTGTTGATCGGTCGATAGTCAATGCACATGTGGGTGGATTTCTTCGCTACCATGTCCAGGTTTGCCAGCCACTCCGTGTGGAGGACCTCTCGGATGAAGCCGACTTCAAGTAGCCGGGCAATTTCTTCACCGATGTCTTTGTGCTTCAATGAAGGGCCTGCTTGAATGCTTCGCGCCCTTGATAACATTGAGTTTGTGCTCGGGTAAGTCCCTTACGACGTCTGGCATGTCAGTCGGCTTCCAAACAAAGATGTCCCAATTCTCGTGAAGTACGCTCTTTCCTCCTACCTCCATTCAGAATTAACTGTCGCTGAAATGAGTGCATCTAGACGCGTTTTAGTGTGCAGATTCACTCATTTCAGCGATACTTAATTCCCGGATAAAGAGAGTATTTAGCAGGAACATCAGTGGCGATCTACACGGTCTTGGATAAATCTTCCAAGCCGACTTGCACTTTCTTGGTGTCCTTGGCCGATTGGAAGGAGACGACTATTGATTTTTGTCGGCCGGCATCTGTTCCGCGTCAACCTCCTTCTGGATCTTGGCCAACCCTGTAGCAGCAATAAGGGTCTCAGTGATAGGCACGTCGGCGTCATCGCACTCATTGGAGTGCTTGGGGTAGCCAGAGATCGTGATCACTCCATTGGTGCCCAACATCTTGAGCTTGAGGTAGACATACCAGGGCATAGCCACAAACTTGGCATCGGCAGGGCGCCCCAAGATGACGTGATAGGTACTCCGGCGTAGAGGATGTCGATGTTGCTCACCCCATCCATGAGCACCTTTTGCAGCCGGAACCAGCCAACTTGCGGATCCATGACCAAGTTAGGAATGTGAGTTGGGTGATCGCTACAATCAAATCCGATCGACACCTTCGATGAGTTCAGCCATTGTGTAATGGTTGGCATGGTCACGTTGACCTCGCGGGAGCGAAGCTTGTGATTCCGCTTGGTGTCCAATCCCTGGAAGATGATTACATCTCGCCTGCGGCCTGACCATGGTTATTGTCGTCGCTGTTGTTGTTGTTGGCAACTGATTTCTCCGACCGAAGGCGCTTCACTATGTTGCAATCCCTGGTGGAGTGCATGGATAACCTCTACTTCGTGTCGTGAAACTTGCAGGGCTGATCAAGGATCTTATCAAATGGCAGCTTCTGATATTTGCGTTGCTGCCACTGACGACTTGGCGACCGATTGCCGCTGCACGGCCCATCGTGTTCCGCCATGGCAACCAGCTCTGCTCCGCTGACGCCGTCAGCACCATCCCCCTTCCACTTTTGGTTGTTGTTCCTTCGATTTAAGTCAGGGCGATTTTTCTACCGAGAGGACTCCACTTTAGGTTTGCCTTTGCCCTAAGCAGTCAGATCTAATGGGGGAGTGGTTTTTTCCCCGGAGGAATATCTATTGGCGGGCTCTATTAGTCGACCCATGGTCAACACGTCTGTGCGACCAAGTTTCTGCCTCAGGAGCTCGTACCTAACTCCATATTTGAGGCCTGGATAGCTTAAGGCTCAACGACGTTCTCAGTGGAGTTTTGGAGCCGATTCCAGCGATTGATGTATTCGTGGACCGACTCACCTTCCTTCTTTACATAGTTCCAGGTCTAACAGATGTCCCTCAAAAAATTTGAGAAACGCATCACGTAGATCAGCCTAGACTCCTAGGCGAATGTTGTCTTCGGGCAAGCTATTTAACCATGCCTATCCCAATCCCTCCAAAATCACGGGAAGGTTGCAGATGGCAATGCGCTCGTTGCCTCCGCCGATATTGCAGGCCACAACATAGTCGGTCAGCCAAAAATCGGGCTTGGCGGTACCATCGTACTTGTTGATTCCATTAGCGATCCGCCGTTCTAGGAAAGGTTCAGTCTGTATGCACCAACTGCAACACAAAGGACCGAGTGAACCTGACCCAGTGGGACGATCGGCTTTGCCACGACGCTTGGATCGCTCCTTTGACGCACGGATAGCCTCAATGTCGTCCCATGCATCGCAGGCTCCTGATATCCGCTCCAGAGAGGGGCTGAGTCGGCGTTGCTCGGCACGGATTCGATTGATGTCGTCCCGCGCGATGGGACACCGATTGATGGATCAACTCGGACAGGACGATTACATGGTGATGGGGCAGTTACGAGCCCCCAAAGGTTAGCACCGGACTGACTTTGAAGCCAGTCGGCCTTGCAATGAAGTGGCTATATATTGTTATTCCACCGCAGTCTTGAGCAGCGTGGCAAGTTGGATGTGGTCCTCTGCCGACGGTCAACTGGTGGGTCAAGCCAGCTTGTTGGCCAATGCCGCGACAGTCAGCAGGTTCATGGCCGGAGTACGATGTACTCGGATGCCCTTCAAACCTTGGCTCACCTGTGTGTTGCATGCAACACGAGCCATATGTGTAGTCAAGGCAAATTGTTGAGGAGAACAGCGTGTGTTCCATGTTCTAGCCGCCTGAAGCTCTCGCGCCTCAAGATCCCGCTTCACCTAGGTCAGGCACTTCTGCTCCTTCAGGATGGCCACCCGAGAGGCCTCGAAGGCGACGGCCTTAGGGACGTTCCCCTGACTTGTGCAGAAGTGTGTCATCTTCCGTTCGTGTGGGCACATCAGTAGCGGCCGCACCATTGTTAGCCATGTACACATGTCACAGAAGCATAGTTGTACAAACTTTCATACCTGACGGACTCGGAATCCAGTGTGGGCGGAATAGAATCAGAGTTGATTATCCCCACAAATTGTGGAGTAGCATTGCTAACTTCTGAAGATACGGATCCCAGGGGATGCCCTAGACAACCTTCACTCGCCAACATCGAATGGAAAACAGCAAGCACATGACTCCGGAGCGATCTACAGAGAAGTACATGCTACCGATGCATGGTACAGTGATCATGGGGAGTGCAGCGAAGACAGAATACTAGGCCGTATCGTTGGCATCAAAACGCAGTGCACCGGAACACACAAACTGCCGGGGCCTAAGCCCTCAACCAATGTCCGAGATGATCCTGCCTGGCAGCGGCGGAGCCAACGTACTGCCGTTGGGTTCAGTTGAACCCAACAAAACTTGCCGGCTACGTGCATATTTGTACGACTTACTCAGCCTGAACCCAACAGAATATGAAGCATGACCCCATTAAGCTGCCAAGCCCACGTGAATGGACTAGTAAAAGGCCCAAAAGCCCAGGTACAAATTGTCTCTTGTGCCCACTACCAGGCCTATTCGTCACTTAATCAATAATTAGGTTTATTATCAATCCATAGCATGTATGATGATGGCAGCCGCCGGCCTCTTTGCTTCCCCAACTCGCCTCCCTCTGCTCGTCTCATCCTACCTTATGTCGCCTGAACGCCGGCGGCAAGTGTTCAATTGCAGATCGACAGCGGCAAGCACATAACTGCAGTTCAATTTCGAGGTAGTAAGATCACATGGGCACATCCTCCCCTCTTGTGCATGTTCTATCTAGTCCAGTACGGTAATTTTGCCCTAGTTTTCTAATTGTTTTTCTATGGACCTTGATTGGTCTAGGCTATGGAATGGTATTTTGATGTGGGCTCGCCGAGGTCACCCATTAGACGTAAACTATATCAATTGTCGCAGCAAAGTAATCTCCTGAAGTCTTCCATTCAGAGAGAAATTAATTTAGATGAATTGCCTTATGATGCGACTGATCAGAAGAGAATTTGAGAGTACACACAAAATCCTAAGAAGGAAGTTGATATTTTAACAAGGGGATTTTACGGGCCACCATCTAAATTTGTTTATCCACATAGGGACATTGAAGATACTTACATTCATAATAGGCGAGCAAATGTAAGTTTGCCAATTTGGATGAGATTGCTGATCTTGCTAAGTTAATGGCCCAAACAAATAAGCATGTTACTTTTCCTTTGGTCTATCAATTCTAAAGCTAGTATTAGTATTGCCGGTTGCCACAACATCAGTGAAGAGACGCTTTTTAGTTATGAATGTTGTCAATGAAAAGTAGTATAATAAAATGGGTGATCATTTCATGAGTATTTATCTAATTTTCTATGTGCAAAAGGTCATGTCTTCTACCATTAGTAACGGTGATATGTTTGAATGAAGGATCAAAAAGGGATGCCCCGAAATGTGAGTGACTTTACATGATTCTTTCGCATGATGATATTTTTATTTCAAACTTGTCAAACTAACTTCTTATTTGTTGCTTTTTATATAAAGTGGACGAAACACTATTTTTCGAGGAACTAATTTGTTATTTTCTTTAATGTCCTTAGGAAGAAGAGAAGTTGCATTTGAAGCCAAGAAGTTATTTCAGTATTACCCATGTGATTTTGTAATCTCATCCAATCGGTATGTCTCACACTCTTCAATTTTAATGTAAAAGTATTTGTGATAAGGGATATCATATTCCTATTCATCATGGTTTCTCTGATTGTTATAATCTTGTTGTGATATGGAGTAAAATTGGAATTAGTTCATACCAAGTTCTCACAACTAGTCAATGAGTGAACCCAATGGCTAAATTTTCTGGCTCCGCCCCTGCTGCCTGGACCATAGCTCCAGCACACGAGTGCCCCATGATGGGCGCCTACCCTCGCGTGGATTTCGTGACATTATTCATGATTTGGCGATTTTGTAGAGGCAAGGCAAACATGGGGGTCTAGGTATGGTATTTCACACAATCGAGGTTTTACCCGGGTTCGACCCATGTTCCAGGGGTAACACCCTCCTCCTGCTTGGATGTTTTCTCTCTTTTATGATCCGAGTGATTACAGAGGATTTGTCTAGCCTGTAGACTGGGGTGAACCTAGCTATGTCTTGCACCCTTCTCACCTTTATATACTACAACGAGAAGGTGGAGTTACAAGGGCTGTTAAGAGCCACAATGTAATAACGGCCGTAATGGTGGTACTTACTGATGGAATTACCATGTCGCATAAGAATCATCTTGATGGCGCCGCGCTAACATTCCTTTTGATTGGCCATGTCTTGGTCCAGTCGGATGTACGTTGCGGCCTTTTAGCCGGATGGGCTTTGTGACGTGAAGTCGGATAGGCTTTATCGGTGCCGGCCCAAGTAAGTGATTCTCCTGATGAAGACTCAGAACATCCTTTTCATGGGCCTACCCCGAAAGGATCCCGCGGTCAACCAGAATCATATGTCACGTGGTCTGTAGCTAACTAGGATGCCTCCCTTAAATCTTGGGCCTTGTTCAAGAAATTTGGGGGAAGCCACTAGGCCGTCGACAAAGGTTGTCTTTCCTTTGATGCAGCTCACAACATGGTGAATATGGAAGAAAGCATCCAGCCTATGGGTCTAGCGGGGGGCAAAGGTCTCAATTTTGTTTTACCGACTTAATTGTGTGTTCTTTTCCTGTCCTTAAGGGGCTGTTAGCCTTCTTCTAGGCTCGTAGCTATTTCTACTTTATGTCAATGCATCGAGACGCAATGCTTTTATGTGGTTTTTCGGAGGAAAAAATCAAGGAAGCAAATCTCTAGGGTATTTAGGGTCGAATTAAGCCAGTAGTCCAACATACTGCGAAAATGAATTTCCCCTTGAGTTCTTCAAACCCTTATTTCCTAATTTATTCAAAAAAAATCCTTAAATTTGCTAACATTGAATCACTGAAAATGCCAAACAATATTCTCCTTTTAAAGAAATAGGAACAAACAGATGTTCAGCTCTTCCGCATATTGCTGGACACAGAATATTCTGAGACTATTGGTACTCCAGAAAACTAAAGACAGATCAGTTACAAAGATGAACATGTACACACATTTTTTATGGGAATGAACCTGTACACATTAACACTACTTATACCGTGGTGTGATGTTTGTGTGACATGAAAGTAAAGCTAAAGTCGCACTTCACACGGATGAGAAACTAAAGAAGCCGGTTGTTACTCTACAGAATCAACCAATTCCAGCACCACTTAATCCAGAAAAATGACATCCTATGATTTCGACAAACATCGGTACGCAATCTTCCCCTGGCCGTTTGAGCATATAATCTAGACGATACACAAAATAAACCAAGAAGGGAAGCTGACCTTTCTCCCTGTACTTCTGATAAAGCTCCGTCAGTTGCGTGTAATTAGTCTCCGTGAACCCGCTGATGGGATGACGAAGAACAATATTCAGTACTCCACACGCCAACATGAATGAAGCAAAAAGATCCTAGGAAACTGCCACTGAGACGAGACAAATACCAACCATTTGGAGGCGACGTTGACGATGAGGAGGACCTTCCCCTTGTACGTGTCCAGGCACACCTCCTTGCCGTTGCAATCCTGCTCTCAAAATTTCCCCCAAATAAATTGGAGAAGAAGAAAAATGATGCAGGGTGGCGTGATTCCGCGAGGAGATGAATCACCTTAACGGTGAATTCGTGCACGGAGGTCTCCGGCACAGATTCGGACGCCCCCATCTCGCCCTCTCTTCGCCTCCCGGACGGCGTAAGTCCTCCCGAATCCTCTGTCGAATTTTATCGTGTTTCTTTAGGAGAGAGAATACAGAGAGGATTTCCGTGTCTTTGATGGGCCAACTTATTAATAGCGGCGGTGTGCCGGGACAGGCTGGCCGGCTGTCTCCGTCGAAGTTTCCAACCGGTCCGGCAAGCAAATGTGATTTGCTCTTTTGTCACGTGGGCCCTAAATTGCATTTATGGGACGGCTAAAAAGGAGGGGGAAACTGATGCATTGTTGCCCTCAAAGAAAAAATAAGCTATTACCCTAGATTTTTTCGCATGGTAATACGTGTCTCATTCATATCATAACGAATAAAGTACAAGTTACGTAAAGACCGACATGACAAAACTGAAAAGATAGCAGGATATCTATAAGCTTGACACCAACGTCCGTCACCTGCCTTTAGCACCACCACAGTAGTCACCGAAGAAAAGAATGACGAATCACCTCCTCACCCGAGCTCGACGCGCCTCCATCGCTGATATGCGGCTTTGCGGACCTTCAAGATGGCTCATCAAAAGTGAAGCCCTTGCCGTCGAACGAATCAGACCGGGGCAAACACTCTGGACACGCCATCGAACTCCAGATCTGGCACCCCACCACGACTAAAACGCCAAAGGAGGAAACCATACCTGCCATCCATGAACCACGAGCCCAGCACATGCTCCGTCTTTCAGATGTCGTCGATGCATACCACAATCTGCATTCGCTCCTGGACTACCTCTCAAGCTCCGCGCCGACGCTGGAGCAAACGCCATCGCAATGGCGGAGCCCGAGGACACAGGTCCACCACGAGTATGTCGCTGCCGCCACGTCATCCTTACTTAAACAGACTGATTTCCAAATCCATCCCCAACCATAGTGATGCGGAGCATCCCACAATCATCCCCATGGACGTGCCTACATCTCCCACGACACCACTTGGACCTATGACAAGAGCTCGAGCAAAGGCTATCGAAGATAAGGCGAACTCGATCATCTCCGAACTCCCACTCCCTACTTATGAGACATAGCTACTACCTCATGCGGAGACTCTATGTGTGATCAGGTGTTTGGTGGAGAGTCACGGATCAGCTACAACCATTGGACAAGACGGCGAAGACACCAAGTTCAACGGACAAGAAGAAGGCCCGCTCGAAACTCCCAGTCATCGGACGGCCGACGCCGACCGGACGTCCGACGCCTGGAGGCTCCAAACTACCAGACAAACCCCAGCCTTCGCACGCTACAGCGGCCGGACGATCGACGCCGACCGGACGTCCGACACCTCCCAGCGCCCGGACGACCGAGCCTCTCCGGACGACCGGCACAATCACTCCCGAGCCAAAGCTGCGGAAGAACGAAGACTTCTAGACACCCGGACAACCGGACGACCGACAATTCCTGTCCAGAACCGAAACATCGGACGCCCGACCGGCACCGGACATCCGGACCCTCGTGAGCCTTCGGACGACCAGTGATCGTCGGACGTCCGACGCCTGTGCGTCCGCCCGAGTGTTGGGTCGAAGCCACTTATCCTTTCGCCCCCTTAGACTATAAATAGACTTCTCCCACCTCCTAGCTAGGGTTAACATTTTGATAGCTCATTTGTGAGATAGAGCCTCGCTCATCCATCCGGATCTACTCCTTCATGAGGGACCGACACCTCTTCGGAGAAGATCCACTTGGATTCAAGACCTCCTCTCGGAGAAGACCATCTTCAAGACCTCCTCACGGAGAAGAACCGGTTACCCTATGTATCGTCCCTTGTTGGACTTGGATCTTGTACCCTTTTGTGTTTCGATGATCTAGAACAGGTGTGACTTTATTCTTGTTGGTTGAGTGTTCTCTCGTGTTTTCCCCTCGTTCCCATCCTCGTGTTCTTCGTGTTCTTGGTAGGCTTCACCTCCAAACGTGAAAGATCTGCCTCTAGGGTTCTACCCTACATCATCTTGGTATCATGAGCCACGTTGATCACGTTTTTGGAGCCCCTATCCTTTGTTTTCTAGCTTGATTTTGTTGTTTTCATCCTAAATTCGAAAATCCCCACCACAAATAGCCCCAAATTTTTTTGTGATTTGTTGGTGTGATGAAGTTTTGTTGCATTTGATCCATGGATTTGCATTACAACGTGTGGATCTAGCTTTTCCCCATCTTCTCCACCATTTTCATCCACAAAATCGCTCGGATTTGACCTCTCCACCATCCTCCACCACGAAAACGAGTTGTTCATCCCATGCCCGAAATCGCCCAGGCACCGGATGTCCGACCGACACTGGATGTCCGATGACTTCCGGTCGTCCGACCATTCCTAACGAAACTGAATATTTTCAGGTCGGTTTCCACCACCTCTCCAGCATGCGCACTTGCCTTCCACCACCGCTTTCCGCAACCACCATCGCTCACCCGTTTCGGACTCCGATAAGTTTTGACACATTTTGGTATTTGAGAATTTGAGTTGTGGTTCCCGTGTCCTATTGTGTTTCGGCTATATAGGTACGGTTCGACATCAACATCAACATCGCTCATCTTCACAAAGGACTCATCTTCGCCAAGGATGGTAACCTCGATGACATCTTTGTCATTTCCTTGCCATTGTTGATAACCACCATAGCCTTACTTTTGCGTTGCTTACCCATCGAGACTAGCCATTGAGTATTGCCGGCAACGTGACTTGTGCACATTAGTGATCATACTCCATAGCATACATACCATATCATAGTGGTGCATATCTTGGTATCATCTTTTGTGTCACAAAGTTGTCATCGCATACACAATTGCTATCTTGGTTCGTGAAGTTTTGCATGAGAAAAGAGCTCAAAAGTGAAAGAGCCAAACAAGCTTTTAAGCAAGACGAAAAGATAAGCAAAGAGCTTATAAGCAAGAACCATAGTATCATACTACATTAAGATTGTCATATCCGATCATCTTGGATCATATCATCGAAATACCATACATATAGCATACTTGGGATAGAGGTCGTTGCATTTTTGCCTAGTAGGTTGTGCACAAGTTACGTATCCGCCTATTGTGCAATCGTGCTATCGTCTCTCTAGTGTTGTGCAACAAGAGCATTTTCGTGGACTCCACATTTTGGCTCATTTTTGGTTTGCACAACCCCACTTATCCATTTGCGTGTGTGTTTCCGTGTACCTTACCTTGCTTGGTCTACTTGTTACATTTGCAAATTTGTGAATCTTTTACAACATTATTAAAGCTCACTAACAATTGCATCAAATTTTGTGCCACCATCCTAACCAAGCTCCACCATAAGCTTTTACTTGTGTAGGTGTGAGAACCGATAAGAATTGGTACCAATTGTGATATTTCGTCGTCCACATTTGAGTGATCATTGATCCATCTTCAACATCGGTCAAGGTACATTTGGTATAAGTTCTTCTCCTTTTCCCACTCGCATATTTCTTTGACATGATGGATAGGCCAAGTTCTTCTACCAACCCACTCTTCATCGAGCAAGACGACGACATGTCATCATACGTCACCAAGAGCCACCTCTTTGGTGCACAACGAGTGTTGCATCAAGAGCAACAAGCAATGAGCGACCACATCGACAATCTCGCCACCGACTTGCGACTCTCTGAGCAACGAACAAGAGACTACTTCGACAACAAGCTCGACGCTCACAAGCAAGAGAACGATGCAAGAATGGACGAGATATGTGCCTTGTTGGTGAACCGACATTCTTCCACTTCTTCATACTCAAGACGGAGCCGTTCAACTTGACACACCGACGACACCTTCTCTGGCTCAAGTACACCAACATCGAACACTCTTTGACAAGCCGCGCGTCAAGACTGTCATGCATCTCACAATCCTCTACACGGCAATCACTCGCAAGCGCAAGTCGACGAGCAAGTACTTCGTCATCAAACAAACCAAGTTCCTCTTGCACAAGCTCAAGAACGACAACGTCAACGTCACCAAGAGGAAGAGCGAGCGCGACAACATCAAGATGAACAAGACGCCGAGGCTCAACGTCTTCAACAACAACAACGTGAAGCACAAGCTCTTGAGGCGCAACATGCCCTTCAAGAATCAAGTCGAGCCATTGCCAAACGCAACCGCGATAGGCGCAATCAAGAGGAAGCACTTCGAGAAGAAATCCAAGAGCGACACTACCAACCAAGAGTGCAATGTCAAGTTCCTCAAGCTCCTCCACAAGCTCCACAAGCCCCCCACAACCTCAAGATCAACAAGAGCAACACGACTATGGACATCCTCCGCACCAAGAGCAACATGAGGTTGATAATCCTCCACGTCAAGGGCGTCATCATCACCCTCGACCCCAACACAATGAAGAGCAACGCTACGGCAAGCTAAAGTTCACCATGCCCAAGTTCAATGGAAGCAATGATCCCGAAGAGTACCTATCATGGGCATTGAAGGTCGACAAAATCTTTCGTTTGCACAACTATGAGGAAGAGAAGAAGATCGCTATGGCATCACTTGAGTTCCAAGACTATGTGCTCATATGGTGGGAACAAGTCCTTGAGCGCCGAGAAGCAAGAGGTGAACCACCAATAACCACTTGGGCTCAAATGAAAGATGTCATGCGAGCACGTTTTGTGCCCACCTACTACAACCGCGATCTCTTCAAGAAGCTCCAACTCCTCAAGCAAGGAACAAAGAGTGTTGAAGAATACTACAA